>NC_140584.1:866801142-867248642 GCF_964204655.1 Triturus cristatus | reverse complement strand
AGAAGGACAGCGCCCGTTTTGGGTCCAGACGGTGGAGCCTCTCTTCCTCTTTCGAGGGAGGCGGAAAGAAGGAGGGCAGTGTAACAGACTGGCCGATGTGAAAGGAAGGATGAGTCCTGATAACAACTTTGTCCGGATGGACAGAAAGGAAAGGAGGCTTAGAAGAGAGAGCCTGGTGCTCACTCACCTTTCTAGGAGAGGTGATGGCAACCAGAAAAGCAGTCTTGAGAGTCAGAAGACGAAGGGGACAATTATGAAGTGGCTCAAAGGGAGCGCACATTAGATAGGTCAATACCAGATTCAAACCCCACTGAGGCATTACGAAAGGGACAGGAGGAAACATGTGAGGAATGCCCTTAAAGAATCGAGAAACAGGGGATTTAAAAAGAGAAGGCTGATCAGGAAGCCGTAAGAAAGCAGAAATAGCTGAAAGATAACCCTTAAAGGTGCCCAGAGCAGAGTCCTGCTGGGCCAGGGAAAGAAGAGAAGAAAGAGGAGAACCTCAGAAAGAGGGGCGGAAAGGGGATCCACAGCCTTTGCTGTGCACCATGCCACAAATTTGTTCCACCTGCAGGCGTACACCGATTTTGTGGAGGGACGCCTGGCTGCCAGAATGACATCACAGACTTCAGGAGGCAAGTCAAATGGCATCAACTGCCGCCGCTCAATCTCCACGCATGGAGGTGGAGGCTGGACAGGTTCGGGTGGAGGACCATCCCCTGCTGCTGCGACAGAAGGTCCTCCTGAAGAGGCAGTTGGATCGGGGGATTGAGCGATAGACTGCGTAGCTCGGGATACCAGTATCTTCGTGCCCAATCCGGAGCCACCAAGATGACTTGGGCCCGGTCGTGCCTAATCTTCTTCAGCACTCTGGGCAGAAGTGGTATAGGCGGAAAGGCGTACAACAGACCGCAACTCCACTCACTACGAAAAGCATCTCCGAGCGAGTGCCGCCTTGGAAACTCCAACGCGCGAACTGCTGACATTGCGCGTTCTCTTCGGTGGCGAATAAATCTAGCCAAGGCTCTCTCCACTGCCGAAAGAGGCCTTGCGCCATGTCCGAGTTGAGACGCCATTCGTGATCCATCATGCACCGGCAGCTGAGTTCGTCTGCTCCGGCGTTCAGAGATCCCGCCAGATGTTGAACCACCAGGGTGATGCCCTGATGTTCCAGCCATGTCCAGAGGCGCAGAGCCTCCTGACAAAGGGTCCACGACCCCACCCCGCCCTGTTTGTTGCAATACCACATGGCGGTGGTGTTGTCCATGAACACCTGCACTACACACTTCCCCAGACAGAGAGAAGGAATGCCTTCAGTGCAAGTCGGATCGCCCACAGCTCCAGAAGGTTGATATGGAGCCGGGACTCCGCCGGAGACCAGAGGCCTCTGATCTCCACCTCTCCCATGTGGCCCACCCCATCCCAGGAGGGACGCATCGTCACTACTACGTGCTCAGGTTGGGGTAGGGAGAGGGATCTGCCAGTGACCCAGTCGTCGTCCGTGAGCCACCATTGCAATTGACTTGCAGTGCCCTCCGAGATCAAGACATGGTCGGACAGGTTGCCCCGATGCTGGGCCCACTGAAACTTCAGGTCCCACTGCAGAGCCCGCATCCGCCATCTGGCGTGATGCACCAACAGGATGCAGGAGGCCATCAGACCAAGAAGCCGCAGCACCATCCTGACCGAAACCCGGAATAGAGGCCGAAAGATGGGAATCAGAGCCTGAATATCCCGGACCCGCTGTTCCGGAGGATAGACCCGGAACCGCGCAGAGTCTAGAACCGCTCCGATGAAGAGGAGCTTCTGGGAGGGACTCAGATGCGACTTCAGCACATTGATGGAGAGCCCCAGCAAATGCAAGAGGTCGGCCGTAGTCTGGAGGTGGGAGACGACTGCCTGGGGCGAGCCAGCCTTCAACAACCAGTCGTCGAGATAGGGGAACTCTGGAACCCCTAATCTGCGCAAGTGAGCTGCGACCACCGCCATCACCTCCGTGAACACCCGAGGGGCACTGGTGAGGCCGAAGGGGAGCACGGTAAATTGAAAATGCTTGTGGCCTACTGTGAACCGCAGGTAACGCCAGTGGGCCGGAAGGACGGGATGTGGAAATAAGCGTCCTGTAAGTCCAACGCTACCATCCAGTCTCCAGGGTCTAGGGCAGCCAGAACCTGAGCTAAGGTGAGCATCTTGAACTTCTCCTTCCGGAGGAAGGCGTTGACGCTCCTGAGGTCCACAATAGGGCGTAGGCCCCCTGTGCCCTTCTTGGGGACCAGAAAGTAGTGGGAGTACCAACCCCGACCTACTTCTGGGCCAGGAACGCACTGAATGGCTCCCTTGGCCAAGAGGGCTGTAACTTCCCCCTGCAGAAGTTGCAAGTGGTCCCTCGACATGCGGTGGTACTGCGGAGGCACGGCTGGAGGGGTCGCCTCGAAGGGGAGGGAGTAGCCCCTTCGGACGATTTGCAGCACCCACCTCTCCGATGTGATGGTACGCCACTGGAGCAGGAGATGGCGAACTCTGCCTCCCACTGGCGTGGAATGGGCCTGAAAGCACGGACTAGGAGGGCTTTGAGGCGGATGCTGCCGGGGTAGATGTGGACGGACCGGCTCGTTGTCCCCCTGCTCCGCCTCGGCGGATTCCACGTCCGCGACCGCGTTGAAGCGGGTTCTGCGGCCTGTGGCTAAACTGACGTGAGGGGGCGCCCCTTCCTTGGCCACGAAATGGACGAAAAGCTTAGGTCTGTGGGTGCGGGGCCGAGAGGCCAAAGCACTTAGCCGTAGCCCTGGAGTCCTTTAAGCGCTCCAGCGCACTGTTCGCTTTGTCACCAAAAAGGCGACTGCCATCGAAGGGCATGTCCATGAGGGTGCTCTGGACATCCCCGGAGAAACTCGTGGACCTCAGCCAGGCGTGGCGACGAATCGCCACCGTGGTCGCCACTGCCCTGCCTTGCGAGTCCGTTGTGTCCAGTCCACATTGGATTTCATGCCGTGCCGCATCACGCCCCTCGGCAAGAGCCTGGGCGAACCGTGTCTGGGCGAGCCGTGTCCGGGCCTTCTCTTCACCGGGGCAGCACGTCCTCCACCGTATTCCACAGGGAGTGGGAGTAACGGTCCAAAAGGCACGCTGTGTTGATAGACCGCAACCCAAACTAAGGGAGGAGAAAAGTTTCTTCCCAAACTGTTCCAACCTTTTGAATTCCCGATCCGGGGGAGCGGACGGGAAGGAGGTCTGGGAGGTAGAGGCCTGGATAACCAGGCTCTCGGGCGTGGGGTGCATCGACAGAAAACTGGGGCTCGCCCGGTGCAGGGCGGTGGCGCCGGGCCACGTTACGGTCCACAGGAGGAACTGTGGAGGGCTGGGACCAGGTGCCCTTCAAAACGTCAACCAGTGCTTCATTGAACTGTAGCAGAGGCTCCGAGGAGCTTACTGACGGTTGAAGCACTTCAGTGAGGAGATTAGTCCTCACGGCCACAGCAGGCAGCTCCAGCCGCCTTGCGCAGCACCACAGACAATGTAGCACCTTCCTCCGAAGCCACGGACAGAGGAGAGATGAAGCCAGTGTAAGGGAGGTATCAAGACCACTGGCATCCCCCAGTTCGTCTGCCCAGTCCTGAGATAACTGGCCCTGCCGTGCCAGAGGGTCCTCAGAACCCTCCGAGTCGTCTCCGTCATCCGATTCCTGGTACACAGGTGGAAGGATCGGAGCTGGGCGGAAGATGAACCTGTCACCCATCGGCGTCGGATACGGCGCCGCTCCGACGCCAGGCCTGGACCGGGACTAAACCGGGGAACGGCGCCATCCGAAGGCGACGCCGGGGGCGGCTCCGGAGGGGTCGGCGCCGGCGGAGGGGTCGTGAGGTCGACCGGCGCCGACTGGGAACCAGGCCTGGATCCCGAGGGGGCCTGCGGCGTCGGGACCGGAGCCGCCGGCTCGCTAGGCCTCCCAGTCGAGCCAGCCCCTCCTGATCTCCGCGGAGTCACGTCAGACCCAAGGACTGGAGGGTATGGGGTCGGACGGGACTTCTGCGGCTCCGACGGAGCCGCGCAGGAGGTGCTACCCGAACCCTTAGCAGAGTCGAGCGACCAGCGTGGGGAGCCAGAAGAGCGATGTCGCCTCTTCTACTTCTTGCTGTGCTTCGACTAACCGGAGCGCGAAGACTTTGACCCCGACGAGCGTAGATGACTGCGGCTCCTCGACCGGGACCTTGAGCGGCGCGGAGCCGACTGCCGGAACTCGAGCAGCTTGCGGGACGAGGCACGACTCGGCATCGTGGTCGGCCCCAAGGCAATAGAGACACCGGCGGTGGGGATCCGTGACCGATATCAGTCGGTGACAGGCGTCACGAGCTTTGAAGCCAGGCATCCCTATTGGCACCAGAGTCGAGGTCGACTGAAAATGGAACCAAAAAAGAGTTCAAAAAAGTTTCGTCAAAAAGTGACTAAAAGGGTATGCTCTTCCCGGATCGGTGCTTACTGGCACGGAAAAAAGAAGAACTGACATCAGCGCGCGAGGGCGGTGTCTAAGTACTCCAACGAAATCATCCCGGCGATCACGAAGCCGACAACGGACACGGACGCGGACCCGCAGATTACGCCTAGCGACGCGCAAGGGTATTGCTGACGAAAAATCTTTCCGGATCCAGCATGACACCTGGGGATATTCTAAGGTGAGGAATCTAACTAACGTGTTTCTTTCAGATAAAGGTCTTTGTTGGTGGCCTGGGTACCACTGAGGGGTTTGAACCCCCTGCCGATAGAAACGTCGTTCATAAGGCTTGTAGGTGTATATACCTTCTTCCTTTCATTTCTCTTGACCTACCGCCTTAAAGGTCTCCATCTTGAACGTCATCTGAGCCATCTCATCATCAGTATGATTGCAGAATACCATGGGCCCGGAGAAGGGAAGATTAAGAATACGTTGTTGGGATTCTTGTTTTAGGGCTATCAGACAAAGCCAAGAGTGCATTCTTAGGGCTAAGCCATGACAGTACCCATAGGATGCCAGTAGTGAAGAGTCGGCAGCAGCACTAATAACTTGGTAGGAGACCATCATGCCCTTATCTACCACCTCAAGGTGGTCCTCTCGTCATTCTTTTCGGGAGGTCTTCTGCAAACGTTTGCAAGGAGTCCCTAGAGGCTCAGTCATATCTGCCGTGCAGGGCCAACGCAGTTGCCGTTTTAATGGTGGTGGCGCAGCCGTCCCACAAACTTTGCACCCCATTGAATCTAACTTTTTACTCCTGGGACTGCAGACGAAGAAGTAGTTAAATGCTGTTTCTTTCCTGCAAGGATGATCAGGGAATCAGGGGGAGGGTCTGAGCAAAGAAACAGTGGGTCCTGCTCTGGAGGTTTCTGTAGGCTCGATTGAGCTTATTTGGTTGAAGCAGGTGTAAAGGACAGCTCCATGGCTGGTACCAATAGACGAGAAACAGTGTTTGGAGGGGCCGTGACACTGCCCTTTGTTGAAGTGTCCCATAAGTTACTGATGTTGATAGAGTGGGAGACGGCATTGGAATGTTCAATTCTGAGGCACCTCACACAAGCACCTGTTGAAAGGTGTCAATGTCATGCACTAGAGAGACCCTTGGATGGGGAGACTCAGAAAATATTGGTGAATATCTCTCAGCACTGGAGGAGGAAGAAGAAAAAGATAACAAGTTACTTACCTGTAACTACAGTTATCCAGTATTGGTATCTTTCATAGATTCACATGCCTGAATCATTCCCAGTCGTCGAGATGGGAATCTCATGGTAAAATACAAAAGTAGTGCCATAAGTTATAAATAGGCCAAATGAGGCCAAAGGCTATATCTTAGTAGCCTATCTACGTCCTTATATGAAAAGGACCAAAAGTCAGCTCTCGACACCCTCTATAACACTCCCAATAGAAGCAGTTCTCCTCAGATATTCCAAGCACAAGAGGGGAGTAAATATCCCTAAAATCACTGAGATCTGGTTCCACGGGAAGGAGGGTGGGTGCATGTGAATCTATGAAAGATACCAATACTGGATAACTCTAGTTACAGGTAAGTAACTTGTTTTCTTAACCAGTATTGGGGTATCTTTCATAGATTCACATGCCTGAATCAGAATAGCAAGCAGTACCCCAATTGTACTGTTGTTTGCAGATGGTGGGAGACATGTGGTGTAAAACTCCCAATATACATCCACAATCTTGAAACATTGCAATGACAAAGCATAAAAGCAATATTCATACAGTGAATATCAGCATAAGAAACGTATAAGCTGATAAACATAGGAGCATGAACACTGTAAGCAATGCAGCAGTAAAAAAAGCTACAAATAGACAAGCATTAAAGAAATAAGAATCTGACCTTAGTGAAAGAGATGACGTAACACAGCTTGTCCAACCCCCGCATCCTCCTTTTGTGCAGATTGGAGGCAGTAATGTGTTGTGAACGTGTGGACATTCTTCCATGTCGCAGCACGGCATACGTTGTCCAATGTAACACCAAAGAACAAAGCTGTGGAGGCAGCGACAGTTCTGGCGGAGTGCGCTTTAGCTACCAACTTGAGAGGTTTGTTGGCTATGTCGTGGTAGAATTGAATGGCAGATGCGACCCAACTGGCTATTGTGACTTTGTAACAGCTGTTCCCTGTTTTCCTTGACCGTAGGTCACTAACAGTTGATCCATCTTTCTAATATCCTTAGTCCTTTGAAGATAAAACTTCAAAAAACTTTTTACATCCAATTAATTTAATGTCCTTTCCGCTGGACTGGATGGATTTGGGAAGAAAGTTTGCAGCATTACTGGTTCGTTCAAGTGAAATTGCGTGGGAACCTTTGGAATGAACTTTGGATTCGTCCATAGAATTACATAGTTCTGAGTAAAACTCAAGAATGAGAGGTTTGTTTAAGTGGAATTGTGAAGGAACCTTCGGGATGAATCTGGGATTCAATTTCGTCCAGAGGATAACCATTTATTTTAAAAAAGAAGAACAGGATGTTTTATCGTGAACGCTTGAATTTCACTAACCCTCCTGTTTGATGTTTGGGCGAGTAGAAGAGCCACTTCACTTGCCAGGTATTTGATGTCAGCCCTATGGATTCGTTCAAAGGGTTGTTTAATAAATTGCGACAGAACTATATTTAAGTGCCACTCAGGAGGTGAAGCCTTAACAGATGAATAAATGTGAAACTAGCCTTTCATGAATTGCTGTACAATTCTGGTAAAACAAAGAGACAGACTTTTAGGGGAGTGTCTATATCAAGATATAGCTGATAGATGAACTTTAATTGAAGAATATACTAGTCCTGATTTTGCGAAGGAATGGTAAGATTTGCTCTGAAGCAGAGATACACAGATGCACGTTGTTTTGATGGCACCGGAGACAGAATTGCTTACATCTCAGTCTGCAAGTCTTGTAGGTGCAATCCGCACAAGACTGGCAATAATGTCTTTATACTCATGTGTAATAGTTAAATCCTTAAATTGAAAGAATTCAGGAGCCACGCATGATAATAGTGGGGGGCTATCAAGATGAGAGGACCCTATTCCGCTTTCCTGTTGCTGAGAACCTTATGTATTAAAGGTATCAGGGGAAAAAATTGAACCGAGATCCTGGACTGTGTGTCGAAAGGTTTTCCTTCATGATCCTGGATGTGGATGACAAGTTGCATAGAATTGCCATTTGCGGGTTTCGTTTGTTGCAAAGAAATCTAGAGCCCGTTTGTCCCAGAACAATTTGGTGCCGACCGATCAAACATTATTCGTGGAGGCCATTTCATGGCATGCTGGTGGTATTGCCCGTGCGAACTAACAACGAATAGACTCTGCAATCAATGGCAGGATAACTTGGAGACAGAGTTGGATGGATTTGAGCTGTAGGCAATTGATATGCATGCTCTTTTGGAGCGGAGACCATTTTCCTCGAATTTGTAGAGTCTGTAGATGTCTACCCCAGCTCTCCAGGGTGGCATCTATAGTCGTTACGATGTGAGGAATTTAGGGTAGGAACGTGAGGCTATCTAATAGGTGGGAGATCTGGGACCGCCTGTCTAGAGTTTTCATCATACATGTGAAAAGATCACCAGGCCCCTGAACGATTTTTTAGATTGCATCTATTGTTATTTAGCTGTTCCTGTAAGAGATTAATTTCCAGATGCGCAAGAGGGATCATATTGATAGCGGAGGACATGATGTCCCGAAGCTAATTGATCCAACGCACTGAGTTTTTTTTTTTTTTTTTTAGAGCCAGTTCCTACAACTTTAGTTGCTTGGCTTAGGATAGAAAGTCTTTTGTCTTGGACAGTATCAAGTGTTGCGGCCTAGGAACAAAATCTTCTGGGCTGAATGAGTTGATGATCTTAGATAATTCACAAGGGGACCTAGTTTGTGAAACAACTTTAGGCAAGCTTCTGTGGCCTTGGACAATTAAAATGTCTTTGGTACTTTAATAAACCAGTTGCCGAGTGTGAGAAGTTGGCCTGATGTATGATGTCACTAGTTATAGTGTACACCTTATATCAGTCCAAATACCCTTATGGTGATTGGTTGTAAAGTCAACCTTATAGACCAGCTATCCTAGTGGCAGCATGGACAAGAGCAGTCTTAGGCTAAACTCTGAATGGCATGTGAAGCCAGCTGTGATACCATATATAATCCCTTGAATACCAAATGAAAGGACACCACAACAGATATATATATAAAATAAAGTGTATTTATTCTAAGCAAACCCTCAGCACTCTTTATGAGTTTAGAGGTAAGTACAACACAGTCTTACTAATGCATACAGTAAGTCACACAGGTAAGTAATACAGTTAGGCCCTAGGGGCCACGCAAACCATATACTAAATAAGTGGTATAAGAACCACTGTCACGGAAATAGAATAGGCCTAGGCCATCGCTGGGGCTACACTACACTAGCGTTAGTTAGGAAGTGGGAGGCCCACGGGATTCGTGTGCAGAGTGGAAACACTCACGCGTAATGCGTAAAAGTCAATAGCAATGTTACAGTTTAGAAATAGATAGATTTAGGACACTTCCGGAGTAGCTAGGAAGTTGAGACTTGAAAACTAGACACTAGGATAGTCACTATCCTGATGAGCACCGGAGTACCCAAGTTACCTAGCCCACAGGCTGCGGGTGCATAGGGGTGAAGATGCGTCGTTTTCGTCGTCGACTCCTATGGATGCCTGAAGAAAGATGCTGACAGGCAGTCAGGGGAGAGTGTCCGGTGGATCCCAAGGCTGGGATCAAGAAGAGAAGAAACCTGCAAGCAGAAGGGACAGAGTCAAGGTCACTAGCCAGTGACCACGTGGAACCAGGAAGGAACCAGGCGATGTCGTGAAGAGTTGCAGGTGAAGGTGAAGCTTGTCGCTGCAGCCAGGAGGACCAGGAAGCGTTGAGGACGACCAGGACCAGGAGGCGAGCTGTCCCACGAAGGCTCTTGCTGTCGGCGGCGTCGAAGTTGGACTAGGACTCACCAAGCCTTGGCAAGCGGAACCCACGAAGAACAAAGGACTTGCTTCTGGTGCAGACCAGGAAGGTCTGGGGTGCTTCTTCTTTGCAGAGAAGCGGGAGCCAGTCTGGAGGAGCCAAACCAGCGCAGAAGATTTCAGGGAGCGTCGTCACAAAGGCCACTAGCCAGCGGGCAAGCAACCGGACAGACGCGGCAAGCAGGAAAATGCTGAAGGGCCCCACGCAGGACTCGTGGAGTGTGGGGGGCTGGTCTTCGGTGCAGATGGTGCTTGGGGTTGGGGCTTCTCAATCCCCGGTGCACAACTTCGAGGGTACCTCAGAAGCTGCGCTGTAAGTTACTAGCCACTTTTCCCAGGTAGCCGGTCCCACGTCGCTCGTCGCCTCCACGGATCTCAGCTCTGCTGCAGATGTGGATGAGGGTCGGAGAAGTCTGGAAATCAAGGCTCTGGTCGGGCTCTGCAGTCGGTTCCTCGTCGAACGTTTCACAAAGCAAAGGGTAGTCTCTTGATGGTGCCTGTTTGCACAGGGTAGCCACTCCTTGGCTACAAGGGAGATTCTTCAGTCTTCTTCTTTCGTCGAATGTCGAAGGTCCAGAGTTTCTGTTCAGTTTTGCAGGTTCAGGATAATCTAAAGTCTTGAGGCCCAACTCCCACTCTTATACTAATCTGGGGGGCTGGGATACCTGCTAGGTCACGCCTTATGGGTGGGACCTGGGAGGGGGTGGTTACACCCACTTACCTTTGTCCAGTTTCGCGCCAGAGCTGGGGCTGGAGTGCCCCAGCGCCGGTTTGAACTGGACTATGCAAGGAACACCTTGTGTGCCCCAGGCATGTCTCATTCCTTTCAGCCCACCCTGCCCCAATACACTAAAGGCTGTCTGGAGAGGTGCTACCACCTCCCCAAGCAGGAAACCTATTGTCCAGGCCTCCCTGGCTGGGATCACTCCCAGCTGCAGGAGGTCAGACTTGTGTCGTGGCAGCAGCATCCATTTTGTGATGCTGAGGCTTTGGTCAGAGGCTAACAGTTGAAGTATGATTTTAACATGTCTCTCCCTCTAGAAGGGGGGAATAATATTCTCATGTCCAGAAATGGCATGGGGGTATTATTCCCTAGTGTTAGACACCTTACACGACATGTTTTGATAAAGCCAAACCATAGTTACCATAACCGTCTAAGATTATAAGGCACTTTAAGAGTATATGGTAGGCTATATCATAGAACAGCTATAAGGACATGGTTCCGAAAGCTGCAGACAGGCTCAGCTCATGCTAGAGCACCATCTCACATGTTACCAAGCACTCTGCCTCCAGGATTGTCAAGGCCTGCCATAGGAGTGACTGATAGGTACACATGTGTCTATATGTAAGTTAGGTATAGGAATACTACACCTAAGCAAGGGGTGAGTACACGACCTTGCCCCAGCCGAGTGATCAGCCAGTTGTGTCAAAATGGAAGGCCAGGCCAGGGGTGGCACAATACATGCTGCAGCCCCTGGTAGGCCTAGGGTACACCTATGCCCTGGGTACCTAGGGTACACTGTACAGGGGCCAATAAGGTGATCCTATCCAAAGGGGTTATGCACCTAAAGTACATAGTATTAATTTAGAGAAGAACAGCAGGGCTGTGGGTCTGATTAGCAGGCCCACAGCCACATCTAAGTCGAAAACCAGTAAAGCAAAAGCAAAAAGTGGGGGTGAACATAGAAAGCAGACCCTACTCTCCTACACTGAGGTAGGGGAATACCTGATGACCCTTCGTCCTGAAAGAAACTGCCACAGGGCTATGCAGTAGGTAAAATGCAGGAAGTTGAACTGAAGCCAAATATGAGGGCTTTAATGCGTGGGAGGAAAGTTGAAGTATGAATCCTGTAAATTCAGAGCTGTCATGTGGTGTCTGAGAGGGTGACCACGTAACAGTATTGGTATCAGAAATACTAGTTTGATTTCTAGAGGTCTACGATGGATAGCCAATCCATTATTTTCGTGTCTATGAAGGAAAAAACGAGAATAGAAGCCTGTTTGCTTAAAATGTACTCCTTTCTCTATGGAACCTCCAGGTAGCGTAGCCATCACTCCTTTTCAAAGCAGATGGAGAGGGGGTGGGGAGGGGGGGGTGGGAGGGGAAACCTCCTTTTGGTGGAGTAGACGTCACCATTTTGGAACCTAGATGGCGTAAGCAGCACTAGAACGTTGTCACTGTAGGTAAGCTAGCCTAAAGGCTACTGATAGCGTCATTAAGTCTGATACCTTTGGCATCATTCTTGATACAGATGAGTATGTCTTTCATAAGTGCCTCAAAAGGGTGTTAATTTTTAAATGGAATGTGAAAAAAATATTGCGGTGTCAGAGTCATCCTCGACTGCTTGCAAGGTGTCGTCAACGTGCTTGCCATTCAGAACATCGCAATGGTATGGTAAAAATATTAGATATATTTGCACCTCAGGTTCTATATTCAGTGGTCTTGTACCAACATTGGCGTCTAAGGACCACTGGCCCTGCCAGTTGTGAAATACCTATTGAGGCTATAGCGCAATATATATTTACCGACTTTTCAGTCTCAGGAAAGTGTTAGTAGTACTCCTGTAACACGACCTATAGGTTTAGAACTAGAGCGACATAGATCCGACCTATGCTGTAAAGTTGGAAGTGGAGCGAAGTGGCGAACTTGCTCCACATATTGCCTCTCCATATATTGGGTACTGTTATAGACTTACTCGTATTAGTCCCCTTAATGTGTGTCAATCAGTAGAGGAGGCGGCAATCAGTAGAGGAGGAGGCAATCAGTAGAGGAGGAGGCAATCAGTAGAGGAGGAGGCAATCAGTAGAGGAGGAGGCAATCAGTAGAGGAGGAGGCAATCAGTAGAGGAGGAGGCAATCAGTAGAGGAGGAGGCAATCAGTAGAGGAGGAGGCAATCAGTAGAGGAGGAGGCAATCAGTAGAGGAGGAGGCAATCAGTAGAGGAGGAGGCAATCAGTAGAGGAGGAGGCAATCAGTAGAGGAGGAGGCAATCAGTAGAGGAGGAGGCAATCAGTAGAGGAGGAGGCAATCAGTAGAGGAGGAGGCAATCAGTAGAGGAGGAGGCAATCCGTAGAGGAGGAGGCAATCCGTAGAGGAGGAGGCAATCCGTAGAGGAGGAGGCAATCCGTAGAGGAGGAGGCAATCCGTAGAGGAGGAGGCAATCCGTAGAGGAGGAGGCACTCCGTAGAGGAGGAGGCAATCCATAGAGGAGGAGGCAATCCATAGAGGAGGAGGCAATCCATAGAGGAGGAGGCAATCCATAGAGGAGGAGGCAATCCATAGAGGAGGAGGCAATCCATAGAGGAGGAGGCAATCCATAGAGGAGGAGGCAATCCATAGAGGAGGAGGCAATCCATAGAGGAGGAGGCAATCCATAGAGGAGGAGGCAATCCATAGAGGAGGCCATCCGACGAGGAGGCCATCCGCAGAGGAGGCCATCCGCAGAGGAGGCCATCCGCAGAGGAGGCCATCCGCAGAGGAGGCCACCTGCAGAGGAGGCCACCCGCAGAGGAGGCCACCCGCAGAGGAGGCCACCCGCAGAGGAGGCCACCCGCAGAGGAGGCCACCCGCAGAGGAGGCCACCCGCAGAGGAGGCCACCCGCAGAGGAGGCCACCCGCAGAGGAGGCCACCCGTAGAGGAGGCCACCCGCAGAGGAGGCCATCCGCAGAGGAGGCCATCCGCAGAGGAGGCCATCCGTAGAGGAGGCCATCCGTAGAGGAGGCCGTACGTAGAGGAGACCTCATTGATAAGGCTGTCATAGACTACCGTCGCAGATGAGGCTATCCTAGACAATGCCATTCGTAGGTGAGGCCATTCGTAGGTGAGGACATCCGTAGGTGAGGACATCCGTAGGCGAGGACATCCGTAGGCGAGGCCATCCGTAGGCGAGGCCATCCGTAGGCGAGGCCATCCGTAGGCGAGGCCATCCGTAGGCGAGGCCATCCGTAGGCGAGGCCATCCGTAGGCGAGGCCATCCGTAGGCGAGGCCATCCGTAGGCGAGGCCATCCGTAGGTGAGGCCATCATAGATGAGGCCATCATAGATGAGGCCATTCGTAGGTGAGTTCATCATAGATGAGGCCATTCGTAGGTGAGGTCATCATAGATGAGGTTGATGTAGACTAACATCGTAAATGAGCCCATCGTCGACGACCGTCGTAGATGAGCCCATCTTCGACGACCGTCGTAGATGAGCCCGTCGTCGGCGACCGTCGTAGATGAGCCCGTCGTCGGCGACCGACATAGAGGACGCAGACGTCGGCGACCGACATAGAGGACGCAGTCGTCGGCGACCGACATAGAGGACGCAGTCGTCGGCGACCGACAGAGGACGCAGTCGTCGGCGACCGACATAGAGGACGCAGTCGTCGGCGACCGACATAGAGGACGCAGTCGTCGGCGACCGTCGTAGATGAGCCCGTCGTCGGCGACCGACATAGAGGACGCAGTCGTCGGCGACCGACATAGAGGACGCAGTCGTCGGCGACCGACATAGAGGACGCAGTCGTCGGCGACCGACAGAGGACGCAGTCGTCGACGACCGACAGAGGACGCAGTCGTCGACGACCGACAGAGGACGCAGTCGTCGACGACCGACAGAGGACGCAGTCGTCGACGACCGACATAGAGGACGCAGTCGTCGACGACCGACATAGAGGACGCAGTCGTCGACGACCGACATAGAGGACGCAGTCGTCGACGACCGACATAGAGGACGCAGTCGTCGACGACCGACATAGAGGACGCAGTCGTCGACGACCGACATAGAGGACGCAGTCGTCGACGACCGACATAGAGGACGCAGTCGTCGACGACCGACATAGAGGACGCAGTCGTCGACGACCGACAGAGGACGCAGTCGTCGACGACTGACAGAGGACGCAGTCGTCGACGACCGACATAGAGGACGCAGTCGTCGACGACCGACAGAGGATGCAGTCGTCGACGACCGTCGTAGGAGACCATCGTAGACGAGGCCATAGTAGATGAGGTCAATATTGGTGAGGCAGTAATAGTAGGCATGGAGTTTTGTTATACACTCCTTATTGTCAGGTTTTGAGGATTTCCCTGATGTAGTGTCAGGGATGAATAGGGAGTTGTAGGATCTGCCTCTGAGGGGGTTATTTTTAGTATTTTTTCATTTGCCTCTCTCTGTGAGAAGTGCCTTATCAAGACTCAAGGTAAGTCTTTAAGGCTTTCTTGCGTGCCCTCTGGAGACTCTTGGCGCAACCTCTCCTTTTGACCTCTCCTATGGGGTGAAGGAATCCTCATCCTCATCAGAATTGACAGATTTAAGTTTCTGTAGTCCCAATATAAGCCTCATCTCTCAGAACATGAGAGTTTCTGAGGAAAAGGTGAGACATATTTCATAGTCTATTACCTTGTTTTCTGCCATTCTGCCATATTACTGCCATATTCGTGCCAGGGTCAGAGAAATGAAACATGAAGTATAATCTTGGATATGTAATAGCTAAAGAAACTGAGCAGAGATCAGGGATTTCCTAGTGAGATTTTTGAGGAAATAAAGCCAAGAAGGCCGAGCTCAGTGCTCCAAGATCCTGAAACCAGAAGCCGGAATAAAGAACTGAAGCACCTGCCACCTACTGGGCATGATGGAATACTGGCAGTCCCTGGGACCTCCATGGTGAAATGAAATGAAAATTGGTTTTTATATAGCGCGTGTTTGCCTTGGCGTCTTAGCGCTTACTGCCATTACATCTAGATTCAAATAAACTTACGATTTTGTAGGGATGCCTGTAAAAAGCCATGTTTTTAGTCCCTTTCTAAATTGTAGAAAATCGTTTTGCATTCTAAGATGAAACGGCATGGTATTCCAAACTTTAGGAGCCAGGTGGCGAAAACTTCTGCCCCCCCACTTCAGAGTCCTTACTTTTGGCACCACAAGCAGGTGGGCTGACGCTGATCGTAGACGTCTCAAAGGGACATACCGTTTACAGTATTGACCTATCTGTGATGGTCCTAGCCTGTGCAGGCTCTTATGTATCATGCACATTGATTTAAACTGAATCCTCGCGGTTATGGGCAGCCAATGTAGCTGTTCGCGCGTAATTTGACTAATAGGGCTGAATTTAGGTAGATCCAGTAACAGTCTAGCAGCAACATTCTGCAGAGTCTGGAGCTTTTGGATTACATTTTTCTTGGCTCCAATGTAGAGTGAGTTGCAATAGTCAATTTTTGACAGGATCAGTGCTGTTACAACCATTTTCCTCAATGTCATGGGGATAAATGGAAGAACTTTTCTAAGGATTTTAATTGTGTAAAAGCAGGAGGAGGTTATACTATTTACCTGGTCAATAAGGGAGAGTTGGTCGTCAATGAGAATTCCAAGGTTTTTTACCTTCTTTATTGGCTGGGGGCAGAGTCCTGCTGCTTCCGGCCACCAATTTGAATTCCAAAGAGACTTGTCTCCTCCAAACATAACTACCTCCGTCTTCCCGGTATTCAATTTCAGGCAGTTATTTTGCATCCAGCAAATGATCTGACTCATACAGGACTTAAAACGCTCAGCCACCGTCTCTGGATTTGTGGCTAAAAAGATAATGATCTGTGTGTCATCAGCATAGCAAACGGCCTCAAAGCCATGTGAACGAACTAATTTAGCCAGAGGAGAAACGTATATGTTGAACAGGGTAGGTGAAAGTGCCGATCCCTGAGGTACCCCACATGGCATTACAAAGTGAGAGGATGAATGCTCATCCAATACCACAGCTTGCTTTCTATTTTTCAGATAGGAATAAAGAACATCTGCTGCTTTGTCCCTTATCCCTATCTCCGCCAGACGCTGAAGGAGAATATGGTGATCCACCGTATCAAACGCGGCGGATAGATCAAGCATTACCAATATAGCCTTTCCACCTTTATCTAGGTGTAGTCGTAAGCTTTCGGTCGCAGCAATTAATGCAGACTCAGTGCTGTGGTGTGGCCTGAAACCGTGTTGAGCAATATCTAGTTTATTGTGGTCTTCTACAAAGGACCGAAGTTCCTCATTTAGCACTTTTTCAAATACTTTTGAAGGAAATTGTAGGCTGGCAATAGGACGATAGTTGGCCACTTCGAGAGGGTCAAGGGTGGGTTTTTTAATAATGGGCCTAATCAGAGAGATTTTCCACTCTACTGGAAAATACCCATATATGAGGATATTATTCAAAAGAGGCGTTAAAATTTGTGCTATTATGTTTGGGACCATGTGAAGAATCTTTACGGGACAGGGATCCAGAGAAGAGCCTGATTTAATCTCAAGAATAGCTTTCTCAACTCTATCCTGTGTAAAGGAGGAAAAGTTTCTTAAAGAAACTTTATTGTCCGATTCCTCCATCATGAATATGGCTTGCCTGATATCCTCTCCACCTATAGAGAATTCATCATAGACTTTGGTCACTTTTTCGTGGAAGAAATTAGCAAGTGTGTCGCAAAATTGCTTTGTTGTCTTTACTGCCTTAGCATTTCCAAAAGTGGCCAATTTAGTAACTGTCTTAAACAGCTCACCGGAGATATTTTTAGCAGCCATAATTTTCTCAGCAAAATATTTGGCCTCCTTGTATGTTGTCAGCGCTTCTCTATAATATGTTTTATCTGTTTGAGTATTCCCTTCTCCAGAGTCGTTCTTTGGCTCGACATATTCTCTTTAGATTTTTTAATTCGGGATTATACCAGGGAGCTGAGATCTGTTTAATGTTGGTCCACGTCCGAGTTTCCAAGCCTAGGTTTTGGATCGCTTGTTTGATCCATGTATGATAGAGAGTTACTTCTCTATCTATATCAGTGTCAGTTCCAAAGAGCATTTTGGGTTTCTGTGAAAGCAAACTGGCTTCAAAAACTGGGCCATTTGTTTGATTCCAGGCATACTCAAAGCCTGTTTTCTTTGACCCTACAGTTCTGTCTTGGGGTCCTTTAATGGGGACCTCAAAAAAGACAGCACTGTGATCAGTCCAGGGTAGCGCAAGAGTTTTAGTCAGTTTTATCTGGCTATGGTTTGTAAAAAAGCCGTCTAGGGTGTGCTTCGCCATGTGCGTGTAGCAGGTGACGATTTGCTTCAGGCCTAGACTAGAGAAACAATCCAATAGCTCCTTGGTATCTAGGTTTTCTGATGCCTCTAGGTGGAAGTTAAAATCGCCCAGCACCGAAAAGTTAGATTGTCCCATACATGATTCCATTATCCTCATAATGGCCCCAATGAAAGTGTTTCTTGGCCCTGGTGGCCTGTAAATTAAAAGTCCATTGAAGACATCCGTATTGGAAGCCTTAAGACAGAAAAGAATAGCCTCCTCTTCAAATTGAGGTATAGCTGAGAAGGTAGCTTTAAGATGAGAACGATATACAATAGCCACCCCTCCCCCTCTTTTACCTATTCTGTCAATTCTAAAAATGTTGTATCCCTGGGGTATTGCTACATTTAAATCCGGTTCCGACGCGCTATGGGTCCAGGTCTCAGTAAGAAACATTATATCTGGCCTATGAACATCTAGGAAATCTGCTAATTCGTGACTATGTTTAGGCAGGGATCTAACATTCAGAAGGACAGCCATCAAGGTACGCTCATTACCTAGATGTTTGCCGGACCGAGAGTGATCCACCTCTTTCTGCAGATGGGTGATGTGATGTCCATTTTTCAGGGTAAAATGGCATACTGGACAGCTAACGATCTGGAGTCCATTAAAAGGATAGATAGGACAGCATTTCACATTTATGGCGCTATACCGCATTTCCAGTAGCGTTGCAGAGTCATATGTGATACAAGCATTTTGGCCAGGGGGGGTGGCACATGGCGCAGTTCGGCCGCGGACGGGCGCAGACGGGCTTGCCGTTGGCGCGCCGCCGGCGCGCCCGCTGCGCGCATCCGCTGCGCGGTCGCGAGAGCATGCCTTTTATGGTGGCGTCAAACAGGCAGCCCAGCAAACTAGAGTGCCAACCCCAATCCAAGATGGTGGCCCGCTAACAGAAACGCGGGACCGTTCCTAAGGTAAATAATTCAAGTTTCCCAAAGTCATAAGCTTAAGGTGCAGTAGTGCGTTTCATTTAAAAGCAATACAGTTCAATAGTAAAAAGGTTTTCTTTCCATTTCTAAAATGTTATGCTATAATTTAAAGTTTGGCAAATCGAGTATACAACATTCAATAAAGCTTTCCGTTTTAAAAGTAGTTTCTAAGCATTTAAAAAACGGTGATTCAAATAAACAAGAGCCCCCAAGCTGTTAATTTATCAGAGATCTGATGCAGTTTTGGCAGCGCTGCGCGGTCGTGAGAGCATGCCTTTTATGGGGGCGTCAAACAGGCAGCCCAGCAAACTAGAGTGCCAACCCCAATCCAAGATGGCGGCCCGCTAACAGAAACGCGGGACCGTTCCTAAGGTAAATAATTCAAGTTTCCCAAAGTCATAAGCTTAAGGTGCAGTAGTGCGTTTCATTTAAAAGCAATACAGTTCGATAGTAAAAAGGTTTTCTTTCCATTTCTAAAATGTTATGCTATAATTTAAAGTTTGGCAAATCGAGTATACAACATTCAATAAAGCTTTCAGTTTTAAAAGTTTCTAAGCATTTAAAAAACGGTGATTCAAATAAACAAGAGCCCCCAAGCTGTTAATTTATCAGAGATCTGATGCAGTTTTGGCAGCGCTGCGCGGTCGCGAGAGCATGCCTTTTATGGTGGCGTCAAACAGGCAGCCCAGCAAACTAGAGTGCCAACCCCAATCCAAGATGGCGGCCCGCTAACAGAAACGCGGGACCGTTCCTAAGGTAAATAATTCAAGTTTCCCAAAGTCATAAGCTTAAGGTGCAGTAGTGCATTTCATTTAAAAGCAATACAGTTCAATAGTAAAAAGGTTTTCTTTCCATTTCTAAAATGTTATGCTATAATTTAAAGTTTGGCAAATCGAGTATACAACATTCAATAAAGCTTTCCGTTTTAAAAGTAGTTTCTAAGCATTTAAAAAACGGTGATTCAAATAAACAAGAGCCCCCAAGCTGTTAATTTATCAGAGATCTGATGCAGTTTTGGCAGCGCTGCGCGGTCGCGAGAGCATGCCTTTTATGGTGGCGTCAAACAGGCAGCCCAGCAAACTAGAGAGCCAACCCAAATCCAAGATGGCGGCCCGCTAACAGAAACGCGGGACCGTTCCTAAGGTAAATAATTCAAGTTTCCCAAAGTCAGATGCTCGTCACATTTACATAATGTCATCCTATAGGGCTACACTGTTTCATCTCCGTAGGTGGAGGAGCGAGGAGGTAAGAGCTCTCTCCTACTCGGGTGGGGATCTTTACACCTCAGATACCTCCCCACGTTTCGTGGAAGCTTTCTTAGAAATGGGAGGGTCTCCCTTTCCAACGATGCCTCCCTGAATGGTTTTCTTGGTTGTGGACCATGGTCGCTCCGCGAACCACAACCAGGAAAGCCACTAGGCCACCAGGGATTAGTGCCTTTGGTGAGTCGGCACTTGTGGTGGACAAGCCGCCCTCCCTTGTGGGGCCAACATTTTTAAAATAAAAGTTTTTCGAAAAAGGACAATAAAACTAAGTTAAAGATATTGTCAAGGAAACTGCATTCCTGGCATGCGGTCCGAGCCCCACTGGTCACAAGTTTTGTTGTGAAATGGTTGAAATGTGTGTTTCCCTGGGGGAAGATCGCAGCCCACAGGCGTAATCGCACTTAAAAAAAGAAATGTTGGCAGGGGGTGGACCCTTTTAGAATACAGGTCGACCCCCCCCCCCCCTTATATCCACCTTTGGGAGCTGGTGCACGGCAGTGGGAGCACGACTAGTTTTTAATCTGCAAATAAATCTTCGTCTTAAAATCACCACAAAGAAAAAGCCGGCAATCCAGGGATCAGTATAGCGATTATTTATTTCGCCATCGAAAAGACACACACACCCACCGACTGATTTTGAACTATACTTCTGTCTTCTATTTAGGAAAACATTTTAGAAGAAAAGTTTTAGACAGTCAGCATAGAAGGTGTTTCGTGGATGACTGCTGCACAGACCCTAACTCAAGTTATGGAGGACAGCTCTGAGGCAGGATCAGATATGAAAAAGCATCTGAGAGAGCAAATTGGAGCAGAATCTGGTAAGTGATTTTTTGGGTCGGCGGAGGTCCATTCCATGACTTGTCTTACAGCGAGTCTGAGGAAAATTGTCTTGCAGTAGTGATTTCCATTTGTAAACACAGGCGAACAACAGAAGTACAGTTTGTAGAATGAATGCGATAGTATAGGTAGTGAGTGTGTAGAGTGCAGAACAAAGAGCATGCATGGAAGTTGTAAAAGCAAGTCGAGGGTACATGAGGAGGAGTAAAGATCAAATGTGGAGAGTTAAGTGCAGATGTACAAGATGCAGAGAGCTAATGTAAATAGTGGAGAAACAAATGGATTATGGTAGAAAGCAGATATAATACAGGTATTGTAAGGGGAGAGGATGTGGCATTATGGCTGCAGACTTTGGAACCGAGGAACCAGGTTCGAGTCTCGTCCTTGCTCAACATCCTGTGATTCTTGGTAAACCACTTAATTGCCCTGTTTCTAAAAAATGAATCTTGTGTAATATAAATGATACTGTGTAAAGAGCTCCAATATCCTTGGGTCAAATTTGCACTGTTTAATTAAAAAAAACACTGTAGTTAAAGAACAGGGTAGATTGTAGACGTGGATAGAAAGATACCATATGTTTTGGGATAAGCTATAGGCTCAGAGCGAGCGGTATCCTTGTGCCCTCCTGTTTAGAAAATAGGAAACGTTTCAAATCCCTCACCCTGGGCAGTGGGAAGGTTCCATGCCTCATCACATCTTTCGTCTCGGTTTCTTTCTACTAATCTCCTACGGGTAAGAAGACTAAAAGAAAACTAAAACACTAGAATTTAATGTAGCAACGAGCATCAACAGAGGGTGTGGCTTAACGGCTAGGGCGGCCGACTTTGAAGCTGGGGAGCCAGGTTCGAGTCTGGCGGGAAACTCAAACACCCTTGATTCTGGGCAAATCACTTAATCTCCCCATGCCTAAAAAAAAAAAGGGTTCAGTTTTAGGCATTGCTAAAGAGCCTGTTGCATTTTTAAACCTGCAAGTTTGAAAAGACAGTGTTCGCCGGCCGAGCAGAAGAAAAAGAAAGGGCATGGACACTATTAAAAATATAGCGAGCAGCACACTGTGCTGTCAAAAAAAACAAAAAAAAACAACAACAGATACCGTGTACACGGCTGTGGAGCAGGGAGGGAGAGTGTTTAAAAGATAATGATCGGGCGCTGCATGTGGCTCCATTGTGAAAGCGCTCATAGCGCGCTGCAAATAAAAAATAAAAAAGCGCTCGCCATTGCGAAAGTTGGCGTCCCACCAGTGATTTTTAGATTAATTATGCAATGAGTTCTCCCAAAGGGCTAATGCAAGCTATACAGTAAGGACACAGTAAAAGGTCCAGCCCTGATGGGAGGTACAGAAGAAGACCGGGAGGTACTAAGGAGGGACTACTAGGCCTATTAAATCAAAAGCCAACATTTACAAAGGATAGTCACAACAGCCAATTGAAAAGATAGGTGGAGCGGGCGGAGCCTCAAGTCCATACCTGAATTCAGAATGCCTCGCAGAGCAGCGCATGTGCTGCCCAGGCTCAACCTAATAGGACACTTTCTGGATCAAGGTCTAGCATTCTGTCAAAGTTGGTGTAATTCGTTTTAACCACTATTCTGTTGGGGGCTGCAGAGGAAGCCTGGGGGCCACTGTTGCCCTGCCGGCTCCATCCTGGGTGCTGGTAAGAGCAACCAACTTTTTTTCTTCTTCAATATTGGGGAGGTGACATGTGCCCCTCACCCTTCCCGAACCAACACTATCCTCGGGGACCCTATCCCCAGGGCTATATTCTTTATTAAGAGGATGGGATTCGTTGCCTCATCCCCCCCGAGCTACCACTGGTCCTAGGGACCTTATCCCCAACGATGTATAGCTAATAAAACACATCACCACGAGATAATTTTATTAGTCACAAGTCAGAAACATACTAATTTCATGCTTAACAAGCGGGATCAAAGGTATTGGTGTTGAGGACTTGCAAAACTTTATTTTAATGCTAGTGCCAGTAGCTCCGTTTACACCACTGGTAATATTTAACCTTTACATGTCTGAGTGACAGTGTAGAACAAGTTACTTACCTTCGGTAACTATGTATCTGTAAGAAACATTAGTTAGTTAGATTCCTCACCTTAGAATATCCCCAGGCGTCAGACTGGATCTGGAAGATTTTTCGTCAGCAATACCCCTTGCGCGTCACTAGGCATCGTCTGCGGCTCCGCGTCCGTCGTCGGCGTCGTGCGCTGGAATGACGTCGGAGTACTTAGACGCCGCCCTCGCGCGCTGACGTCAGTTCTTGTACATAGCTTTCCGCGCCAGGAATGCAGAGCCATGCAAGAGACCGACACTGGTGCCAAAAAAGTCTAGGGCCCTGAAAGGGATAGCCTTAACCCTAGATGTCAGTTCGCAGAACGGGGAGGATGGGTGGGTCGGTGAGGAATCTAACTAACTAATGTTTCTTACAGATACATTGTTACCGAAGGTAAGTAACTTGTTCATCTGAAAGAAACACGTTAGTTAGATTCCTCACCTTAGAATAGATACCCAAGCAATACCAACCCCGGTGGTGGGTCTGCGAACCAAGATCACACCAGAAAGTCCTGGAGGACAGAACGGCCAAAGAAGCCATCCCTCCGGACTTGGCTGTCTAGGCAATAATGCCTGGCAAACGTGTGCAGCGAAGCCCACGTTGCCGCCTGACAGATGTCCTGCAAAGGGACACCCCGTCCCAAAGCAGTAGTAGCCGCTGTGGCTCGAGTAGAATGGGCGCGCAGCCCAACAGGCAGGTCCTTTTTTGCCAAGGAATAACAGATTTTTATACACAAAACGACCCACCGGGAGATGGTCCGTTTGTGCACAGCTTTGCCCTTCTTTGCACCCACGTAGCCAACGAAAAGCTGGTCGTCCACTCGGAACTGTTTTGTGCGGTCCAAATAAAAGGAGAGCGCACGTTTTGGGTCCAGACGGTGGAGCCGCTCTTCCTCTTTAGAAGGATGCGGAGGCGGAAAGAAGGTGGGCAAGGTGACAGACTGCCAAAGATGAAAGGGGGTCACCACTCTCGGTGGAAAGGAAGGACGAGGCAGAAGGACAACCTTGTCCGGATGAACAGATAGAAAAGGAGGCTTGGCCGATAGAGCCTGGAGCTCACTCACCCGTCTAGCCGAGGTGATGGTTACCAGGAAAGCAGTCTTAAGAGTTAGAAGACGAAGAGGACAATTGTGAAGAGGCTCAAAGGGAGCGCACATCAGGAATGTGAGAACAAGATTCAAGTCCCACTGAGGCATTACGAAAGGGACAGGAGGGAACGTGTGAGTAATGCCTTTAAGAAAGCGTGACACTACAGAGGACTTGAAAAGAGAGGGCTGATCAGGAAGCCGTAAGAAGGCAGAGAGGGCAGCAAGATAACCTTTCAAGGTGCCCAGGGCAGAGCCCTGCCGGGCCAAAGAAAGAAGAAAGAGGAGATCCTCAGAAAGAGGGGCGGGAAGGGGATCCACAGCCTTTGCTGTGCACCATGCCACAAATTTGTTCCACCGGCAGGCGTATACCGTCTTTGTGGAGGGACGCCTGGCTGCCAGAATGATATCACAGACTTCAGGAGGCAAGTCAAATGGCATCAACTGCCGCCGCTCAATCTCCACGCATGGAGGTGGAGGCTGGACAGGTTCGGGTGGAGGACCGTCCCCTGCTGCTGCGATAGAAGATCCTCCCGAAGGGGCAGACGTATCGGAGGATCGGTCAACATACTGAGTAGCTCGGGATACCAGTACCTTCGTGCCCAATCCGGAGCCACCAAGATGACTTGGGCCCGGTCGCGCCTGATCTTCTTCAGCACTCTGGGCAGAAGTGGTGTAGGTGGAAAGGCGTACAACAGACCGCAACTCCACTCGCGACGAAAAGCGTCGCCGAGCGAGTGCCGCCTTGGAAATTCCAACGCGCAGAACTGCTGACATTGCGCATTCTCGTCGGTGGCGAATAGATCTAACCAAGGCTCTCCCCACTGCTGAAAGAGACCTTGCGCCACCTCGGAGTTCAGACGCCATTCGTGATCCATCATGCACCGGCGGCTGAGTTCGTCTGCTCTGGCGTTCAGAGAGCCCGCCAGATGTTGAACCACCAGGGTGATGCCCTGGTGTTCCAGCCATGTCCAGAGGCGCAGAGCCTCCTGACAAAGGGTCCACGACCCCACCCCGCCCTGTTTGTTGCAATACCACATGGCGGTGGTGTTGTCCGTGAACACCTGCATGACACTTCCCCGGACAGAGGGAAGGAAGGCTTTCAGTGCAAGTCGGATCGCTCTCAGCTCCAACAAGTTGATGTGGAGGCGAGACTCCGCCGGAGACCAGAGGCCTCTGATCTCCGCCTCTCCCATATGGCCACCCCATCCCAGGAGGGACGCATCCGTCACTACGACATGCTCCGGTAGGGGTAGGGAGAGGCCCTTGCCCGTGACCCAATCGCGGTCCGTGAGCCACCACTGCAACTGCTGTGCAGTGCCCTCCGAGATCAAGACATGGTCGGACAGGTTGCCGTGATGCTGGGCCCACTGAAACTTCAGGTCCCACTGCAGAGCCCGCATGCGCCGCCTGGCGTGATGCACTAGTAGGATGCAGGAGGCCATCAGCCACAGAAGCCGCAACACTAGCCTGACCCAAACCCAGGATAGAGGCCGAAAGATGGGAATCGGGGCCTGTATATCCCGGACCCGCTGTTCCGGGGGATGAACCCGGAACTGCGCCGAATCGAGAATCGCTCCGATGAAAAGGAGCTTCTGAGGGGGGCTCAGGTGTGACTTCGGCACGTTGATGGAAAACCCCAGCAAATGCAGGAGATCCGCCGTAGTCTGGAGGTGGGAGACGACTGCCTAGGGCGAGCCCGCCTTCAACAACCAGTCGTCGAGATAGGGGAAGACTGGAACTCCTGATCTGCGCAGATGAGCTGCGACCACCGCCATCACTTTCGTGAACACCCGAGGGGCACTGGTAAGGCCGAAGGGGAGCACGGTGAACTGAAAGTGCTCCTGACCCACCGTGAACCGCAGGTAACGCCGGTGGGCCGGCAGGACGGGGATGTGGAAATATGCGTCCTGCAAGTCCAACGCGACCATCCAGTCTCCAGGGTCGAGGGCAGCTAGAACCTGAGCCAAAGTTAACATTTTGAACTGTTCCTTCCGGAGGAAGGCATTGACGTTCCGGAGGTCCAAGATAGGGCGTAGGCCCCCTTTGCCCTTCTTGGGAACCAGAAAGTAGTGGGAATAACAACCACGACCTACTTCTGGGCTCGGAACGCGCTCGACGGCCTCTTTGGCCAAGAGGGACGAAACTTCCTCTCGCATAAGATTCAAATGAGCCTCCGAGATACGGTGGTGCTGCGGTGGCATGGCTGGAGGGGTCGTCTCGAAGGGGAGGGAGTAGCCCCTTCGGACGATTTGCAGCACCCACCTGTCCGAAGTAATGGTACGCCAGTGGAGCAGGTGATGGCGAACCCGGCCTCCCACTGGCGTGGAATGGGCCTGAAAGCTCGGACTAGGAAGGCTTTGAGGCGGATGCTGCCGGGGTGGATGTGGACTGACCGCGTCGTCCTTCAGTACCGCCTCGGCAGAAACCACGTCCGTGACCGCGTGCCGGCTGGTTCTGCGGCCGGTGGCTAGGCGGACGTGAGGAGGTGCCCCTTCCTTGGCCACGAAAGGAGCGAAAAGCGGAAGTTTGTGGCCGCGGGGCCGAGAGGCCCAAGGACGTGGCCGTAGCCCGGGAGTCCTTGAAGCGAGCCAGCGCACTGTCCGCTTTCTCACCAAAAAGGCGAGCGCCATCAAAAGGCATGTCCATGAGGGTGCTCTGGACATCCCCTGAACAGGACGTGGACCGCAGCCAGGCGTGACGTCGAAGCGCCACCGTGGTAGAAATCGCCCTACCCAGCGAGTCCGTAGTGTCGAGTCCACATCGGATTGCATGGCGCGCTGCATCTCTCCCATCGGCCAGGGCCGAGGAAAGCCGCGCCCGGGCCTCCTCCGGGCACAGTGGCAGCACGTCCTCCACCGCATCCCACAGAGAGTGGGAATAACGGTCCAAGAGACAGGCGGTGTTCAAAGACCGCAGGCCCAAACTGAGCGAGGAGAACAGCTTCTTACCAAACTGTTCCAGTCTCTTGGAATCCCGGTCCGGAGGAGCGGACGGGAAGGAGGATTGGGAGGTAGAGGCCTGGATAACCAGACTCTCTGGGGTGGGGTGTTGGGACAGAAAACTGGGGTCGCCCAGAGCAGGGCGTTGGCGCCTGGCAACGTTCCTATCCACAGGAGGGACTGTGGAGGGCTTGGACCAGGTGCCCTGCAGAACGTCAGTGAGGGCCTCATTGAATGGCAGCAGAGACTCAGTGGAGCATGCGGCAGACTGAAGCACCTCAGTGAGGATGCTAGTCCTCACAGCCACGGCAGGCAGCTCAAGCCCAAGGGCTTCGGCCGCCTTGCGCAGCACCACAGAAAAAGCTGCACCCTCCCCCGAAGTCACAGTCGGAGGAGAGATGAATCCAGTGTCCAGAGAGGTATCCAACCCAGTTCATCTGCCCAGTCCTGTGCCAGTTGTCTCTGAAGGGCCATAGGGTCGTCAGACCCCTCCCAGTCGCCCCCGTCATCCGATTCCTGGTAAACAGGAGGAATGATCGGAGCCGGTCGATAGACAATATGTGTCTCTAGCGGCGTCGGATGCGGCGTCGGGCGGCGCCGCATCGGCGTCGGGACCGGACAGGGGCTGAACCGGGGATCGACATCAACCGGAGCCGGCGTCGGGGGTGGTATCGGTGTCGGCGCCGGCGGAGGAGGCATAACGAGGTCGACCAGCGTCGACGGGGGCCCAGGCTCGGGGACCTGCGGCGTCAGGGCCGGCGCCTCCAACGGCGCCGGGGCCGGAGCCGCCGGCATGCGAGGTCGCCCAGTCGAGTCCGCGGGGCCCGAAGGTGCACCAGCGGGCGTCGACGGCGGGGCCAGGCTCCTCATGGCCGAGAGGAAGGCACTGACCTCCGCCGGCATCGCGTCAGTCCCAGGGACCGTCGGGTATGGGGACTTGCGCGGCGCCTGCGGCTGCGGCTCCTGCGGAGCCGCGGGGGTGGAACCACCCAGACCCTTGGCCGAGTCGCGCGACCGGCGATGGGAGTCCGAAGAGCGGTGTCGCCTCTTGGACTTTTTGGATTGCCTCGACTTACCCGAAGACTTCGAGCCAGACGAGTGACTATGTCGAGTGCGGGTCCGCGACCGATCCTTGGACCTCCTCCTGGACCGGGATCGAGAGCGGCGCGGAGCCGAGTGGCGAAGCTCGAGAAGCTTGCGGGACCGCTCCCGCCTAGCTTTCGAGGTCAGGGCCATACAATCGGAGCACGACGCCGCGTCGTGGTCGTGGCCCAAGCAGTACAGGCACCGGCGGTGATGATCGGTCACCGACATCAGTCGGTGACAGTCGTCGCAGGCCTTGAAACCAGGCATCCTACCGGCACCAGAGTCGAGAAATGACCAAAAAGAGTCAAAAAAGTTAGTCAAAAATTGACTAAAGGGGTAGCTCTCCCGGATCAGCGCTTACTGGCACGGAAAAAAGAAGAACTGACGTCAGCGCGCGAGGGCGGCGTCTAAGTACTCCGACGACGTCATTCCGGCGCACGACGCAGACGACGGACGCGGAGCCGCAGACGACGCCTAGCGACGCGCAAGGGGTATTGCTGACGAAAAATCTTCCGGATTCAGACTGGATCCTGTGGATATTCTAAGGTGAGGAATCTAACTAACGTGTTTCTTTCAGATTTTTACCTTTAACGTAGTTTGCTATGTCAATCAGCTTGTCTATAGTCTTATATTGTTTAAGACTACCCTCCATACTTTCTATTGTACTGGGCTTTCCTGAGAGAGGCTAGAAAGGAAATGATGACTCCGCTTTAAGTCTTCTTTTGTTTTCCTGGTTTCTGCCTTTTGTCATTTTGGGTTAAATACAAGTGGCTATTTGTCCAGGGGCTAGCCTTCTGTTGTGTTAACCGGTGCACTGTTAAATGCTGCTATGGGGATTATCATTCACTCTGATAACTGAAGGACTTCTCAGGAAGGTCAGATAATGTCTCGCTTTCCAACACTCAAAATCCTTTAGACTAGAGCAAAAAATCAAAAGACTAGATGATCCTGCAAAATTTGGAGTAGCTAAGGTAAAATCACAGTTGTTTAAAATCACCTTTACTGAATGGACATTACTTCTCAAGACTGCTTTATATTCAGGCTCCTACACTCCATGGCACATTTGACCCATGATAGGAAGGTGCCAGAAATTCAAATTATTAAGTGTGGCGGGCCTTGCAAGAATGAGGGTTTTGCATCGTAAGAGCGATTCTTTTTTTAAAATTCTAGAGATGTTTAAGACTTTTTAGTGACAGTTTGTACTATTTGTCATGTGACTTCCACATACCCTGCACATGAGTTGACAAAGAAAACATACCTTCTAATAAGTCCGACGTGGATCCTAAGCAATATTCCATTACAAGCTGCGGATAAGAAAAGAAAATCATTGGGATCATGACTAAAACAAACTGAACATACAGTACAAAACAAAGGTCCTAATGAAAAGTTCTGCAAGTACCAGAGCTATAGTTATGATCCAAACATGATACAGCTCAAATTAGAATTTTACAACTGCACTGCATAAGTTTAGGAAAAAAGTGATGTACAGACATGAACAAAGGATAAGATTGGTAATTAGAGAACTGTAAAATACTCCGAACGCCCAAAGTTCTGAGTCCATTATGAAAAGCGCATTACTTGTAAGTCTTCTTTCGCCATCACTAGTATTCTCTCGGAGTTCACACAGTACACACATGTTCAACTTAAAAAATGAAAGAAACGGGGGGACGTGGCTTAGGAGCCAAACATGGCGGAAGCGTCTCTGTAGAGCTCCGCTGTTCGCTCCCTTCCAGGGTCATAATCCGGCACAATCCTCAACCCCAGCAACCGCTCCTGTGAGCCACATGCACAGTGACACGCAGCAACCCAGCAGAAACAATCCAGCGGCGATGGAGAGCCAGTTAAACCCTCGGCACGTCCGGCCAGTGGAAGCTGCACACACGCTGGAGGGCGGCAACGGCCGAGTCGCAGCCGCCACACATTGAGACTCGTGAAGAGACGGCCGCCGCAGATACCTTCTGGACCCCAAGAGCCCCTTGGTAACTACAGACGACGGCGCGGTCCCGGGGGGAGGCAGAGGGCATGATCGGGCCAAAGAGATCGTGCTGTACCTTCGACGCTATAGCATCGCCTCTCCCCCACTCCTCACACATCAAGTCTGCACGCTCAGGGCTCCGGACCTTGCAGGGCCCACCCGAGGCCCTGAATCGGCTGGCCCTTCCCAGCGCCTGGACGGCCTACATACTGTCGTGGATTGCCTGCCCACCTACCGGAGGCTGAGAGGTCCGCCATAGAGGTGAGCCTGGTCAGGAGTACGCCAGGGGCCGAACACTGGGTCAGCGACCGTCTTGCCCTGCCGCGCCGCGGCTCTCTGAATGGATCGCCCTGTTGCGGAGGATTTCTATCGCCCCCGGGCCCTGGGTCCAGCCGGCCTGGGGCCTCACCAACGTCAGCGCTAATTATAAATATCTGCCGCAGCCCCAAGTGCCGGATGCCCAGTGGAGAGTGAGGTGGCAGGGGGACTTGGGACTTCCGGGCTGAGGACACGAGTAGATGGCTGGGCCACACTGCCTGGGGTCGGCCCTGCCCGGAGCAGAGGCAGCCCTGAGATGCCTGAACTGACCCTCCTGGCACACTGGTGACCCCGGGAGGCCGTCAAGAGGCCAGACACGTGCATCCACCGGGACCCAGGTGGATGCGAGGATTGGAGACGCTGACACGGTGTCCCCATCCAGTATCGGTGTGGGTGGCACGCCCAGCTGCTTTTCGCCTGTCCTTCTCATGCGGACCCCCTCCCTATTTCCGACGGTAGCAAGAGTTGGTCTGGAGTGGACCCTCTGGGTTGTGCCTCACGCCATTATGGGCATGGGTAACCCCGGTGTGGCGGCACCCAAACAACACACCATAAGACCACTACACCACCCCCACCCCGGCTGGCAATGGAGCTGCGGAGGGCCTCTCCTCGGACACTGCGACGCTTTTGGAGGCCATTATCCAGTCACGAACAGCCCTTGACGCCCAGATCGGGGCAGTGGGCTCAGAAGTATCGTTCCTCGGCCAAGATCTCCAGAAGGTGGTCAACTGAATCACCGAAGCAGAGACAAGGGTTTCCACGGTAGAGGACACCGTTTCCACCCTCCAGAAAAAGGTAGACAAATTGGCCATGGCCTCAAGAATTGGCAGCGCGGGTCGAGGACACAGAAGGGAAAGCCCGTCGCAACAACATCCGCCTGGTGGGCTTCCCAGTGGGTTGTGAGGGGTCCTCGATGGATGCCTTCCTTTCGTTTGGCTCAGGGCGCTGCTACCCGCCGAAGACATCTCTTCCTGCTTCATGATTGAGAGGGCCCACTGCGGTCTGATGAAAAAGCCGCCACCGGGGGAACGCCCGAGGCCCGTTATTGCTTAGCTACTCAACTATGCTGACCGCGACGCCATCCTCCGCTTTGCCCGGACGAATAAAGACAAGATGATTTTTTGAGTACCATCCCATCATGGTCTTCCCGGACTACACTCGGCTGGTCCAGCAACAGCGTCAATCCTTCGTCACGGCCAAGCGGCGACTGCGTGGGCTGAACTTATCCTATGTGATACTGTTCCCGGCCCGCATGAAGGTGATCTATAACTCCAAAACATTCTTCTTCAATACCCCAGATAAGGTATATGTATGGACAGACGAACTACGCAACCTCAAGCCACTCTCACCACCCCATATAGACTCCGACTCTTCCACAGGAGTGCTTGACAGGGCGGTGATGCACTTCATCGGCAGAATAGATTCCGCTTCAATTGGCATACCCAGAACTGGACAGATAGAGAGGACTGAGGTAGCCCTGGGGTCTCGGACATATCTTACTCTGTTCTCTTCTCTGACTAGACGGGTCACTTGCAATGGCCACATGCTGGGGCTTCCTTATTCCTAGGGGCAGAGGTCTCTTATTTCCCTGGAAGATGTTGAACCTCACACACCCTCCACGTTTTGAGTTATGATGGGTAATTTTGGGAGGGGGGGATCCATTGGGCGAACCGCCAGGGTCTTCATGTTTGGGGGCCAGGACGAGATTCCACCGCGACAGATACTCCATGTTCTAGGGTGTGTGGGGGTGGGGGAAGAGGGGGGGTTTGGGGGAGTTGTTTGTAGTTTGACAGTTTTTACACCGGACACGCACCACTATGTCCCATACTGTCCACATCGCTCTTCGCACTACACTCTAAAGGATAGACATGGCACTCACGGCGGGCGACCCCCCCATCGGGGGAACTTAACATTATCTCTTGGAATGTATGGGGTCAACTGAATACGGTCAAACTGAGGGCGGTACTCCATCCGGCAGGTTGTTACTTGGCCGACATTTTGTTACTACAGGAGACACATTTACTGGGCAATAAAGCTCCTTGCCTTTCTCGCTATGGGTACGCACACCACGGTATACCACTCTGGCTTTTCAAGGGGGTCACGCGGTACAGCCGTACTTATTCATCACAGAGTCCCACTTCAAATCACACAGCATTGATCAGACTCAGGCGGCCGTTACACGGTCATTTCTGGTACTCTGGCCGGGGAGCAGATCACAATTGGAAGTGTCTACGCCCCTCCAATGCTCGGCCAGACTTTCATTGAAAGAATAACGCAGTTATGGGGAGATCTCCCAGGTGGTCTGATGATCCTGGGTGGGGACTAGAACAACATCATGGATCCATCTGACAAGTGGCGTGCTTAACACTTGGTCGCTCCCCCTCTCAGGTCCAAACTAAACATATTAACACATACATTGGGTTGGGCAGACACATGGCAGGCCTTCCACCCCTTAGAGGCCGGATTCACATACGCGTCATCCGTTCACCCACCCTTTCACGTCTGGACTATTTGTTCCTCTCTCATAGTTATATTCATAGAGTGACGCACACCTCCATCCTGTCCCGTGGCCAGTCTGATCACTCACCGATCCAACTCAAACTCCGCCTGCAGACCCGCCGGGCCCCCTACAGATGGCACGTGTCTCCTTGGCTGCTCAGGGATGCTGGGTATCAGGAGATGCTGCATCAGGCAACTACTGACTATTTCAACTTCAACACCGGGAACACTCCGTCCCCGATCACCTTATGGGAAGCCTTTCAACCTACAATTCGAGGGGCCGATATCAGCTATCGTACAGGGGAAACGAGGCGCCACACGGCACAGATACAAGAACTGGTAGATAGGCAGATCACTCTACAAACCTCACTAGTACAGGGCTCCGACGCCGGTGCCCGCCGTAATTTACTACATGTTCAGCAGCAGCTGCACCAGTTGCTCAGAGATAGTGCTAAGGAGGCCTGGCTGGCGACTCAGTATAGGATCTATCAATGGGGCGACAAATGTAGTCAGATGCTCGATAGACTATGCCAGGCTAGAGCCTCCCCGACGCAAGTTCCTCTCTTGAAAACCCCTGAAGGAGATATATGTACCTCCCCCGAGGCAGTGGTTTAGGCCTTTGCCAACTTCTATGCTGCTTTATATGAGGCCCACGAGGTAATAGCTGAATCCCTCATAGATGCTTTTCTTTCCGATGTCCCCCCTAGACGCCTTTCGGACAAGCAGCGGGACGCCTTAGACAAGCCCATCTCCCGGGACGAGATGCAGGCAGCCCTATCCAGTACGCACCCAGGAAGTGCACCGGGCCCAAACCGGTTTCCGTGCAATTGTATGCGTCCCCACATGGGGACCATCGGCCCCCACCTACTCAAGGCGTTACACACGGCCTCAGAACAGGATATCCTGCCACCTTACTGGCAGCACGCTGAGATAGTCGTCTTCCTCAAACCAGGCCGCCCTACGGAGGATCCGGGTTCGTACCGCACCGTATCCCTGTTAAATTTCGTGCCTAAATTGCTAGGGAAAGTCCTGGCCGACCGCCTTCGCACGTGTATCCTAGACCGGGCGCGTCCAGATCAATCTGGTTTTATGCCACAACGCTCCACCAGGCACAACATCAGGCGTGCCCACAATGATGTAGCAGAGGCCCACCGTCTGGGATGCCCCGCGGCTGTCCTACTGGCAGATATTGACAAAGCGTTTGACTTGCTGAGCAGGACCTATCTTTTTAAACTTCTAGAAACGGTTAATCTAGGGCCCCGCTTTCGCACCTATGTGAAATTGCTATATACGGACCTCACGGCCACGGTTCGTGTGGCTGGTTATCACTCTGCCCCCTTCCCCATCCGCAGGGGAACTAGACAGGGATGACCCCTTTCCCTGCTTTTATTCGCCCTAACTATAGAGCCATTGGCAACGTGGGTGCACCTGGATGCGGTCTTCCGAGGGTTGGACTGGTCGCCTGAGTGCTCAGATGGGATCGCACTATACGCCGATGACGCTTTATTCTTCATTTCCGACCTTTGGGTCACTGGGCCACGGGTGCTCCAGATTCTGCGGGTGTTTGGGGAGATAAATGGACTGTGTGCCAATCCGTCCAAATCCGTCTTGTTCCCCATTTGCGAAGAGCAGAGGAGTCAGGCTAGGGCTTCACAGCTGATCGTCGCAGAGGAGGGTTTTAAGTACTTAGGTGTGTATATCACTAGATGTCCCAACAAAGCATGGTCACCTAATATAGCTCCCTTGCTCCCAGCGGTGTGCGAGGAAACAACGGTGTGGTCCCACCTCCCTCTATCACTATAAAGCCGGTCCGCGGTTTCAAAATGGTGTCCTTGCCACGCTTGCTTTATAGGCTGCAGAACTATCCATATCCTATTCCCCCCGTCATGATTTCTCCACGTAAATGCGCTCCTAAACAGGTTCCTCTGGGGGGGTGGAGCGGTCCGGGTGGCCTTGGTGACATGTATCCAATCCACATACTGAGGCGGGATAGTGGCGGCCGATGTTCGGGCGCATTACTGGGCATCTCAGCTCTTAGTGATCAATGAATGGTGGTAGAACTCTCAAGCTGGTCTTGGCGGAACACCCGCTACTTCATCTCCTATACAGTACTTCATCCTTAGATGCGCTCCACCCGGCCTGCCGAAGGTTAATTCAGATTTGGAGACAAGTGTTCAGGTCTATGAGTTGGTGGGACATGCGGACGGGCCCAACCCCTCTCTGGCAGGGTTCGCACCTTCGGCCAGTTTCGACCCTGACGGGGTTCCGTAGATGGGATGACATAGGGATTTCTACACTCGGAGATGTGATGCAGGGGCCCACGCGTAAATCCTTCCAGAGGCTGCAGGAGGAGTTTGACCTACACAAGTCCCAGTTCCACAAGTATCTACAGCTCCGCCATGCTCTGATTCCCCTTATACGACACCTCGAGTCACTACCCGAATTTCACCAAATAGAAGATAGACTAATAATGGGTGACCTAGGGGCGCACAAAATCCGTCAAATCTATCAAACCCTCATTACACACTCGAAAACTACCATATATCGGACCCGGGCGGCGTGTGAGGCAGACTTACCGGCCCTGACAGATGATGATTGGACTGAGGCCCTGGCTAGCCCCAGGTACTCTGTCTCCACTAGGTACCGGCTGATCCAGTTCAAATACCTCCACAGAATCTATTACACTCGCTTCCGGCTTTGGAAGATGGGGGCCTTCCAATTCCCCCCCTTGCCTCCACTGTGTACTCTGATGACGGGTCGTTCCTCCATACAGTTTGAAGCTGCGAGGCACTGCAACACTTCTGGTCGGGTGTGCTGTCTTGCTTGGGGCGGGTACTGGCGTGGGACATCCCGGCAGACCCTAGGCTGACACTTCTGCAAAGCACAGAAGACATCGGGGGGAATAGATACAAGAGACACCTCCTATTCCTGGGCCTCACTTTACCCAAACGAGACATTGCACAGCTGTGGAAGGCTTCCTCTCCCCCGCCCCGCCCCCCCGGGTTGTGGCATGGAAAACTGTTTTAGATAAATGTATGTAGGCCAAAGTGGCGGTGTTTTCAGGCACGGGCTGCCCACAAAAATACGGGAAGATCTTGGCCAGGTGGGCAAAACACCGGGGTATTGACCTGTCTCTCCTCACGCTACCAGCAAATCAGGACCCTCTCGAACGACTGGTAGTAAATGACTCGCCAGTCGGATGTGTTAGCTTGCTTTGTTGTACATGTACATTGTCCTTTGTTGTACATGTCCTTTGTTGTACATGTACATATTGGGGGGGAATATCAAGTACCTAGAGTCTTTACAATCTGTCATGCATCTATATGCTGTTTATTGGGTTCTGCCCACTTGGTGCTATGGGAAATCAATAAAATCTGTTTAAAAAAAAATTCGAAGTAACAATGCTTGTTGTAGGCAACATTTTAATTCTAAAAAAAGCTATGCAGAAAACCATCAACCGATCGTAATAGAGTGTACTTTATTGACAAAACCACGCAAGCAATGGTTTCAAATGGAAATTGGGAGCGGTACTCGCATTTATTAGAGCAGAAGAGTGACCCAAAAACAAGTTACTTACCTTTGGTAAAGCTCTTTATCATGGATACGAAAATAAGTTACTTACCTGTAACTGCAGTTATCCAGTATTGGTAGTTTCCATAGATTCACTTGCTTGAATCATTCCCTGTCGAAGTAGGAGTCCCACGGTACAGTAAATAAGCAGTATGATCAAACTGTCATAGGCTATAATGGCTCTAGGCCCTGAATTTAATAGCCTGTGTCCTTTTTTAAAACAATCAAACTATAACCAATCAGGTGCCAGCACCCTATAAAACACTCCCAAGAGAGGCTCTCAGATTTTCCAGCACAATTGGATGCAATATGCCAAGTATAAGGGGGGGGGCTATCCAGGGAGGAGGGAGGGTTGCATGTGAATCTATAAAAAATACCAATTCAGGATCAGTGCAGTTACTGGTAAGTAACTTATTTTCAGTATTGGAGTATCTTTCATAGATTCACATGCTTGAATCAGAATAGCAAGCAGTAGTCTATGGATGTACCTAGCCTCAGCAGATTGGTATGAATAATATACTTTTGCTGAAAATGCTTTGTAGAATAAATGCTAAATTATACATGCATAAATAAGTAATCATAAGGTTATTGAGAAAAACATATCTACAACAAGCTTTGATGCATGTACTTGAACCATAAAAAAAACGATTACCAGATTTAATTACACATATACATATATATGTGTGTGTGTGTGTGTATGTATAGAACGAAGGGCGCGTCGACCTTACGGACCTCCGAAACTCGGTCCAAATATGCTACAAATTTCCAATGAAGGAGGGTCGACGCCGTGTTGTTCAGTCAATTTAGTTTGTCAGCTGTTAATGTCAGACGCGTTTCGCCTGCCCAGCAGGCTTGCTCACTAACGTTGCAATAAAGTTTTTCATCAATTTAACTGAAAGTGTTCCCGTGACATGTGAGGACTACAAAACCATAAAAATTGAAGACAGACGAACAAGTTACTTACCTTAGGTAACGCTTTTTCTGGTGGATACAGTATCTGCCTGTGTATTCCTCACTTTGTGAATATCCCCTGCGTCAGCATTCCACTGAACTTTTTCCCCCAGCTCTCTACGCCGACGTGGACGACGTCATAATACATCGGCTCTGCTCGCGACTCCGTAGGACGTCAACGGAGCCATAAGAGAGCCACGTCGGCGTGATGACGTCAGTTCCACCCATTTTTTCCATGCCCCCGAGGCGCACAGGTGGACCAACGACAAATTCAAAGTATACACAGTATACAATATACAATCAAATATACATAGTACATAAACAAAAGGAAAGCCAAATCAAACAAGCATTTCCTACCAATGAACCAGAAAGCATAATAACATCTCAAACAAGACAACTTATAAGGTATACAAAGGTGGACAACGGGGAGGCGGGTGGGCCAGTGAGGAATCCACAGGCAGATACTGTATCCACCAGAAAAAGCGTTACCGAAGGTAAGTAACTTGTTCTTCTGATGGATACATCTGCCAGTGGATTCCTCACCTTGTGAATAGATTCCCACAGCAGTCCCCACTCCCGGAGGAGGGTGTCCACCTTCCTATACCAGAACGTCTTGCAAGACAGAGCGTGCAAAGTGGCCCTCCCTCCTCATCTCAGAGTCCAAGCAATAATGCTTTGCGAAAGTATGGAGGGAAGCCCAAGTCGCGGCTTTACTAATATCTGCCACAGGAACACCCCTGGCCAAAGCAGATGTAGATGATTTAGCTCTAGTTGAATGAGCCCTAATACCCTCAGGAGGAACCTCACCAGCCAGGGCATAGCAGATCTTGATGGCAAGGATGATCCATCTAGACAACGTGTGCTTGTGCACCGCTCTTCCTTTGGAATGACCAACATAACCCACGAAGAGCTAATCGTCCAGACGAAAGTCCTTCGTTCTGTCCAAGTAAAAGCTCACAGCTCTCTTTGGGTCCAGGCGATGAAGCCTTTCCTCCTCTTTGGAGGGATGAGGAGGAGGATAAAAAACAGGGAGAGTAATAGACTGCCCCAAATGAAACAGAGTAACTACTTTAGGCAGGAAAGCAGCCCTGGCCCCAAGTACCATCCTTTCAGCATATAATGTTAGAAAAGGGGGTTTCGAACTAAGAGCTTGAAGCTCACTCACCCTCCTTGCCGAGGTTATGGCTACAAGAAAGACCGTCTTAAAAGACAACAGCCTCAAAGGGCTGAAGCACATCAGAAAGATGGGCTTTTAAAGGGTCAATGGATCTCTCTCCACACCATTTAACAAACTTAGACCACCTATATGAGTAAATGGACTTGGTGGAGTGCCGCCTGGCCGATAAAATAACATCCACCACATCAGGCGGGAGAGAGAAGGAATTCAGGTTGCCCCGTTCAATCTCCAGGCATGAAGGTGTAAGCTCTGGAGGTGGGGGTGTAGAACCTGCCCCTCCGACTGCGAGAGGAGGTCTGCCCTGAGAGGGAGACTGAGCGGAGGGCACGAGGAGAGGTGGAGAAGATACGAATACCACACCCTTCTTGGCCAATCTGGGGCGATCAATAGGACTTGGGCCCGGTCTTGGCGAATCTTCCTCAGAACCTGAGGAATCAATATGGGAGGAAACGCGTAAAGGAGTTGTGAGCCCCAACTCAACTGAAACGCGTCCCCCAACGCCCCCTGCATCGGATACTGGAGACTGCAAAATGACGGGCAGTGCGCGTTCTCGCGGGTGGCGAATAGGTCCACCCGAGGGGTTCCCCACGTCCGAAAGACATAACGAACCACCTCCGGATGGAGCCTCCACTCGTGATCGGCGGAGAACTGCCGACTGAGACTGTCCGCACGTACGTTCAGCACTCCGGCCAGATGATTTGCCATCAGACAAATCCGATGGTCCTGAGCCCAGGACCATAGACGCAGAGCCTCTCTGCAGAGACAATACACCTCCACTCCTCCCTGCTTGTTGACATACCACATCGCGGTAGTGTTGTCCGTCAGGACTTGAACTGACTGACCACGAAGGGAGGAAGGCCTTGAGCGCCAAACAAATCGCCCGCAATTCCAGAAGGTTGATGTGAAGCAACCTTTCCTCCGGAGACCAAAGACCCTTGATCTACAGATCCCCCAGATACGCACCCCACCCTAATGTGGATGCATCCGTTATCACTGTTGCCACCGATGGAGGTAGATGGAAGGGCTTTCCTTGGGACAGATTGCCCTCCACGCTCCACCAAGATAGATCCGCTGCAGCTTCTATGGAGATCCTGATCGACTCCCTGAGATCTCCGTTGTGCTGATACCACTGCCTGCAGAGGCACCACTGGAGCGCCCTCATGTGCCAGCGTGCATGGTTGACCAACAGAATGCAGGAGGCGAACAGACCGAGCAGGCGAAGGACCTTCAGAACTGGAACAACCGCTCCATAGTGGAATAAAGGGACCATCTCCTGAATGTCGAGAATTCTTTGAGGAGGAGGAAATGCTCGACACACAGTAGTGTCCAGTACTGCCCCTATGAACAGGTTGCGTTGAGAGGGCACCAGGTGAGATTTGGGCACATCGATCGAAAACCCAAGTCGTATAACAGTCGAGATGTTACCTGCAGATGATGTTGCACTATCTCTGGGGACTCTGCCTTCAGAAGCCAGTCGTCCAGGTAGGGGAAAAACCGGAATCCCCGACCTCCTGAGATGGGCTGCCACCACTGCCATCACCTTCTTGAAGACTCTAGGTGCGGTAGTAAGACCAAACGGGAGGACCGCAAACTGGTAATGTTGCGACCCAACCTAAAAACGGAGATACTTCCTGTGAGACTTCAGGATTGGGACAAGGAAGTAAGTGTCCTGCAAGTCGAGCGACACCATCCAGTCTCCTTGCTGCAACGCTTGAAGAACCTGCGCAAGGGTCAGCATCTTAAACTTCTCCTGTTTCAGGTAAAAGTTCAAGACTCGGAGGTCCTTCTTGTGGATTAAGAAATACCAGGAGTAGCATCCCTGACCCCTTTCCTGCTCTGGAACCACCTCTATCGCACCCTTTTGTAGCAAAGCTAGCACCTCCTTCTGCAGAAGAATTAGATGGTCCTCTGAGCAGTAACCCTGGCAAGGAGGGTAAGGGGGAGGAAACTCCCGAAAGGGAAGGGCGTACCCAGTCTCCACGAGGTTCAAAACCCAAAGGTCAGTTGTAACAGATCTCCAACCTCGCAGAAAGTGGGACACCCGACCCCCCACAGGTCTTACATGTTCCAGGATGGGGGATCTAGGGCTGCTTCCCTGAAGCTTCATTGGGAGCAGAGGAGGTAGAAGATGAAGAGGGGTTGCGGGCAGAACCTCTCTGACCTCTTTGCCTCCCTCTATAGGACCTATAGAGGGGATTCTGCTGCTGCTGAGGCTGCCGGAAGGAGCGAAATGAAGACCTCCCAAAACCAATGAACTTCTTAAGCCCAAATCCTTTAGCAGGAGCCTGCAGACCTAAAGATTTCGCCGTCACCCTGCTCTCTTTAAACCTCTGCAAGGCGGAATCAGCCTTTTCACGAAAAAGCCTCTGTCCGTCAAATGGCAAATCCACCAAGGTGGCCTGAACGTCTGTAGAAAAGCCAGATGAACAAAGCCACGCTTGCCTCCTAGTGGCTATAGATGACCCCATTATCCTTGCCACCGAATCAGCCATTTCAAACAACGACTTAGTGTCCGAGAACACTTCCATAAAGGACGCCTTATCACCTTCTGGCAACTTAGGGGCTAACGATTTCATTGAGTCCATAAGAGCATGAACATAGCGCCCTAGCAAGCAGGTGGCATTAGTGGACTTAAGCGCCATGCTCCCAGGAGAAAAGGTATTTTTGGCCGCCTGATCCGCCTTCTTAGACTCCCTATCCGCATGAGGAAAAGCCCCTGAAGCATGCTTCAAGCATGAGGCCTGTACCACCAGACTTTCTGGAGAAGGGTGTGAAGATAAAAAAACCTAGATCCCCAGGTGCCACCCTATATCTTCTCGCCACCTGCCTGGAGACTGCCGGCGAAGAGAGTGGCTTACGCCAGACGTCTATAACTGGCTCCAAAATAGCCTCATTAAAGGGCAGCAAAGGCTCACTGGTCGAGGTAGGCGAGTGTAACACCTCCGTCAGAAGGTTAGGTTTATACTCCGCAGAGGGCAACTGCAAGTCCGGGATCTCTGCGGCCTTCTTTATCACAAGATGGTAAGGAGTCAGTTCCTGCGGTGGAGAGGACCTAGAGGAAGAATGCTCCCACTCCGGAGTCGTATCCAGGCCACTAGCCTCCTGAATCCCTTCAAATTCGTCGGAAGATGTATCCACCTCACCTTCTTCCACCTCCACTCTATAACGCTACTCCTCTAAGACCCTCTGGGCCTCTCTCCTTGAACGGATCCGAGGAGCTGGCGGCGCCGTACGCGGAGTCGGTGTAACCGAACGTGGAGCCAGAGGTGTCGGGGTCGGCGGCGCCGGAGGCGGCGCCGGAGGAGTCGGCAACGGCGCCGAGGAAGGCTCTGAAGAAGGTCGATCCAATCGAAGCCGAGATGGATCCCCAGACGGCGCCGGAAACTGCCACGAAGGCGCCATCGGCAGAAAGGGCATAAACTGTGGCACTCCCAGAGTATATGCCATAGGACCCACGGGACCAGTAGGTGCGCCGGATGGGAAGGCAGCCCGTTGGAAAATCCCATACATCGCATTTAAAAAATGCTTTGAATCCGCACCCGGAGTCGGGAACTGCGGATAAGGGAATAATCCCGGATCCGGTTGAGGAGTACCTGGTACCGGAGCCGCAGTGGCCTCAACAGGCGCCACAGGATCATCCGGCTCTGGAGAAGGCTCTTTCTCTTGCTCGGCCTTCGAAGCCTCCACTGGAACCGGTGACTGCGCCAGTGACTGCGCCGGTGACGGCGCCGGGGAACGTGCCGGGGACCGCTTCAGCGAAGGATATCCCTCTGGAGACTTAGACGGAGAAGGAGACACATCCTTACTTCGACGTCAAGGCGAAGTCGATCTCGACGCCTTGCTCTTCGAAGACCGGCGCCGAGAGGAATGCTTCCTCTTCTTAGGGTGTTTCTTCGACTTCGAAGAATGCGAAGTCGACGACTCTGGTCTCGATCTTTCCTTCTTCCTACCTCTCATTCACCTTCTTAGCCTTGGCCATGAAGAGATTCGCCTCCCTTTCTTTCAAGGCCTTGGGATTCATCCTTCTGCAGCTGGAACAATCTTCGTGGTCGGATGTAAGGCACCACAAACAATCTTCATGGGGGTCTGTCATTGACATGTGGCCCCCACATTCCCTACAGGGTTTAAAACCCGACTTCCTAGTCGAAGACTTGCCAATTTTCTCCAACAGTAACCACTAAATGACTACAAAGTAGCACGAGAGTGCTGGAAAAACCGTTGCGCATCGACGGCGCGGTAAAAAGGGAACTGACGTCATCACGCAGACGTGGCTCTCTTATGACTCCGGTGACGTCATACGGAGTCGCGAGCGGAGCCGATGTATTATGACGTCGTCCACGTCGGCGTAGAGAGCTGGGGAAAAAAGTTCAGTGGAATGCTGGCGCAGGGGATATTCACAAGTTGAGGAATCCACTGGCAGATGTATCGATCAGAAATGTAGTTCTGCATTAAGTTCATCATTTTACACCAAGCAAATACAGTGCGTTGTATAAAAGTTGGATTGCTTGAGGACATTCCAAATGCATGCACAGTATATATTTACATTTGTTCATAAAAGCTAATATTAAATCCTTAGTTTTTAGTATCTTGATTTATAATTTTTAATTTAACAGACACAATCGGCAAACATATTCAAGCTCTTTTAAGCCTCTATATTGCTCAATGTATTATGATACCATATATATATATATATACACACACACACACACACACACACACACACACACACACACACACACAGACGCACACACAAGCGCACATGCTTAATGCAAGCAAAAAAGGGAATACCTGTACTGAAAGAGCCGCCTGACCCAACGCTGCGTCACTGCCCTGATAATGCCTTCGGTGCGTTAACAGCGCAGTGACGCACATGAGCACCAGTGTTCATGTGCATAGGACGGTCCCCCCGCCGTCCTCGCACATGGCGGGCACTAACGAGATTTCTCCCCCCCAGCTCACCCCCCTCCAACACACTCAGGAGCTGAGGCGGACCTTCCCCAGCTCCCGAGGCTGCGCACATTGCATTGACATCATTTCAGTGAAAACCGAAACTGAAATGAGCCTAGAGGCTCATTTTAGTTTCGCTTTCTACGTTCTCAGATGTAATTGCAATCACTAATAATGAATATTTACAAGGTTCATCAGACTATGAACAACTGTATTGATATAACCACTATGGTCATCATTTCTTGCATAAATCTGCAACACCTAGAAATGTATTTATGTATAACCAATGGGAACATTGTCTTACGCAACCAAAGGGTAGCTCCAAAACATTTGCAATGAAATTTCTATATTTTTCAGGGTTTAATATCTCGAATACAGAGACACTTTACTTTAAGAATGTCAACAAGACAGGAATGAAAAATATGTTAACAAATACCAAACAGATTTATTCTACAGCCTTTATTGTCCTACTGTCTAGACAGGGTTACGACTTTTGTAAAGACAACATTGAGCCGAAAACTGTCTGGGTTACTAAAGATTGGCAAGTACAGGGAATAGAAGCTTTGTTTAGAGCCTGTATCATCCCTGAGCAAATTATGTTTTTGAACAACACTGTCCAACAAACATCATCCCTTGGAATAGTCAAGATAAAAGACATGAACACTCCGTCTATACCTGCACCCACAGGTGAAAGCACTACACAGGGGGAGGTCGACGTGCATACTATTTTGAATAAAAACAGATCAGATCCTGAATGGATAAAATTGTTGCTCTGGCCCTTAGACACAAACAACTGTCAAGATAGATTCCTGAATAAAATACAAGGTTTTACCTTTCATAGGCCAGACCCACGTTATGTCCAAAGACAGCATCCGGGGGTAGTAACAACTTACAGTGTAGGGAAACTTTGCCTTGATTGGCTACAGAAAGCTACACTAGAGGATGTAAAACAACACTTAACTTTACTTCAAGAAGGCACAGACATTAGGGAATTCTTGCTAGGACCAAGAAAACCGCGTCAAAAATGTTTCATATATGCCGGTATCTACGCAGATTATAATGAAGCATGGAAGGTCACCCAAGCAGAGACTGCAGAACAAATACGAGAAATTGATCATATTAATTTAGAGAAATCTCTCTGCAGTAGACAATGGGTTAACGACTCTGTCGTCCAGGATATTGTTTGGACAGCATTGTATCCTCTGTCATAGACATCATGGAACAAGATTTGGTCATGTTGCAACATGGTCAATCACAGCTACGTTCTATCATGCTATTAGGCTGGACGATTCAAAACCTGCGTTGTGGCTATGTGCCTTGGCGTTTAATCAATACTACGTCACTGTTTGCAGAAATCAATCTCACTGATAGACAGATCAAACTGGCACAAAGGGGAGCAGAATATACGGTGCTGAGCATTGAAAAACTGGAGTAATTACCATTCACAGTGGCAGAAAAACCAGCTACTGAGTGGATCATACATGGTAAGATTACTCTGTGTTACGAATTTCCATTTTCAGTATTGCCTAAAAAATATACCAGCAGGCAAATATGAAAGGTTGGGTAAAGAATACATCAAGACATCCTGGGATTTACCTTACACACACAGATGTCGGAGTGGAGGACGTGAAGTGTTTCTTAGCGGTGGAAACTGTGAACACGCACTAAGCGGGTCTCTCCTTTGTCAGGGTATTAACTTACACAGGGCCTGTGACGGTTCCACTACAAACTTATCCTGCCACCTACACGGTTTACCAGCAGCAGTGATTAATCCAATCTTTGGTCAACTTTCAAATGGGAGTTACATTGTATTGAATGATCACAGCTGCTGTGGCATGCTGCCAGGTATTCCATATCTAGTAACGGTTACATCCAGGGCTGTATGCAGGTCTTGTTTCCCAAATAGACATAGTAAGGGAGTCGCCTTTAAGGCCTTCACTGACTATCTCTTCTATACGAGTTGATACTCTAAGCAGAATGAAAGCAATTCTTTTACAAAAAACTGTGCCTTTGACCTCTGCCAAAGAAACCTATGATCTCCAAGTCGCAAGGACTTCTGCAGAGATACATACCCTTTTGTATACAAACTGCACCACATTAGTGCGCGTGGATGGTTGTGAATGTGTTCTGACTCTTGGCTGGTGGTGTGACTTGCATGGATCCCACAGCGTTTTCTTACCCAGAAACCCCCACAAACCTCAAATTTACTTACAAAGTCAATGTTTCCTCACATTTATGTGTGGGTAAGTTGTAGGATCACCGTGCAGGCACACATTTCCTACTACCCAGCATTCCCCTTGGTCTCCCGAGAAACAGGATACCTCACAAATTGCTGAAAACTTAGAAGTAAGAAAGTGGCTCTGTATATACTGCACCAAAGTAAGGTTCAGTGTGCACAGAGTCCACAGTCCCCAGAGGTTTGGCAGAGGCTAAAGTTAGATATAACCTTACTCCCTAAAGTGGTAGCTTGGTTGAGCAGTAAGGCAGTATCAGAGGACAGTGTAAAGCATTTGTTGTACACACTCAGTCAGCAAATGGTCTCACACCCTCAAGAACTGAACTCTAGGCCAATTGTTTTGTATATAAAAATATATAGTTTTATTTTAGAACCATAAGTAGGTATCAAAATACTTTCTCAGAATGAAATGTTCTAGTTGAGTACTTTCAATAAGCAATAGCCTTTTGAATGCAATAGTTACAGTTGTTGCAATAGGCAACACAATTCAAACACAATTATAACATTGAACTCAAAGGGAATTTTTAAGTAAATGCAATTTCAATTAATTTACGTATGATTTTCTTACTCGGGGTTGGATCCTGGATTCAGCCCTGGTGCATTTTCTGTAAACAGTTGAAAGAAATCGTTTTTGTTACACAGGCGAATGTTAAGGAATATTTGTAGGTTTCAAAATTCGACACTTCGAAGAATTTCTGGCAAAAACCAGGCAATGTTATCCTATGGAGGAAAATCAAGTTATCGGTAAGTACAGATGTAATTACTTTTCAGGGTCAGTGCGGGCACCAAGATCCAGCACTGGGATCTCTCCTGATAACAGGTGAGTAATTTCGTTTTCGTTGATCGGGCGATTTCATGTGAATATTTTAAAGTTTCAAAAATCGACACTTAGAAGAATTTCCAAGTGAAACCAGTCAATGTTACCCTATGGAGAAAATGTAGTTTATCGGCTTTCAGGTAAGTACTCGACTGGCAGAGTTAAGGTTCTAGGCATAGACTCAGGGGTCTCCCAGGGTCAGGTAAGTACAGTTGTTACACCCTCAACGGCGCAGGGGCAGCCGGGTGCAGAGTGAGTTAGGCCCAATGTTATCCTATGTGAGGCAGGGGGCCTTTGGTTGGCGGCTGCTAGCAGGCAGGCCACGCGGCTGAAGGGAGATGGGCTCCTGGTCACTCACACAGTAAGATAGGATAGATGTTGCACTTCCAGGGGCACTTGGGCGGCTGGGTGCCGGGTGCTTTTGAGCCGTCGGGCGCTCAATGTATTTCAATAGGGAAGCTGCAAGATGAACAAAGGCTGCAAGCTCGGGGATGGAGATTCTTCAGGTGCGACCACCACTTCGAGAGGTAAGTTGGGAAGCTGTAAGTTAGGTAGGCACCCAGGAGCTGGGCACAGGGGGCCGCAGGGTGCAGGGGGGTCTTTTCGCATCTGGAAATCTTACCCTCTGCTGGTCGTGGTTGGAGGGGTCCCTGGTTGTAAAGCTACAGGCGTCGTCAGGAGCATCGAGGAGGGTCCTTGAGTGCTGGATTCTTGGTCACAGTCACCGGGGGCACGTCCTCGTGGTCTTTGTTCACTTAGGCACAGGCCGGGCTCGGCGGGTGCAGAGTGTGCTGGATTCGCAGTTCCTGGCTGGCACCAGGGGTTGTTGCTTGTTTTTGAGCAGGACCACTGCTCGTGGGAGTCCCAGTCTTGGAAGATGAGCAAGGCAGTCAGGTCCTCCGGGGTTTTTGAGGTTGCTGACCACTGGAGACGCCGGGATTTAGCAGGAGCAGGTTCGAGGGTCGAAAGGCCTGTAGGGCTGGGGCCAAGTCAGTTGGTGTCGTCCTCTTGTTAGCAGCTGCATGGCAGGTCTTTTTCTTCTTCTTGTTTTCTTGTTTCGGAATCAGGATCTGAGGAAGGAAGATTCAGGGTGCCCCTAAATACTAAATGGGTCCCTTCCCTGGGGTGGGTACACCCCCTAGCCTGCCAATCTCCAGTGGGAGGGGGGCAGGAGCCTAGTCCTGATTGGGTAGGGCTCCCTATCCTCAAGATGGCGAGAGCCCGGAGTTGTGCTTCACCTCGCCTCCCCCACCTGAGGTGTGGGGTTGGCAGAGGCTGGCACACCCCCTTTCCTCACTTAGGATTTCCCGCCGATCTTCCCGCCAGAGTGGGGTCAGAACCAGTGGGGGCCAGTTACTGAGTACAGCAAGTGGCCTGGAGAAGCTCACAAAGGCGGCATGCCTTTGAAGCTTCCCCTGCCCATTCGGGGGAGGAGACCTAGCATCTCGCCCAGGATGTGCATTGTTGCAGACCCACGAGAGCGGATGGCTCTCTACCCAGGGGTCCAGCAACATGTCTGCTGGGTGGCAGCCTTGGCAGCCTAGGCAGCCTCTCAGTCAGGACGCTGATTGTTGGTTAGGTTCAGGGGGCATCTCTAAGATGCCCTCTGTCGTACATTTTACATTAAATCCCACACTGGCATCAGGGTGGGTTTAATGTGCTGAGAAGTTTTATACCAAACTTCTCAGTCTTCAGTGTAGCCATCATGGGGCTGTGGAGTTAGTGATGACGGCCTCCCAGCACCATAGACTCTTAATGGCAGCACTGCACTTACAGTGCACAGGAATGAACCTGGGTACTGTAGGGGTACAGGGCTCATGCACCCGTACCCACACCACTGGCATAGTGCACCCAGCTAGAGGGGTGACTGGGGTATGCCAGGGCAGTGTGTTTGTGGGCATGGCATACAGGGATGTGTGCCATGTCGACTTTCTGTTTTGTCCTGCACCCAGACACTCAGCTTGCAAAGGCAGTGTGTGTGTGTCAGGGTACAGGGCCTCTAAGGGTGGCACAATAAGTGCTGCAGCCCTTAGGGGCCTTCTCTGGGCACAGTGCCCTGGGTACCTATGGTACCATTTACCAAGGGCTGACATGTGGCCAGAGATGCCAATTGGGTTAAGGCTTCAATGCAGTATTAGGGAAGGAACACTGGACACCTGATTGGCAGGAGCGCAGGGCACACTCAGTCAAAGTACATCAGCAATTCAGCAAAAAGTGGGGCCATACCATGCAAGAAAGATGGCACTTTCTCACACAACCCCGTCCCCAAACGAAAGGAGATGAGACTAACCTTGCCCTATGGAATCTTCATTGTCTAAGTGGAAGAACCTGGAAAGTCCATCTGCATTGATATGGGCAGTCCCAGGTCTGTGTTCCACTTCAAAGTCCATTCCATGTAGGGAGATGGACCGCCTTAGTAGTTTTGGATTTTCCCCTTTCATTTGCATTAGCTATCTGAGAGGTCTGTGGTCAGTTTGAACCATGAAGTGGATACCAAACAAGTAGGGCCTCAACTTCTTCAGGGACCAAAACACAGCAAAGGCCTCCCTCTCAATGGCACTCCAACACTGCTCTCTGGGGAGAAGCCTCCTGCTTATAAAAGCAACAGGTTGGCCTACATCATTGGTCTGGGATACGACCGCTCCTATCCCTAGCTCAGAGGCATCAGTCTGCACTATGAACTGCTTGGCATAATCTGGAGCTTTTAGAATTGGTGTTGAGCACATTGCTTCTTTCAGGGTGTCAAAAGCCTTTTGGCAACTAACTGTCCAGTTGATTTTCTTGGGCATTTTCTTGGAGGCGAGTTCTGTGAGGGGAGTCACAATGGACCCATATCCATTCACAAACCTCCTGTAGTACCCAGTCAAGCCAAGGAATGCCCTGACTTGGGTCTGGGTTGTTGGAGCTGCCCAGTCCAGCATGGCCTGGATCTTGGGCTGTAAGGGCTGTACCTGGCCTCCACAACAAGGTGGCCCAAGTACACCACAGTGTCCTGCCCTATCTGGCATTTGGATGCCTTGATAGTTAGGCCTGCAGTTTGCAGGGCTTCTAAATCCTTCCCAAGGTGGATCAGGTGATCCTGCCAGGTGAAACTAAAGATAGCAATATCATCAAGATAAGCTGCTCTAAAGGACTCCAACCCATCCAGGACTTGATTCACCAGCCTCTGGAAGGTGGCAGGGGCATTCTTTAAACCAAAGGGCATCACAATGAACTGATAATGCCCATCAGGTGTGGAGAATGCTGTTTTGTCTTTTGCTCCTGGGGCATGCCAATCTGCCAGTACCCTGCAGTTCAGTCTATTTATTTTATTTTAATGTTTTATAGAGCGCGAACATGACCAGTGAGGGTATCAAGAGTGCTTTACATGGTTAACAGGGGGAAAAAACCTTCATAGAGAAACAGTGAAAACAGTAAAGTATCCAAAAGCAGAGAAATATAAAATATAGAAGGGGGAGGGTGGGGGGGGGGGGGGTTATGAGGGAGCATGGGGGCAAAGGGTGCACACATGAGAGCTTAAAATTCAAGCTAGGGTTGGCGGAGACCGTGGCCCCCTTGGGTCTAGATGGAGTCCGGTTGTAGAGTTGCGGAAGACGCAATAGTCATGGAATCAAGCAGCAAGTCATAGCGGCTGAGAGGGGGTCTTAGTACAGGAATTTACCCATGAGGAAGGTTTTGGCCTCCTTCTTGAAGCGAGCAAGAGTGGGGATTCTTCTGATATCGGGCGGGAAGGAGTTCCAAATTCTTGGTGCTGCCCCGGTGAACGCCCTATTGTAGGTTCTTTTTTTACAAAAGTGGGCGGGTCGGAGCAGGAGACTGTTAGTGGATCGAGATTTCCTGTTTTCTCCCGATAGCACAAGCTTCTGTGAAAGGTATGCAGGGGAGTTTGCGTATAAGGCCTTGTGTGTAATGCACGCCAGTTTCAACTGTATTCTGGCCTCTAGAGGGAGCCAGTTTAGGGCTTTCAGATGTGGAGAGATGTGGTCGAATTTCCTGGTGCCGATGAGTAGTCTGGCTGCCGCGTTGAGACAGGCTTTTAGCGGTGCCAAGGAGCGCTTGGGTAAGCCTGTGAGGGTGGAACATCCAAATTCCAGTCTGGATATGACTAGAGCTTGGACTGCCATTTTCAAATCTGGAGCATCGATGAAGGGTTTTAATTTCCAGAGGTAGCTCAGGTGGAATCTGGCTGCCTTGGCCATTGAATTAATGTGGTCACGCATGTTCAGGTTGCAGTCCAGAAATATGCCCAGTGATTTGGCGGAGTCCACGATGGTCGGGGGACAATTTAGGGCTGTGATGGCCTTGAACCACACCTGTAGCTCCGGGTTGGCTTTGGAGGGGGAGATCAGGAGAAATTCAGTTTTCTTGCCGTTGAGTTTTAGTTGGTTAGTGGCAAGCCACTGGACGGTTAGTTTCAGGGTTTCGTTCAGGGCGAGGACCTCCTTGAGTGAGGAGATATTGATGTAAATTTGGGTGTCATCAGCGTACATGTGGTAGGAGATATTGGCGGAGCGTAGAACTTCAGTGAGAGGCTCTAAGTAAAGATTAAAGAGGGTAGGAGACAGGGTTGAGCCTTGAGGGACTCCAACCGTGACCGGGGTGGGTGCGGATAGTTTGCCGTCCATGAGGAATCTTTGAGATCGGTTATGGAGGAAGGACCTGAACCATTCAAGGACAACGCCATCCAGACCCATCCTGTGTTTAAGGCGTTCCAGTAGTTTTTCATGATTGACCGTGTCGAAGGCGGAAGATAGATCTAAAAGGATTAGGAGGCATGTTTTGCCTTGGTCAAGGGCTTGGAGGGCGTCGTCCACAATGTGGAGCATGGTTGTTTCAGTGCTGTGCCCTGGTCTGAATCCCGATTGGAAGTCGTCCAGCAGGTGGAAGTTGTCGATGTGTTGACTAAGCTGGTATTGTACGCATTTCTCTAACACTTTGGCTAGTAAGGGTATATTAGAGATGGGTCGGAAATTGTCTGGTGCGGCGGAATCAAGCGTTGGTTTTTTTAGAATAGGAAGGACTTGGCCGGCTTTCAAGGGGTCCGGAATCGATCCCTGCTGGAGAGAGGCGTTGATCATCGCGGTCCAGCAAGGAACAATGGCACGGGAGGCCGCAGAGAGGCAGTTGGATGGTAGCGGGTCATTGAAGTTGTTGTTTGGGTTTAATGTAGAGAGGATTTTAGCAATGGAGTCTTCGTCGTAGACTTCGAAGTCAGTCCAGCAAGCTTCGTTTTTGGGTAAGGTCGAAGATGAGGGTGCATGGGGAGGCAGTTGGTCATGAGGGGGTTGAGCGCAAGAGGCGGTACTAAGTTCGATTCCTAGGGAGGCAATTTTTTCGGCGAAGAAGGAGGAGAATTCATCCGAAGATATAAGAGATTTCGGGGATTCTTTAGGGGTTTTGGCCAGCTTGTTTGATTGAAGTTTAACCAGTTCAAAGAGCTTGCGGGGCCTATTCGTGGCATTCCCCAGTTCGGATGTGAAGTAACCTTTTTTTGAGTTGAGGATGTGTCTGTTGTAGGAGTTTCTTGCCTGCCGGAGAAGTTTGAGGTGCTTGGTAGATGGGTACTGCCTCCATATTCTTTCGGCTTGACGTAGAGATCTCCTCTCTGAGTTGAGGGAGGCGGAGAACCAGGGGTTTCTGTCTTTGATTTGTGTTCTCTTTAGTTTCAGGGGGGCAAGGTCGTCTAGAATGTTCGACATAGACGCCGAGTAATGATCATAGAGGTCATTGATTGTGGTAGTGTTCGAGGTCGGGTAGAGCTCAAGTTTGCAGCGAGCCTCCAGCTTCGTAAGGTCCAGATTTTTGGTGTCCCTGATCCAGCGTTTGGGAATCATCGGTTGTAGGGGCTTAGTCTTGATTGATCCAGGTAAGATGAAGGAGATGGTGTGGTGGTCGGACCAGTCACAAGGGTCGATAGAGATGAGTTTGACTACGGAGTCCTTGGATATGATCCAGTCCAGGGTGGCTCCTTTTGAGTGAGTTGGTAGGGAGCAGGATTGAGTCAGGGCTTGGTCATTTAGGAGGTCTTTGATGGTATTGACGTAAGGGTCATTGGGGTCATTCCAATGGAGATTGAAATCACCGAGGAAGATCTCTTTGGAATTAGAGGACATTTTTGAGGTGATGACTTCCCGTAGGTGATCGGTGAAAGAGTCATTAGAGCCTGGGGGGTGGTAAAAAATGTGCAAGTTACAAAGATGATGGGCATTGTTGGTGAGGGCGAGTGCAAGATACTCGCAGGAGTCGGTAGTGAGCGTTCCGAGTTCCTCGGCCAGGAGGGAGGATCTGTAGATGCAGACGAGGCCTCCACCCTTTCTGTTCGACTGCCTGTCTAGCCTAGCCTAGCAATGTTGTAATTAGGAGGGACTAATAAGTCCAGACAAGGGGAGGAGTATTCATTTAGCCAGGATTCAGTAAGAATAGCTAAGTCCAGGTTTTTGTGCAGGATGAGGTCAGCGATATCGGCTGCATGTTTAACTGCTGAACCACAGTTGATTAGGAGACCTGATAATGGGGGGTCTGGGGGAGTGTCAAGTGTCTGGGAGGATGGAAGAATTGGCGCAAGATTTCTTTTAACCACATTTCTATTACGTCGTGTGGTTGGCCTGTTGGGGTGGATGGTGACCGTGCTGATGGGGTGTGCATGACCTGTGTCAGGAGGGGAGGAATTGGCTAGGGCAGTATTGTAATCTTGGAGGATAGCAAGGATTTTGTCTTCAGTGAGGTCAGCTGGGGTCGGGGAGGTGGGTGGGGGATTGTAGGAGAGTGCCAGAGCTCGGGATTCCTCTTCAGAGATGCGGCAGGGTTGCTTGCGCAGGCGTAGGTGTCTTAAGGGAAGCAGGAGAGGGAGCATGGGGGGCGCATTTAACTGTGGGGTGGAGGGTGGGTGAGGTTTGAGGTTCGAGAGGGAGAGCTCAGCGAGGTGCAGGAGGTTCTTAAGATCCAGAATGGAGCAATCGATGCTCTGAGTTAGAGTGGACGCTCTGGAGTACAAAGCTTCTAGGTCGATGAGGGCTGGGGGTGTTGGCAGGGAGGGGTGCGAGGGTTAAGGAGGCGATGATAGGGTAGGGGGGGGTCCATGGTTAGGATCACAGAGTATGCTGGGGGGGGAAGGAGGAACTATGGTGGGGGCTGTAGTGGGGGTATGCAGGTTGCTAGGCATAGTGGGCGGGTAGGACGGAGGGCTGCTGGTGATGGAGTCAGTTCTCCTGTCCGTATCGTGAACGTGGTTTCTGAGGAGGGTGAATCGGTCAGCGAATTTGTTAAGGTTATTGGTTGTGGCTTGGACCAGGACTATGCCGCTTTTGTAGAGGGTGATAGTGAGGTCTGCTCTGAGGGTAGAAGAGGGTATAATAGTGAGTTTGGTGCCATAGGGAATGTTTTTTGATGAGTGAACATTCAGAAGGTGTGTTAGGGTTTTTCGCCAGGCGGCGGGTTTTTTCGAATAGAAGATAAGGTCATTTATGCACGTGCCACTGCCAGAGTTGATGCGGAGGTCTGATATCAGTGTCTCAGGGTGGTTTTTTAGGGTGGTGTGTTTGAAAGATTTAGCAGCGGTATTGGAAAGGTTGGGGGTGTAGACCAGAGTGAAGGCATTGTCACCCGCCTTCGCAATGGCCAGGCGGGACATGTTGGCTGAGGAGGGGCCCTGAAGTGGGAGGAGTACTGAGAAATTGGGCTGCCCCTATCTTGTCTATCAACTCATCTGCTCTTGGAATGGGGTGAGCATCTGTCTTGGTGACAGAGTTGAGCCCTCTATAGTCCACACAGAACCTCATTTCTCTCTTTCCACCCTGTGGATGAGGTTTGGGGACTAGAACCACTGACTGGCCCAGGGGCTCTCAGAGGGTTCAATAACCCTCTAACTCCAGCATCTTGCAGACTTCAGCTTTGATGCTTTCCTTGACTTGGTCTGATTGTCGATAGATCTTGTTTTTGACAGGTGCCCTGTCACCAGTGTCCACATCATGGGTACACCAGTTTGTCAGACATGGGGTCAGGGAAGAGAGGCAGCATACTGTTGCAAGACTTTTTTGCAGTCAGCCTGCTGTTGGGCAGAGATGGTGTCTGAAAAGACTACACCATCCTCTGACCCATCTTTTGGGCTGTAGGAGAGGAGATCAGGGAGAGGTTCACTCTCTGATTCCTGTTCCACATCAGTCACCATCAGCATGGTGATGTCAGCCCTGTCATTGTAGAGCTTAAGGCGGTTCACATGGATAACCCTTTTGGGAGTCCTGCTTGTGCCAAGGTCAACTAAGTAAGTGACCTCACTCTTTTTCTCTAGGATAGGGTAAGGGCCACTCCTTCTATCTTGGAGGGGCCCTTGGTGCCTTGGTCAACCAGTGCAGCTTTTTGGTCATACCAGTGCTTCTGAAGCTCATGACTGGCCTCAAGATTCTTGGATGCCTTTTCCATGTGCTCAGCCATTCTGGACCTTAGGTCAAGCACACAGTCCACAATGTCTTACTTAGATTCTTCAAGAGGCCTCTCCCAACCATCTTTCACCACAGATGTCCAGCTAGGGGGATGTCATGAGCCAAAGTTAGGAGGAACTCCCTGTACTTCAGTGGCACTACCACCCTTCTGGTGGTTCCAGGAGACGGGTTTCGTGCCTCAGCATACAGTAATCCCTCTTCCCAATAAGCTCTGTGGGTACCAATGACATCTCCCTTGGCTTCTGAAACAGCTTGCTGCCTCAGGTTTTCAAGAGTGGGACAGTCTTGCTGACCCTGGCACAGCTCTTCCCTAGAGGGTCCCCCTGGGCCCAAGAGTTCAACTTGGTAAGGGTCAAGCTCCATAGGCTCAGTTCCCTCTGTGGTGTCCAAGTCCTCTACCTGTGGAGAGGGGTCCAGAGTGGTTTGCTGTACAGAAGCTGGTCCCCCACTCTTCTTACCTTTTCTCTTGGTTGGTTGGGCCATACTTTCAGGCTCCAGTCCTAATTTTTCACCCTTCCTCTTTCTCTGTGCTCTTGATTGCACACATCCCAATTCAGGGATACCCAGCATGGCTCTTTAGCTCAACCCCAGCCCATGCTGAGGTTTCCAGGTCATTTCCAAGCAGACATGCAGCTGGTAACTTTTGAGAAACCACTACCTGTTTCAGGCTAGTAACCCCCGCCCAGCCTAATTTCACCATAGCCATTGGATGATTAGTGGTAACACTGTCAGCATTGGTGACTGGGTAGGTTTTCCCAATCAAGTATTGCTCAGGGGAAACCAGTGTGTCTCTCACCATAGTGACACTGGCACCTGTATCCCTCAGAGCTTCAATCCTAGTTCCATTCACCCAGGGGTACTGTAAGTACTTCTTTAAGTTGGGTGGCGACACAGCTACAGTGGCAAACTCAACTTCCCCTTCTGAAACTAGAACTGCTTCAGTGTGCATCCTGATTTGCTCTGGGCACACTGTTGATCCCATCTGTAGACGTGCCACTCCAAGTGTAGCTGTACTGGTCGCCTTAGGGGCCTCGTTGTGGGGGCAAGATATATGTACAGTTAAGTGTCCCAACTTCTTACAGTTGTTACACCAGGCCTTTGTGGGATAAAGGTTCTTCCCCTTATAAGGTTGAGGCACATAGGGAGTAGTTTGGGACCCTTTGGAAGACTCAGACTTTTTATCTTGGGGATTCTCACCACCTTTTCCCTGGGGAGGTTTTGTAACCATCTTCTTCTGGTCACCCCCAGTGGTTGTCCTTGTCACCCTGTCATGACTCAGTGGTCGGCATTATTTACCAATTCTTGGGGGGAAATTAGACCTAGGTCTACCAAATGCTGATGCAACTTTTCATTTGTGCAATTACTTAGTATATGTTCCTCCATAAACAAATTGTAAAGTCCAGTAAAATCATGCACATAGTGTCCAGTTAACCAATCATCCAGTGTCTTTACTGAGTAGTCTACAAAATCAATCCAGGACTGGGTCTGGGTTTTGAGAGTCCCCCTGAATCTAATTCTATACTCCTCAGCAGTGAGCCCAAATCCCTTAATCAGTCTTCTTCATGAGGTCATAGGACCCTGCATCTGGCCCAGGGAGGGTCAGAATCCTGTCTCTGCAGTTACCTGAGAAAAAGTTCCCACAGGAGTGCCCCCAGAGAGGTTTCTTTACTTTACTCATTTCACAAGCCCTCTTAAAGGCTGTGAACTATTTTGTGATGTCATCACCTTCCTCAAATTTAGGGACAATCCCTTTGGGGATTTTAGGATCAGAAGATTCCTCCCTATCCTTAGTTTTAGTATTGCTGCCACCATTGATGGGTGCTAAACCCATCTCCTTTCTTTCTTTCTCTAGAGCCAGGAGCCTGGACTCTAGATCCACTCTTTTGGCTAGCTTTGCTAAAAAGCGGTCCTCTTCACTGGGGAGTTCCCAGTGTGTTCTCTGAGACCTGGGCCACCTATGTGGTCTCTAGGTCCCCAGAGGCTGATTCTTGGAGTCAAGGGTATGGGGCCCTTTCATCCTTAGGGATGACTGAAGGGGGGGGGGGTCACTATCCCCCTCATCCTCTTCCCTTTCCTCATCTGACTCGTCATCACCATGTTCAGATGGGTGGTCCTTTGTATATTCAGCCAGGAACTCCTGGAGCCCTTGTTCAGTTGGATGCAGGCCCATTGGTATACTTTTTAGTTTGCATAGGGACCTCAATTCCTTGAAAGACAAGTGTAAGTAAGGTGCGAGGTCGAGCTCCTCAACCAGGTCCTGCATAGTATTATCTTCACTAATAGCTGTGTTTCTTTGAGACATTCTAACCCTCTACCCTTGACTACAGTGACTTTTATTTCTCTAAAATTCTAAGGGGACTTAAGCAAGGCCCTGACAAGACTATTAAGATTTTGGAAAGTCCAAATCAGGAAATCAGAATTCTAAAGTCAATTTTAAGAGTTCTGTCGTGTGATCAGATGGTAACCAAGTAGACCAACAAATGCAAGTTTGTAGCCCACCGCTGATCCACCAATGTAAGAAAGTGGCTCTGTATATACTGCACCAAAGTAAGGTTCAGTGTGCACAGAGTCCACAGTCCCCAGAGGTGTGGCAGAGGCTAAAGTTAGATATAACTTTACTCTCTAAAGTGGTAGCTTGGTCGAGCAGTAAGGCAGTATCAGAGGACAGTGTAAAGCATTTGTTGTACACACTCAGTCAGCAAATGGTCTCACACACACAAGAACTGAACTCTAGGCCAATTGTTTTGTATATAAAAATATATAGTTGTTTTATTTTAGAACCACAAGTAGGTATCAAAATACTTTCTCAGAATGAAATGCTCTAGTTGAGTACTTTCAATAAGCAATAGACTTTTGAATGGAATAGTTACAGTTGTTGCAATAGGCAACACAATTATAACTGAGCTCAATGGGAATTTTTAAGTAAATGCAATTTCTTTATTTGATTTTAATATCTTTTTATTGGTTTTTACACATACAATTATAATCGCTATTTCGTTACAGGGTAGCAGCCCAACTGGCTGACTTTGTCAAAAAATACAGGTACATGGTATACATGTTTGGCTGCCTCTCTGTCCACTGTCTTGTTAAGAGCAAGTAGTGTGAGAGCCGGGGATTGCTAGAGAGTAAAGAAGAGAGAAGCGAGAAGAAAGAAAATAGTGTACAAGAAGGTTATGGCCTTGTGGGTCAGTTTGGTCTTGTGAGGGGGTCATGTGAGGGGGTGTATCTGCAGCTTTTTGGACCTCTCTAGTTCTGTTCTAGTTCTGTTCACGGGGGTTCGTAGGGGACCAGGAACTCGTCTAGTGCAGTCCACATACCCCTGGAAGCTGGCCTCCATGGTGAGTTCTGCAGGGCCGTGCTGTCGGCGCCTCTGAGGTACGTCACCCAGTTAAGCCAACCTTTAAACGTCGCCTTCGTTGAATCTTTCCATTTGGAAAGTATTATTTTTACAGCCGCCGTCAGTAGGAGGTCTAACAGGTCCCTGTTGTGTTGTGAGTCTAGCTCTGCGGTAATGTACGCGTTGGTGAGTAGAAAATTGTGGCTTTTGTTTGCATCCTAGTGCCCTACTTATGAAGGTAAATATTTCCTCCCAGAATCTTTTAACTTTGGTGCAGTAGTAGATTAGGTGCACTAGGTCTCCCTTTTCTTTGTCACAGTTCCAGCACAGATAATTTTCCCTTAGGCCCAGCGCTGCCAGGCGAGCCGGGGTCCAATAGGTCTTGTGTAGTAGCCAGAATTTTGTCTGTGCTAGTACTGGGGATATTTTGTTTCGTGAGGGTGAGGCCCAGAGGAGGTGCAGTTCTCTTTCACTGAGTTTGGCGTCAAGCGGTTTTTCCCAATATAGGGCCGCTTTATTATTGATTTTGGTTGTGCTGGGGCGAAGTAGCTTGTACAGATGTGAAACCTGGTGCCCTACTCTGTTGAGATTAGTCATGTATTGAACGATTACTGGCTTGTGCTTTGCTAGTTTTGCTTTTGTTAGGGCTGTTTTAATTTTTAGGAAGTTGTATAGTTCTATGTCTGGTAAGTTGTGAGTGCTTTTCAACTTGGTGAAAGTGATGGACCTTTCTCCTTCTTCCAGTTGCGCTGGAAAGGAGATTCCTAATTTCATCCATGACTCTATGGAGAGGGGTTTCCCCCTGTACTTAAATTTGGTGTTTGCCCATATTGATTTCCAATAGGAGGTTTTTATGCTGTGCTCCATTTTTCTGTCTATTTTGAGCAGGGCATTTTTGGGGTTTTTAAGTATTGTGTTCGAAGCGTAAATGTGTTTATTGGCTGTGAGGAGTACTGGTTCTAGATTGTTTAACATGGTTCGTTCTATTGCTAGCCATACCGGTGTATACCCCTAACTAGGCAAAAGCCAATAAGCTCCTTGTTTTGCCAGAAATGCAGTCTGGAAGGTTTTGAAGTCTGCTAAGGTCAGGCCACCCAGTTTTTTGTCTAGTCTTAGTTTTTTTAGGCTTATTCTCGCTTTTTTCCCCCGCCATAGGAATTTGTTAATCATCTTATCTATTTTGGGGTGGAAGTCTTCGGTGAGAATGAGAGGGAGCATTGCCAGCAGATAGTTGATCATTGGTGTGATCGTCATCTTGACTGTTTCAATCCTTCCCCACCATGATATAAATTTGGGGGACCAGGACTCTAGCAATGTCTTTGCCTTTTCTAAAAGTAGCTTCTTGTTCTTGTCAAGTGTGGATTTGAGGTCCCTGCCGAAATGTAAGCCTAAGTATTTGATAAAGCCCGTTTGCCACGCTACGCCCAATTTCCCCAGTATGTCCCTGGTGGTGTGGACGTTGAGTGGTTTGCACTCAGACTTGTCCTTGTTAAGTTTGTATCCTGAGTGCATTGAGTATGTTCCAATGGTATCTATGAGGGCCGTGATGGAGGACGCAGATCGTTCTGTCACTATGAGAATGTCCTCTGCGTATGCGGCGACTTTGACTGTGACCTCGTTGATCGTGATCTCCCTCACCTTCTCGTTAGCCCTGATATCCCTAATCAAGTGTTCTAAGGTCAACAGATATAGCAAGGGAGACAGGGGGCACCCCTGTCTTGTTCCGCGCTATAGGGGAAGGGGTCAGAGACTGACCCATTAACTACTATGAGGGCTCTGGGGTCCCCGAATAGTGCCATTACTTTCCGTATGTATGTTTCTCCAAGGTTAAATGCCCTCATGCATTGGTCTAGGAAATCCCATGATACCCTGTTGAAGGCTTTCTCGGCGTCTAGTGTAATAGTCACTGCAGGTTCCTCTATTTTGGCAGCGCGTTCTAATAGGTGACATAGGAGTCTGGTGTTGTCGTGTGACATGCGGGTCTTTAGGAACCCTACCTGTGAGGTGCTTATTAATCTTGGGAGTACAGTGTTTAGTCTTGATGCCAGGATTTTTGCGTAAATTTTGCAGTCTACATTGATTAATGATATGGGTCTCTAGTTTTGGGGTAATTGTCCGTCTTTGCCTTCCTTCGGGATAACAATTATGATCGCCTCTGACATGGATTGGGGGACTATTCCCTCCCCCGCGCAGTGGTTGAACAATTTTTTCATGGCCGGTTGCAGTTGTGTTAGGAATGTTTTGTAGAAAGTGGCCGTGTATCCATCTGGGCCCGGTGCTTCTTTTAGGGACTTAACCGCCATCTCTATTTCTGCAGCGCTTATTTCCTTACCTAGTATCTGTGCTTCTTCATTCGTTACCTTTGGGAGGTCTAGTCTGTCTAGATAGCTTGCGCAATCTTCCTGGTCTAAGGCCTGATCTTTTCTGTATAGTTCCTGATAAAATTCTTGGAAGGTTCTTAGGATTTCTTTATGCTTTGTGTGTGTGTTATTGTGTTTGTCGGTGATTGATGAGATGGTAAATTGTCTTTGTTTGTGCTTTAAGTAGGAGGCTAGTAGCTTCCCTGCTTTATTCACCTCGCATAGATTGATGGCCTTATATTGGTTCACCAACAACCCGGCACTCTCGCTCAGAATTCTGTTGTATTCATAGTAGAATCTGGTGCATATGTCTTTAGTACGGTGTGTGCATTGGAGCGGAGGTAGTGGCATTGCGATTGTCTGTCTTATGTGTGGTCTAGTGCTATGTTGAAATCCCCTGCCACCACCGTGAGGTCGTTGTGGGGAATAAGTTCAATTTTTATGAGACACCCTCCCAGAAATCGATGTCGTCTGTGTTGGGAGCATAGATATTCACTACATGTATAGTTTAATCTCCCCTTTTCAGGTGTGTAACGAGTAGTCTCCCTGCTTCGTCGTGATCATGATCTTCTATTGTTAGTTTGGATTTCTTATTTATCAGGGTAATCAACCCCGTTTCTTGCCTATTGCCGGAGCGCAGGCTACCTGTCCTATCCATCTGGCTTTGACTCGTTTGGCGTCCTCGAGAAAGAGCTTGGTTTCCTGCAACAGGAACACGTCCCCTTTGGTCTTAGCTAGGTGGTATAGTATTTTTTTCCTCTTAACTGGGTGATTGAGGCCTTTCACGTTGAGGGAGACTATCTTCAGGTTAATAGTCAGGGATTTTGTGGTGGTTTGTGTCATTGGTTCTAGTGTGGGGTCGCCATTTGGGCCTCTCCCTTTGTCCTCCCTGCATTCTGTATGAGTCCTCCCTTCTTAGCTGGCAGGCTTTCCTGAAATGGTGGGTGTAACCTGTGCTCCCTCATTTTGGGTCTGTTGCTCTCTCCCCCCCGGTCCTGAGGCCCTTTTGCTTCTTGTATCTAGGTGTATAGGTAGAAAGATAGATAGAAGGGTGTAGATAGCGTAGAAGACCGTGGTTAGCATCCAAGAGTACAAAAAATACAAACAAATCAGACAATCCCCCCCTTCCCCCACTTCCCCCCCCCCACCTGTTACAAAAACTTGTGTAGTGAACGTGCGACGGCAAGGTCTCCATTCCTAGGAGTTATTAATTAGTATGTCAGTGTTATCATATGTTCGTATTAACTGGCATTGAGTATAAACGTTTCCCCCCCTTATCTCTTCTTCCAGTGTAGGACTCTACATATATCACCTGCTATATATAGTCAAAAAGGATATATGGATATATATAGCTCATCCTTCTCCCTGCATCGTTTCATCCCGCTTGGCTCTTCCAGTAGCGCCTTGAGGTAGGTTATAGTTCAGTCTTGAGTCCAAATCAGTTCATCTGAGGTAGGTTCCAAGGTTGCTGAGTATATGTCTTGTACCTGTGCTCGCTCTGAGTAGGGCGATCTGTGTGTTCTATTAGCTCCTTAAGTCTTGAGGTAGTTGTTGTTGTTGATTTGAGGTGGGTGCAAGTTCTTGAGTGTCCCCCTGGTCACTTGTTCTTCCTCCCGTTTACTCCACTCTTAGCTCTGGTGACGCTCTTCTCTTGCTCGTTCCTGTTTGGGATGTTTCCATCTCTTGTTGTGTTGACCCATCTAGGTATCTGCTTAACTCTCTTGGTTCTACGAAGATATGCGTTCTGCCTTTGTCGCTTATTCTGAATCTTGTGGGTCCTACAAATAAGAACATGATGTTCTCCTTTCTCAGTCTCTCTCGCAGTGCCAGGAACCCTTTTCTTATGTTCACTGTGGGTTTGGAGTAGTCCTGTATCAGGATTATCTTCTGACCATTCCATTGTATGTTTTGGTTTTTCCTCATTTTGCCAAATACGGCCTCTGCATGTTGTGAGCATAGTGGTTTGCATATTATTGGTCTAGGGCCCGCTCTGATGGTAGCTTTGAAGGCTGGGACTCTGTATGCTCTGTCCAGCTCAAAGGGTCGGTCAAATTTAATGTTTCTAATTTTTGGGATCATTTCTTCGATGAACGCCATACAGGATCCCGCTTTATCCTCTTCCCCCTCCGGCACTCCTAGTATTCTTATGTTTCCCCTTCTGTTCCGGTCTTCCAGTTCTGCTGTCTGACGTTGGATTGCTGCTGTGGTCTTCGTTAGGGTTTTAAGGTCTTTATTTATTTGTTGATCTCCATCCTCTATATCGCTTATTCTCTGCTCTACCACCGTCAGTCTGTTAGCCGAATGTATGTCCGCTCTCCCAGCTGCCAATTCCAGTTGGATAGCATCCGTAGTTTGTTTCGTTGTTTTAGCTAGATCGTGAACCTCAGCTAGTTTTTTCATAATCATGTCGAGAGTGCTGTTGATATCCGGTCTGTGCTTGATAGGCGAGTCTGTTAGTGTGTCTCCCTTGTTTTTTTTTTTTTTTTTAATCAGTGGCTGTATTTTCCCTTCTTCCCCTCCCATGGTTGCCAGCCTTCTCTTTACTTGCTGTGTCTCGAATCTTCTGCCTCTGTTTTGCGCTGTAAGTTGGTCTCTCTGCTCTTGTGTGTGTCCACGTTGGGCGAGTCTTGGTGTCTTTTTTAGCCCAGCTTGTTGGGTATAGTCGTGGGGCTGAGTGGGGTTCACCGACGCACCACTTCTTTGTGCGGCCGCCGGTGTTGGAAGGCCTTTACCCTGGTTGGCGTGTCTCCGTGATGGCTGTTTAGCGCCACCCCTCCTGCTGATGTTCACGTTTAAGGTAGCCGTGTTCCTTGCCTCAGTAGCGGTGTGGCTTATATCAGCCCTCGCTCTGTGGACCCCTTGTCACACAGCGTTTCCTCCTCTACCCCCTCCTCCTCTGTGCGCTTCACTTCACTTCGGGGAGGTTGTCTGTGTGTGCTTGGGTCATACTGTCTCCTGGCCCTATGATGGGTGCCAGTTGATGGCCAGTTGTTGTGTCCTTATTGAGGATCCTTGGTGAGGTTTTCGTATGATTTACCTTCACACAGTACTGCCCCTCGCCCAGAATCTTACTTGTTTGATCCTTGTCTTGGATCATGTATGTGGCATGATTCACTGTGTGACCACTGCCTTCACGATGAGAAAACACACCCTAGTTCGTGGTCCCACACTTCTCTTTGTGTTTCGCTACTACTCCCGGGTTTCCTCGCTCTTCTCCGTGGCAGCGCTTGTTCTTGTGCACTGGGTGGGTGTGCAGCTTCATTCGGTTCGTCTTTGGGCGCTGTTACTTCCTCCCCCCGCTATCTTTTCCTCGCCCTGTTCCGCTGGCTGTTTTCCCCGTAGCCGTTCGGGCTCCCTATCCAAGATGGCTGCCTCCTCTGATTAGTTTCGGTTTTGTTTCCGTCGCTTTTCAGGTGCTTTGTTCTCACCTATTGTGGCTTATTTAGAGCGCATCCACTGCTTTTTGGCTTCTTACTTCTTTTATTCTTTCGGCTGGGTTGTCTGCGCTGTCCCCCCTCCGTTGTCCTGTACCGCTGCAGCCACCGTTAATGCTACATGAACATTGCGCTTGCCCTCGTTACGAGCTGCTTTCTACGGGTGCCCCGAACGCCGTGAGGGATGTCATGGGGGGAGGGGGACTGCTTGGACTGACCTTCTTGAATTGTGATCGGTAAAGGGCGCCATAGCTCTTTGTTCTTTTTTAAGCTTCTGTGTCGGTGGTTTCACTTTCGAGTCGCCATCTTGTGCTTTGCATCAGTGCTAATGGAGTTTTGGAGAAAACTCGCTATTGCTCCTTGGCGAGGGGTTGAATCAGATTTTCTCTTCTCCTCGAGCCTTTCTGACGGGCGGGGAGATAATTTTCTTTCTTTTTGCATGGTTGATCTCTGTATCGTCTGGTTGCTCCCAGGCGTTGACGGAGCGGCAGACTCGGGCTACTTCCCTCATTGCCGTCCAAGCCACGACCCCAGTAAATGCAATTTCAATTAATTTACATATGATTTTCTTACTCAGGGTTGGATCAAGGATGGTCCTTGGGTGCTGGATTCTTGGTCACAGTCACCGGAGGGACGTCCTCGTGGTCTTTGTTCACTCAGGCACAGGCCGGGCTCGGGGGGTGCAGAGTGTGCTGGATTTGCAGTTCCTGGCTGGCACCAGGGGTTGCTGCCTGTTTTTGAGCAGGACCACTGCTCGTGGGAGTCCCAGTCTTGGAAGATGAGCAAGGCAGTCAGGTCATCCGGGGTTTTTGAGGTTGCTGACCACTGGAGATGCCAGGATTTAGCAGGAGCAGGTTCGAGGGTCGAAAGGCCTGTAGGGCTGGGGCCAAGTCAGTTGGTGTCGTCCTCTTGTTAGCAGCTGCATGGCAGGTCTTTTTCTTCTTCTTGTTTTCTTGTTTCGGTATCAGGATCTGAGGAAGGAAGATTCAGGGTGCCCCTAAATACTAGGTTTAGGGGCGCTTCAGGTAGATAGAAGTCAGGGATCAATGGGTCCCTTCCCTGGGGTGGGTACACCCCCTACCCTCCCACTCTCCAGTGGGAGGTGGGCAGGAGCCTAGTCCTGATTGGGTAGGGCTCCCCCATCCTCAAGATGGCGAGAGCCCGGAGTTGTGCTTCACCTCGCCTCTCCCACCTGAGGGGTGGGGTTGCCAGAGGCTGGCACACCCCCTTTCCTCACTTAGGATTTCCCGCCGGAGTGGGGGTCAGTTGCTGAGTACAGCAAGTGGCCTGGAGAAGCTCACAAAGGCGACATGCCTTTGAAGCTTCCCCTGCCCATCCAGGGGGAGGAGACCTAGCACCTCGACCAGGATGTGCATTGTTGCAGACCCACGAGAGCGGATGGCTCTCTACCCAGGGGTCCAGCAACATGTCTGCTGAGTGGCAGCCTAGGCAGCCTCTCAGTCAGGACGCTGGTTGTTGGTTAGGTTCAGGGGACATCTCTAAGATGCCCTCTGTCGTGCATTTTACATTAAATCCCACACTGGCATCAGGGTGGGTTTAATGTGCTGAGAAGTTTGATACCAAACTTCTCTGTGTTCAGTGTAGCCATCATGGTGCTGTGGAGTTCGTGATGACGACCTCCCAGCACCATATACTCTTAATAGCAGCACTGCACTTACAATGCCCAGGAATGGACCTGGGTACTGTAGGGGTACAGGGCTCATGCACCCGTACCCACACCACTGGCATAGTGCACCCAGCCAGAGGGGTGACTGAGGTATGCCAGGGCAGTGTGTTTGTGGGCATGGCACACAGGGATGTGTGCCATGTCGACTCTGTTTTGTTCTGCACCTAGAAACTCAGCTTGCAAAGGCAGTGTGTGTGTGTCAGGGTACAGGGCCTCTAAGGGTGGCACAATAAGTGCTGCAGCCCTTAGGGACCTTCTCTGGTCACAGTGCCCTGGGAATCTACGGTACCATTTACCAGGGGGTGACATGTTGCCAGATATGCCAATTGGGTTTAGGCTTCAATGCAGTTTTAGGGAAGGAACAGAGGCCCTGGGCACCTGACTGTTACATCAGCAATTCAGCAAAAAGTGGGGACATACCATGCAAGAAAGATTGCACTTTCTCACACTAGACGAGTCCAGGGAGATATGGCTTGCCTACCAAGGTTTTCTTACCCAGAATCCCCTGCAAACCTCAAATTTAGCTGAAAAAGCTAATTTTTGTCAGATTTCTGTGTTGGAAAGTTGAGGGATAACCAAGCAGACACACATTTCCTACCACTCAGCGTTCCCCCAGGTCTCCCGATAAAAATTATACTTCACTCGCGTGCCACAGGCAAAGGCCCAAAACGTATTGAGGAGACATCAAAATTACCTATCACAAAACAACCTGGTTTTGCAAGGGGGCTAGGTTAGGGTTCAAAATCCACAGCTGGGCACTTTGCCTAAAAATGGTCTCTTTTCACTATACAAATATGGTGTGTCCACATTGCGTTTTGGGCAGTTTCCTGTCACGGGCACTAGGCCTACCCACACAAGTGAGGTACCAGTTTTATCGGGAGACTTAGGGGAACTCAGAATTGTAGAACTGTTATCACTTAGTCACTTAATATGCATTTCTGCCTTCCTAATGTAACACAATGTGTCAACTCATTTTCAATTTTTCTTATTTTCAACTGTTAGTTTCCACAAAAAAAAAAAACCTTGAAGGACTAACATAAATGACCACTTGCTGAATTCAAAATGTTATCTACTTTTCAGAAATGCATAGCTTTCTGGGATCCATTATTGCTTTCACACCAATATTTACCACTAACTGGAAGGAGGCTGAAAGCACAAAAAAGTAGCAAAAATAGGCTAGGTCCCAATAAATTGGAAAAACTGGGTAAAAAAAAGGTAGGTTTTTGGACCAAAGTCTGCTTGTTCCTGAAAGCTGGGAAGATGATGATTTAAGCACCACAAACCCTTTTTTGATACCATTTGCAGGGGAAAAAACAGACTCTTTCTTCTGCAGCACTATTTCCCCATTTACATTTTTTAAAACATTTAACTGTATTTTGGCTAATGTCTGTGTCCCCTCCAGGGGAATCAACAAACCCTGGGTACCTATAAAATCCCTATGATGTTAAAAGAAAAGGGCTTACATTTGGCATGGAGACCTTATGTGGTCAAAACGTTACACGGGCCTAAGCGCGAACTATCCCAAATAGCCAAACAAAGGCTTAGCACCGGGGAGGTTTAGCAGCGAAAGGGTTAAGATTCCAGGCAGCAGTGCTTTATGAATGTGTGGGTGCTCTTCCATGTTGCAGGATGGCATATTTTATCCAGTGGAATGCCAGCAAAGAGTCTAGCCTATGTGGAGACTACTCCTGTAGAATGGGTCTTCACCTTTCTTGACAAAGTCTTGCCAGCCTTGATGTGTCGAAATTGAATTGCAGCAGAGACCCATTAGGCTATGGTTGGTTTAGTCATTGGCGCTCCTTAATTGCCCTGATCATAAGTCACCAGTAGATGGTTTTGCGAATGTCTTTAGTGCTCTGGAAGTAAAACTTGAGGTATTGTTTGATGGAGCGCCTGCTTAGCCGTCGTAGTCGGATTGCAAAAGAAAGTCCGTAGGATGACACGTTAATTAAGGGAAACTAGGTGGGAACCTTTGGTGTAAATTTGGGATTCGTTCTGAGGACCACAAATTCATCCGTGAAGTTCTTTAGTAGTGAATGCCTGTATCTCACTAACCCTCCTAGTGGATGTGAGAGCGAGGAGAAGAGTCACTTTCCATGTGAGAAATTTTAGTTCAGCCCTATAGGTTGGTTCAAAAGGCTGCTTCATCAATTGCGAAAATACCACATTAAGATGCCATTCTGGAGGCGGGGCTCTTACTGGCAGGAATGTTGAAAAAGTCCTTTCATGAACTGCTTTAATATTTTGGAAGAACAGAAGGACAAGGCGTGAGAAGAGGGTCTGTACCTGGAAATGGCCGCAAAGTGTACCTTTACAGATGCGAAAACAAGCCCTAATTTGGATAGAGCAAGCAGATATAGCAAGATTTGTTTCGGCAAAGCTTGAAAAGGATGTAAATTGTTCTGTCTGCACCAAATACAGAATCTCTTCAATTTTAGTTGGTAAGTCTTGTTGATGCTTTCTGCCCTTGAATTAGAAAGAAGTTTTCTACATTCTTGCACTATTTCTACATCCTGGAAATCATAGAATTTAGGAGCCAGGCATGCAAGTGGAGAAATGCTGGCTCCAGATGGCATATCTGACCATTGTTCCTCATCAGCAGCAACGATGTCGATGAAAAGCGAATGGGTTTGGTCTCAGAGAAGGAGAAGCTCAGAGAACCAGTGCTACCTGGGCCACCTGGGTGTAATCAACAGGAGACGGAAGCGTTCTGCCCTCATTCTTGTGAGGACCCTGGGTATCAATGATATGGGGGAGGGAGGGGAGCGTTTGCTTATATCCCGGACCATCGCATCGAAAGGGCATTCTCACACGACCCTGGGAGAGGGAATCTGCTGGCATAAAACCGACATTTGCTGTTGCAGTTTGTCACAAAAAGATCCAGTGCTGTTTTTTTCATCGTGAGATCTTGTCCAATAGATGCTAATCCAGCTCCCACTCGTGGCAACTGCTATTTGTACGGCTGAGAGTGTCTGCCAGTGTACTGTTAATACCCGGGACATTTTAGGCTTTCAGGGATATGCGGTCAGCCAATGTCCAAGCTCTTGGGCTACTTGTGAAAGTGCGAGAGGCTTTGTTCCTCCCTGCATGTTGATGTAATACATGTTGATCATATTGTCTGTACTAACCAGCACTGAAGATCCTTTGATCTTTGGTAGGAAAGCTTGCAGGGTTAGAGGTATTGCTTTCAAGTCCAGACTGTTTATATTGATCATCCTTTGAGTAGAAAACCATTTGCCCTGGATTTGAAGGTCTTGCAAATGCCCTCCCTTGCCATCCCTAGATGAGTTTGTCGTGAAGACTAAATTCGAGACGGACGGTAAAAATGTGAGGCCTTGCGATAGTTGTGGCTCATGACACCACCCCTTCAGCCCTACTCACATGCTGGGGGTGTCAGAGATCAGGTCCTCGTAGGAGCTTCTTGCCTGAATCCACTGCACCTATAGTTCCTCCTGTAGTGGTCTCATTTTGAGGCGAGCCAAATGTACTAGGTTTATTACCGAAGAAAGCATACCCAGGAGCGATTTGAATGTCCTCACAGAAACACACTGTCTTGTTGAAATGTTCTGTGCCAAGTGACCCAACCGATCTTGCCACTCTTGTGATAGAAAGGTTTTGTGCTGAACTATATCCAGGTTGGATTCCAGGAACATTAGTGTTTGAGAAGGGATGACAGAAGATTTGCGATGGTTTACAGCAAGGCCTAATTTGCGAAAAAGTGCTTGGGAGTCTTTTGTAGCTGCTGAAGCTTGTTATGCAATTGGGGCTTTTAGCAGCCAGTCGTCTAGGTAGGGAAATACCTGATGACCTTCCTTTCTCAGCGTTGCTGCCAGTGGAGCGAGGCATTTGGAAATATACATGGGGGGGATTTTAGGCTGAAAGGAAGGACCTTGAATTGTAAATGGGTACCAGCTACTGTGAATCGTAGTTATCTTCGATGCTTGGGATAAATGGGAATAATAAAGTAAGATTGTTCCAAATTATGAGAGGTCATAAAATCACTGATGCTGAAGCAATTGAAGAAAAACAAAATTGTACCCTTTCTGAATGCCTGTTTTTTGAAGAATTTGTTGAGTTGCCCGAGATCTAATATAGGTCTCCAATCCCCTGACTTTTTGCATCGGAGAAAGAAATGAGTAGAATCCTTTAACCCTTTGCATTACAGGAACTCTCTCTATTGTTCCTTTGAAGACCAAAATATTGGCCTCCTTTTTTAACCCCTTCGATGCGGCGCGGATTCCCCCGCGGTGCTGACCGTTTCTTGCGCGGGCGTGGTCATGACGGAACGGTTCCGTCATGAGCACAGCTCAACCGACGCTCATGACGGAACCGTTCCGTCATGAGCACCGAAGGGGTTAATAAGTGAAGACGAGGGGAGTGGGGTCCCCTGGTAGGGGTGTTGGGTGGTCGTTAAATAAATTCTAAGGTGTGGCAGTTGGCAACTAAATCCAGCACCCATTTGTCCGATTTTATGCTGTTCCACTGATGGATGTGGGTAGATATTTTTGCACCAATGGGACAGGAAGGGGGTCGTAGCGGAACCTGATTGAGGTCACAGTTTGCGACGTACATCTCAGCCTTGAGAAGGTGCTCTCCTTCAGAATCCCTGTTTGGAGAAACCAGCTTTTGCTGACTGTCGATAAGAGGGCTGTTGGTAACCCTGTCTGTACTGGTAGGCCTGGTACTGTTAGGTGTGCTGTTATCCACCCTTATAGCCTGAGAAGCCTCGACCTCACACACTTCAAAAGGGCAATTTACAATACTGCAGGGTGCCCAGAGATTTGGTGGTGTCAGTGTCAGTTTTGATGGCCAGCAAAGCTGCTCAATATCTTTCCCAAATAATGATTAGCCATCGTAAGCCATGTCCAGGATTTTTGTCTGAAACTCTGGCCTGAATGTTGTTGCTTTCAGCTATCCCTGGCATCACTAACAGCTGCACCGGCTAGCTGCCGAATGCCAGTTGTAGCTATATACATAGCGCAGTTGATGACTTAGATGCTGCTCTCTCCCCCTCTTGTAAAACTTTCCTTGCTTCTTGTTTGCTCTCCGAGATGAGATTCAGCATTGATGTCACATCGGACCACATCTCCACATTATAGCGGCCCATATTTGCCAAGGTACTGGCAGCCCGAATTGTGATGGCATACATGGAGGAGAAGCATTTACCAATAGCATCTAATCAGCGCCCTTCATTGCCGAGAGGCGTGGAGAGATTACTGGACATTCTCTGTGCAGCTTGGGGTATGAAAGAATCTGCCTTGGGATTCCCATAATGGCATGTTGGGAAATCTTCAGGGGTTGTTTTTTTTGTCAATGCGAGGTAGGACAGCAGTTACCAAAGCTGGCGTTTTCATAACCTTTAGCCCCTCATGTCAAATATAGTCAATTATAGTTATGTAGCGGGCTGATTTTCTGGTTTGCTCCTGAAACTCGTAAAGGAAGCAGTCAGTCTGCTTTTACATCATGGGGAGGTGAAACCTAATGGCCACTCTCCCCATTAGATTATGAAATTCTTCGATATCCTTAGGTGGAGAGTCAGCTGGATGAGGTGGAGATGGCGTAAGGAATATGTAATCACCACACTCATTAGTCGGCAATGGAGGGTCATGAATTTCACCCTACTCACCCTTTTCATCAGAAGAGGATGGATCTTCCCTTGGAGGTAAATGTGTTAGCAAACGGGGAGTTATTCTTGGAGTGCGTGGAGCTGGCCTAGTTGGAGGATCAGTAGGTTTCGGTTGTGGAGTTGCAGGACGTCTTTCTTGTTGTTGAGGGAATCTATTTTTGTAGTCTGACATCATTGTCTGTAGGTCCTGAATTAAGGATAGCAGTAGGTGCGCAGTATCCTGCCTAGGGAGTCTTGGGTAGAACACATAAGACTCAAATTGTCTTTGAGAAGCAGGACAGTTATGTTAATAATACGGATCCTAATCACCATAGTTCTCGTGTTCGTCTTGATAATGTACATGTAGCTCAGACAGGCTGTGGGTTGTGCAAAGAGGAACCTCCTCATCCGAGACTCGAAAATCCAGTAGGTGACTAGGTGGTAACGAAGATACTTGGCTTAGAGAGGTGAGCTCTGGGTGTAAAAATGTCTTGTGTACCTTAATTTGTACTCTCGTCGACGGTGGTGTCAACTGTGTTGACTTCTGTTGGCTGGTGTTGACTTTCGGAACGGACGTCGACGATTTAATCGTCGATAGATCCTGGGCACAACGTCAGTGGTAATGTCTTAGTCGGTGGGATTACTAACAAGGCCGTTGTGGACGGTTGAAATACCGCCAATGGTATTGGAGCATTGATGGCAGCTCTAGTAGACGTTACAGATGCGTACGGTCTCAAAGACGGGATAGAAGTGCTGGTTCTCGTCATCTGTGCTTGCAACGGCGATGGAGATAGCGTTGTTGGCAGGGACTTTTGAAAAGTTTTTTTTCCTGTATGAGAAGAGGAAGTATGAGGGTGTACTTTCTCCTTATGAGGAGTAGATGGTACAGCTAAGGCTGGCTCTGAGGAGACTTTAGAGTGTTTCTCTTTTTTATGAGAGTACTTAGTCCTGGAGGTTTTTAAAGGTTTTCTGGTCCCCTCACCTATGTCCTAACAAGACCTGGCTCTTTTGTGAGACCTATGAGGTGCCTCACTATCCTCATCTGAAGAGTTCTTGAGTGATTTTGTTTTTGAAGCCACAACAGTAACCTCCCCTCTCTATACCTCAAAGTTTTAGAGGAAAAAGTGTGACATTTGACACTGTTTTTATCTCATGTTGGGGATGTTTGCAGAAGATATAGTCCTTATGTGGGTCATCCACATGAACCCTTTTCTTCCCACAGGTCTTGCAGGGCCGAAACAGGCCTTTTCCTTCAGACATGGTAGTAGCAATACTAAATTGTAGTAGTTTGAAGAAGAAAAACTGAGCAGAACTTGGGGAGACTACCTTCACACACGACGTTCGGTGAAAATCTGAGGGACTCAGCCTCTCTTTGGAGAGTTCTAGAGGGCGCTAGCACCTGATTGGTTATAGTTTAAGTTTAGTGCTTTTTTAAAAAGGACATAGATAGGCTATTAAATTCAGGGCAAAGGGAAAATAGAGCCTATGACAGTTTTATCATACTACTTATTTAACGTACAATGGGACTCCCACTTCGACGACTGGGAATAATTCAAGCATGTTAATCTATGAAAGATACTCGAATTCTGGATAATCCATTTAACCGCAGCTACAGAATATTACCTAGATGTCGGACTGGATCCGGAAACTTTTCAACAATGGTCCGGCGCACCACTAGATGGTGTACTGTAATAGATCTAGATTTATGTAATAGGTATTTATATAAATATAAAAATATTTCAGCTAAGGCATGGCAGGACCATTTCCAGTCCCTTTATAAACCGCCTGAGGATGACAGGGTAAATTCGAGCCAACTTCATTGCCCCGTTGGGATTGGTGAGCTGTTTACAACTAAGGAGGTGCGTGCAGCTGTTATTGGCTTGGCATCAGGAAAGGCACCAGGGCTAGATGGGTTGCCGGGCGACCTATTTAAGCAGGAACCGGATGTCTGGACGCCTTATCTCACGATTCTCTTCAATGCCATCCTGGAAGGCATGGCTATGCCAGGTACTTGGCTGGGTGCAGAGATCGTCCCAATTTTCAAAAAGGGTTCGCCTCTGCTCCCCGCCAACTACAGACCTATTAGCCTCATAGACGTGCCACAGAAGATCTTTGGCAGACTTATGCTAAATCGCCTCCAGGATTGGATCGAAGACACCGCGATCATGAGTCCATACCAAGCGGGGTTCCGAAGAGGCATTTCTACCACCGACCAAATCTTCCGTTTTAATCTTCTATACTGGAAGACGGTGCTGATCGAGGGCGGCACCCTTTATACGGTTTTTGTGGACCTGCGTGCCGCCTTCGATTTGGTGCCTAGGGACAAACTATGGGCGGTGTTAACGGAACTCGAGGTTCCCGCAGACATTCTCTCAATTCTGAGAAGATTGCACCAGGGAAATTTCGCCAAGGTAAGATGCGGCAGAGGAGGTATTCTCTTGGACGCTTTCCCCGTTGACAGGGGGGTCAGACAGGGCTGTGTCCTTGCTCCGACCCTTTTCTGCCTCTTTGTCAACGGGGTTATAAACCATCTTAGCGCCCTGAGTAACATCGATGCCCCCAAGCTGGATGGCAGCAGGGTCCCTGCAATTATGTTTGCGGATGACACCCTGCTGCTTTCCAAATCTCCTATGGGTTTACAACGGGTGCTGGATGGGTTTGCGAGTTTTTGTGCGGACCGCGGTTTGGAGATCAATGCTGCTAAAACCAAGTATATGATCTTCAATCCGCCCCCCACAACGCGCGCGAGCCCCTCTATAGCGTCCTGCAGATTAGATAGGGTCTACACCTTTGAATATCTGGGAATAGTTATCAACCAGTCTATGACTTGGGATTCCCACAAAATAAAGGCAAACATGAAATTGTCCCAGCTGGTGGGTGGAATTGCTAGGATGACCAAAGGACTGACCTACAGACCCTTTGGTCCACGCATACAAATTTATAAAGTCCAGGCCAGAGGGGCCATCACTTATGGAGCCGAAATATGGAGCCATACACCTACGCAGAAGCTCCAGGTAACGGAGAATAATTTTCTCAGGCAGTTGGCAGCCCTGCCGGTAAGTACACCTCTTCTGCCACTTAGACTAGATCTGGGGCTAAGACCAATCTCAGAGGAGCTGGGCCTTAAACCCCTAACATTTTGGTGCAAAATATGGTCCTCGCCAGAACTTTCTAATTACAGAGCGGAGCGGTCAGAGATCTTGCGCCTCTATAATAACACGCAAATTCCATGGCTAAGTTACATAAAGCGCACCTGCGAGTTATTGGGCAGACCAGACCTGTGGCGTGACCCAGAGACAGCATGCCCCAGGGTCTCACGCAAACTTATTTCGAAGGCATATTATGAGCATAACTTACGAGATGCCATCATGAATGCGCGGGAGGGGTCCCATACCGCCCACTTCCTGGCCTTTAAAGACTCATACCACCTAGAGCAGATCTTTAATGATATGGGCCCGCCACTCACAAGGAAGCTTTACATGCAATGATGCTACAGTACCCTCCCTCTCAGGGCGTACACGGCTCTTTGGGCACACTCGGACCACACAGCTATATGCCCTGCTTGCAACCACACACGTGAGACAGATTTGCATGTTATATTTTTCTGTCCAGTGTACTATAGAGCAACGATTTATTGGCTCCGCCCTCTTCTTAGAAATCTGGGCTTTAGACAGCATTTCCCAGCTTTCAGAATACTGAAAACAGATCTGTCGGCTCCAATTGTATTTGCAGTTGCCAAATTCTTAACATCAATGTGGTTCACTCGCATGCATTGTCTTAAACTACTCCAGTCGAACGAATTAACGGGATGACTTTAGTTCAACTGTGTTGTGTTTAAATTCGAAACTGAAGTTATTTTATACTGTTACGATTTTATTGTATTTTTTGTACTCTTTTATGGTCCGAGTGACCGAAATAAAGATAAATGATGAAATATAAAAAACCTTGCATGCTCAAGTCAGTTTCTTGCTTGACTTTTTCCGCAGCCTCATATACGGAGCATGACACAATCATCAGTACCAGTGTGCAGATTCCTAACTTGGAACCAGGGACACCTCTGCGGATAGACCAGACTATCAACCAGAAAGAACGTTACCCAAGGTTAAGATATTTGTTCTTCTGATGGATACTTCTAACCACAGATTTCTCACCTTTAGAATAGATATCAAAGCTATACTTCCCGAAGGCAGAAGGTCTGTGGAGTGGACTCAGCCCAAACCATACTGCAGGACTAAACAGGCAAAATGTCTTTCACCTCGGACCTGGCTGACAGGGCAGTGTTGCTAATGAACGTGTGAACAGATGCCCACCTCACAACCATGGCAGATGTAAAGGACAAGTACTCTGCATGCCAAAGCAGAGTAAGCAACCTTAGCCCTGGTGGAATGGGTTATAAGTCCTTCTGGAAGTTGCTTTTGGGTCAGTGTACAGAAAATCTTTATGCAGGGGCCTACCCACGTTAGCAGAGTCTTCTTCTGCACCGCCTTCCCTTTCTTTACCCGAAGAACCCAATCCACTCGATACTCCTTGGTATGATCAAAACCAAAGTTGAAAGCTCTTTTTAGGTCCATTCGATGGAGCTTCTCTTCCTTTTTGAGGTGCGAGGGGTGACTAGAAAACTGGGAGAGTGATGGCCTGCTCCAAGTTAAAAAGGTGTCACTACTTTAGGCAGGAAGGACTCCAGAGCACTCAGAACCAGTTTTTCTGGAAAATAGGTGGTGTAGGACAGTTGCACCAACAGTGCCTGAAGTTCACTCAAGCGACAACCTAAAGTAATCGCAATTGAGGAAGACAGCTTTCAAGATCAGACGATGCAACGAGCAACTGTGCTTCGGCTCAAAGAAAGTACACATAAGAAACATCACGACCAAGTTAGGGACCCCACTGTGGCAACACAAATGGTCTGGGAGGAAACTGCATTGTAACAGGTGATTTAAACATGGACAGCTGGGCTGGTAAATGTAAAAAGGTCGCAAGGCCAACGAGTATTCTTTAATCGTGCCACAGAAAGGCATTGCTGGGCCCAAGACAAATCAAACAGAACATCTGACAGTTTAACTGATGTGGGATCTGTCTTGTGGACTCCACACTAGGCTACAAATTTGTCCCAATACCCAGCGTAAATGTACTTCGTGGAAGGATGCCTAGTGGTAAGGAGGACATTCAAAACTTTAGGCAGCAGATCAAATGCAGTTAACTGCCAAAGTTCAATCACCATGCCTGGAGGTGTGGATTGCGCTGGTTCTGGTGAAGTACATAACCCTGCTAAGACAGGAAACCTTCTTGGAGTGCAGTTGCTCATGCCCACAATTTCCAGGAACTATACACCCCTGGCCCATTAAGGAGCTACTAGCATGACGTGGGTTCCGTCGTTCCTGATCTTTTTCAGAACGTATAAAGCACAGGCAGGGGCGGGAAGGACAAAATGAGTTCTATGTTCCATTCCTAGCGAGTGCCTCTATTGAAATTACAACACAAAACCTTTCATACTGCACATTCTAAATGGTGACAAACATATCTAGGGACGGTCCTTTCCAATGCTGGAAGAGGCGGTGCCTCTCATGATCTGCCAGACACCCCAGCTGAGCTTGTCCGCCCCACCATTCAATGATCCTACAAGGTGGTTCACTATCAGAGAAATGCCTGGATGCTCCAGACAGCTCCAGAGGTGCAAAGACTCTTGGCACAGGACACAGCACTTCACTCCATCCTGCTGAAGTACCACATGGCAATGTAGTTGTCTGCAAGACCTGCATTGGCCTCCCCCCTTGAGGGATGGTAGGTGGGCCTTCAATACCAGATGAATGGCCCACAACTCCAGCAGATTGATACTGACTTGGCTGTCCACCAGAGTCCTCTGATCTCAAGCTCCCCCAGATAACCCTCCCAATCCGGCAGGGACGCATTCGTCACCACCGTCCACACTGGGAGGTAAATAAGGGGGCTCTGCTGCCAGTTCAAATTTCAATTGAGCAGCCACCACTACTGAGCATGTGACGTTTGCTCCGAAATATGAATAGGTTCTGACAGGTTTCCCCAGTACTAGGCCCATTGAGATTGAAGATTCCATAGCAAAGCCTGCATATGCCACCTGTCCTTTTCAACAAGAGGGATACAAGAGGCTAAAAAGCCTAGAAGCCTCATGGCTGCACTCACCAAGATCTGCTCCAACGCTGAAACAATGGGATCATAGCCTGAATGTCCTGAACACATAACAGAGAGAATACCCTGAACAGTACCCTATCCAGAACAGATCCACAGAAAGGAAGCCTGCGAAGAAGTCAGGTGAGAGTTTGGTTCATTGATTGTGAACTCCAATAGTGTCAGGAGGCGCGTCCTCATCTGGAGGTCGTCTACGACTGGCGAGGCCGCCTTCAGTGGCCAATCACCACGATAGGGTAAAACTGGTATCCCTGACACGAAAGATAGGCAGTGGGGCGCAGGCAAGGCCAAGAGGGGGCGCAGGCAAGGCCAAGAGGGGGCGGCAGGCAAGGCCAAGAGGGGGGGGGGGGGGGGGGGGGCAGACAAAGCCCAGAGGGGGGGGGGGGGGGCAGGCAAAGCCCAGGGGGGGGCAGGCAAAGCCCAGAGGGGGGGCAGGCAAAGCCCAGAGAAGGGGGGGCAGGCAAAGCCCAGAGAAGGGGGGGGCAGGCAAAGCCCAGAGAAGGGGGGGGCAGGCAAAGCCCAGAGGGGGGGGCGCAGGCAAAGCCCAGAGGGGGGGGCGCAGGCAAAGCCCAGAGGGGGGGGCGCAGGCAAAGCCCAGAGGGGGGGGCGCAGGCAAAGCCCAGAGGGGGCGCAGGCAAACTAAAAATGTCTCTGGCTGAAGGACTGCATGCAGGACGAGCACCCGAAATTAAATGTCCTGCAGATCAAAGGACATCATCCAGTTTCACGGATCCAGGGAAGACAATCTGTGCTAGCGAGGGTATCTCATTTTGACTGCGTCTTTTCATAGGAAGGCATTCAGGAGATAATGATCTTAGATGTGCAGAAGACCCCTTTTCTCATCCGGCATGTGGAAATAGTAATAGTAGCAACTTTAACCTATTTCCAAGTCACCTACCCTCTTGATGGCTACTTTGGAGAGTAAAGCTTGCACCTCTTACAACAGAATAAACAGGTCTCTCCTGAGATTCGTCAGAACAGAATGAAAGGGCAGGGTGCATGTAGGAGGCTGGCTTAGAATATGGTGCACACGTATTTAAGTGCTGCACCTTGCACTAATCCAGGCAACCCTTATGGTAGTTTTAGTGGTCCTTGATAACTTAAGAGAGCTCTCAAAGTGGTAGCTGTGGAGAGCAGCCTGAAGGCGTACCTTGAAAGAGTGTTAAGCAGCTTGTTTTACCAGTTTAATCATGTAGTGCAGGTTAAACGAAAAAGAACACCACAGTGTGTATATAAAAGTAATTCCATTTATTACACAGCTCTCACTAATACATTGGTATATCTCCTACCCGGAAATGTCAACACAAATACACAACAATACTTCAATTGTCACAAGGTAAGTATCACAAAATACAGTGGTCGCCAGGGGGAGACCAAACCAAATACTAAGGAAGTGGAATGCGAACTGCAGAAGAGAACGGGACTTGGACCAGAAGACCCAGAGGAGCCGGGGACACAAGGAACCACACAAACTAAGTACCCAGAACCCCATGGAGGCTGTGTGCAGATTGGAAACAAAGTTGCGTGCCCAGCTGAAGTCAATGGAGAAGTTGCAGTTGCAGTTTTGCAGAAGAACGACCCTTTCCAGAGGTCCCCAAAGAATTCCCTTGAAGAACGGAAGGTTGGAGAGCCACCCCACCCGTGGATGCCCCAGAGACCAGGTTACCTACACCAGGGACTCCAGGTGCATGGGGGTGAAGAAATGCCAGGAGCCTCCGTAGATGACAATGCAAGACTAGTATAAAAGTGCCTCTGGAGAAGAAAGTGAAGAAATCCGATGGAATCCAAGGCTAAAATTTGGAAGTGAAGAATCGGGGGGACAGAGTCTATGCCACTCAGGAGCGACCACGAGGCACGAAAGAGCAATGCCCACAGATGTTGGACGGTTCAAAAGAGTCGACGGTGACCTTGTCGCTGAAGCTGTGAGGAGCAGGTGATGTGGAGGAAGACCAGGAGTCATGCAAGAGCTGTCCCACGTCGGATGTCGATGACTAGGTGGTCGGTGCCCGGCAGCATCAACAACAAGCATTTGTAGCCGCAACTGTCCTGGAGAATGAAGAAGGAGCAACACTGGGACCAGCAAGGTCCAAGGAACTCGCCAACAGCTGAAGAGTCAGAGCAGGCCCCGAGCAAGCAGGGAACCATACGGAAGCAGGAGAAGACCCTCAGGAGGACCCAGAGGCCAAAGGCACAGGAGTCACAAGAGGACCTCGAGCAGGTCTCCAAGGAGGAAGGCCCACGGTGCAAAGGATGCGATGGGGATGCTGGACTTGGCTGGAAGAGATGTTGGAGCTTCTTGTAGCTCGAAGATCTCTGGAGTGCAGAGCCAATAAGGCTAGGCAACAGCAAGTCAACATGGTGCACAGGGGTTCGGTCCCAGCAGTACTGATGAGGGATACAGGCTTCAAAATTGCAGAGAAGATAAGTCAGGCCTCAAGAGAGTTGCAGAACTACTAGCTGTGTTGCTGAACTTAAGAAAGTCCGTGGGACATCAGGAGCAGCAGACCGGTCAGCTTCATGTGGTGCTTGTAGATGCAGGGGAGGGACTCCTTCACTCCAAGAGAGATGACTTCAGGTGTCCTTGATGCCCACAGGTCTGGTGAAGAAGCACCGATACAAAACACGAAGACTTGCAGAAAGGCGAGACTACGAGCAGGAGGAGTCTCTTAGTGCAGTCTCGGTTCCAGGTGAAGTTCAAGTGCCCACACAGTCGAAGAGTGATGTGGTTTCAGTCAAGAGTCTTGTATCATGAAGAATCTGAGGACCCACCCACAGGTAAGTCCTTAAGTACCCTAAGGGAAAGGTTGGAACAACTCAAGGGTCCCTTCCACAGGAGGGGCTGGACTGAGGGGAGACTACTCCTATGTCCTTTGGCACCAGAGCGGGAGTCGAGGACTCCCTGGACTGACAAACTGGAGTATGCAATGAGGGCACCAAATGTGCCCTTTAAAGCAGTTTGGTGGCACTGGTAAGCACCCCCACTCCAGCCCAATACACTAAGTCTTGTCTGGGAGGAGGTCACACCTTCTTGTGACAGGAAACCTATTGTTCTACCTTTCCCTGCTTAAGCTCAGCTCAGTAGCAGGAGGGCAGAATTGTGTCCATGGTCAGCAGCAGCATTAGCTTGCAGTCACCCTGAAAGGCTCTAACCGGGAGTACAAGGTGGCACCTAAAGGAAACCACACAGTACACTGGATCATACTTCCAATACTGGAATCAGTTTTGGGGTATGATTCCAACATGTTTTATACCAAACATGACCAAGGTCAGTGTAGCCAGTTTATAGTTAGACATCTTGTAATGACTGATGTCACTATATGTTTTAAATTGGCTGACCGCACTTACAAAGCCTGGAGAATCGACTCCAGGTTTTGTAGGAGTGTTCTGCTCATGCAGGGGCACCCTCACACTTTTAATCAAGCACCCTGCCTTCAGGACTGAAGAGCATGCCATAGGGGTGGAAAAGGTTTTAAGTGTAGTGACCTCAGATATAAGAAAACGTATTATCTGTTGTGAGAGGTGCAACCACCAACTCACACAGGCTGCCTGCAATTTAATTGGACTCCTATGGGTGGCACAAAACATACTGCAGCCCATGGGAGACCCCTGGTGTACCTATGCCCTGGGTACCTTAGTACCATATACTAGGCACTTACAAGGGCACACCAGTAGCCACCTGTAGATGTACACAAGTACGTACCAAGGTCAATTTAGGGACCTGATTAGCAGGATCTCAGTCAGACTAGTCAAAAACATACTGACATCAAGTAAAAAGGGGGGGGTAACCATCTAAGCAGATCCTACTTTCCTACATTCTCTCTAAGCCAACTGCCTTCAGAGTATCAATTTCCGCTTTCATTCGTGCCATCTCATCATCGGTGTGGCTTCAAAATAGAGTAGCACTGGAGAATGGAAGTTTTAATATCCTCTACTGTGATTCTGGCTTGAGGGAGGTAAGGCGAAGTCAAGAGTGTCTTTATAGAGCGACGCCGTTGAAGTACTCATGTGCCGCTAGTAAGGAAGAAGTTGCTGCAGCACTAATGATTTGATTAAGGACTTCCACAAAGTCTTCACATTTGTCTCTTGGGAGATGTTCAGCAAACTGCTGCATGGATTCCCACAGAGCCCAGTCATACCTGCATAAAGGGTGGTTGCACTCACCGCTTTAATCGTGGTTGCTGCCGTACGGCAGACCTTCCAACCCATAAAGTCTTACCCTTTTATCCGGAGGAACTGCTGAAGTGGGAGTAGTGGTACGGTGTTTCTTTGCCACTACTACAAAGACAGAGTCTGGTGCTGGGTCAGTACGGAGAAATGCAGGCTCCTGCTCCAGAGGGTAGTATTTTTTCTGAAGCCTGGACTAAGCTATATTGACGGAGGCTGGTGTCAAGCTAGTCGATTCTAATAGTCCTGGCACTAGTGGCAGCAAAGGTCTTGATGCTGACCTATGTTGAAGGGTTTCAAAAAATATTGATGTCGTTGGTGTTGGGACATTGCAATATTAGGTTTTGCAACTCTCCTGACCAAGACCTCTTGAAAAGTGGTGATATTCTCCAACCGTGATATGCGTGGAGATGGGAATTCTGAAAAATTGGAGAGTATCATCCTGTAGCAGTGGATGAGGTCTCCGTAGTATGTCTGGACTGAGACCGTTGTGAATGGTGACGATGATGGGAGCGTCTGGATGAAAGATGAGCACCTTGAGCTGTGACAGTGGCACCAACAATGGTGGCACAATCTATGCAGAGATGTGGGCCTCTGTGTGGGAGCGACTGGCACCGGTGGTGTTGGAGGAGATGTTGGAGGAGGCAAAGATGGCGCTGGTGGAGGAGAACACAGTGAATCACTTGAAGAGAAGTATGTTCTTGAATACTCTTAATCTGGAGAGGAATAGATAAGTCTCCTCTTCCTTCTTGCCTCCTGTATTTTTGAGGATGCCAAGAGTTTTCTCGACATCCACCTGCTTGTTGACAGAGGTTTCTCAATGTTGGTATGCACCTAGACGGCGACAGTCATGGTAGCCTCGTAGTTGGACTCCTTGACCTCAAACAAGGTTTGCACATCGACGGTGTTATCAATGTCGACATCCCTTGCCTTGATGCTGACCTGCGGCACTTTCTCGACGTCAAACCATTGATAGATGGCGAACATGTCAGAATCACACCTCTCCTCGACATCAATCCTCTTGACGTCGACCGGATGATGGTTTTTTTGTCATTTTCTTCCTGGCACGTCCTCCAGACACCAAAGACAAGAGCCCTGGAAGAGTTCTGACCTTCTCCTCGTCCTGATGTCCCACACTAAGACTGCATCTGTTGTCTTCTTCGCTCCTCGCTACCATGAAGGCCAATCTTCTGGTCTTTCATGGTGCATCTTGAAACGTTCCTGCAGTCATGGCAAGACTCAGGAACATGATTTTCTGAGAGGCAGAAGATACACACCTCATGAGGGTCTGGTAAGGGCCTTTTTTTCTCCCACCTGGAAATTTGTCAAAAAGAGATGGCATTTTTCCTTTAAAAAAAAACCTCTAATTTCTGTCAGAAGAAGACAGAAAACAACAGGGAGAGTCCAAAGATGTCAAATGAAATGGTTGTCACCAAAACTCAGTATCAAATTTGAGGGAAAAAGCCCAAATTTGACCAAGCTCAATGCTTCATGCTTCTGCCATCAGGAGCCGGAAAAAAGAACTGAAGCAACTGTCACCTGCTCAGTGTGATGGGATACTGGTGGTCCCTGGGTTCTTAAAGGCACAGTCTCTATTTTAACCCATATAATGACAGCCTATGGGCCTACACTGCCCTACTTGCCTTTATCTCTATGCTTTATCACAAAAGGGTTTGTTAAAGATATTTATGCTGTTGTACTAAAATATCATGAAATTATACATAGTGATAATTCTTGTGGCCCCTTTTTAAGTATAAGATGAAGAATTGAGCCATTGTAGCCTAGTTCTATAGGCTGCATAATATTTTCTTTAAGTGACTCTGCAGGCCATCCTGAAGAAAGGCGAGCATCTATACTTAAGTATCCATTCAGTGCTTCTGACTATAATAGAAATCACCTTTGAGAGAACTTCCTCTTTTCCTGACTCTGCCAAAAACATGAACTGCTTTGACTCACTACTTGAGTTGGAAAATGATTGTTTGACCTATCTGCCTCCCCAGATTAACCACCATTTTATACCACACAATCCTCAAACTATTGCTCTGCTAGTTACTAAAACCCAATGACCCTCTCAATCAGGTTCACATACACTCTACGCAATTCACCAGTCTTCTGCTGGCTTTCACAAGCTCAGTGTTCACTCCTTTGACCACTCATATTGGAGGCCAGACTCATGTAGCAGCATTACTTCCTACTGGTTTTAAGCTGGATTCCAGCATCTCCTTGGTAGCTCAATACAGAATGTTCCTTATTTATGACAAATCTATTTGAACCAATACACTAAGTGTAGGCAGTAACAAAGGTCTAATCTGTGGAGTAGATGGATGCCCAGATGGAGATCTTACAGGTGGGGAAGTTTGCACAATAGTAGATGATGTTGGCAGAAAATGCTTTCTGTAATCTGAGAGCATGAATTGCACGTCTGCAACTAAGTAGGAAGGCAGACACCATTTCCTTTTGGTATTGAGGGGAGTAATATCTGTGCTCCTCATACCTCATATTCACCCTCATCGTACTCGCTGTCCTGGCACTTGACATGCAGCTCGGATAGCTATGCACAACCCCTAAAGGCCCCTCCTCATCCAAATCCTCTTAATCCAACAGGTGGGATGGCAGCAGTGGTAACACCTTGGTTGGAGAGGTATGTACAGGAGTTTAATGTCTTATATGGTCTTGTTTTTAAATTTCTCTTGTCGACATGCGGTCATCGATGAGAATTACAGCAACGACATCAAAAAAGTACTGTCTTAGGTCGACCAGCGAGACATCATCGACAGTGGTGACGTCCTCCTTGATTGAGGAACCGTGTTCACGGTCGTCGGCGACAAGGTCAAAGTAATCTTCAGCGTCAGTGGTCTAGGTGTACGATCTTTTGACGAGGATGTAGTTGTTATAAAAGACAATGTGGTAGTCAGTGTGGAGATGGTACTCGTGGTAGCGGTCTTAGATGCCGCACGTTAAGTCTTCTTCGTCAACAGTGCTGATGGCGAGGTTTGCGACGGAGAGACGCTCGTTGGCGATCTGTCAGTAGATGGTGCAGATGACGGTTTCTTTTAGGAGTCAGGGACTATAGGAGGTGGTGTAGGCGGTTCAGACCCAGCTTTTTCAGGCTTTTTTGAGGAGGCAGATGGTTCTTTTTTCTCCTTTCCCCTAGAAGAAACCTCACCTCCCTGAGGAGATTACACCCTCTGTAAGACCCATGAGAGGTCTTTCTTTAGGCTTTTTTAAGCTGCTGCAGGGAAGAGTGAGATTATCTCTCCCTCTTCTGTGACCTTCTTGAGGAGCATGAAGAGTCCTCACTTTCATCATATTAGCAGCATCTTCAGAGTTTTTGTAGAAAAGGTAGTACATACCTTACATCCTTTGGCCTTATGTGCTGGATAAATGCAATACATACAGTCCTCATGAGGATCAAACTAATAAAGACTTTTCTTACCGCAGGTAGAACAGGCCCTGAAAAGACTCTTCGTATCATTATTTAACATGAGGAAGCCAGAGTTGATGTCAAGAAATACAGACAAACTGATATTATGGATAAATCTGTATACCTCTGAGGTAATAAGGTTTGGAATTTCTTGGACTAGTTCAGAACAGGTATAAGTGAGCAGAGCTCAGTGGAGACTCCCTAGCACCACGTGCAGTATAAAATCTGAGAGACTGGAGCTTCTCACAAGAGTGTTTTAGAGGCCAGGCATTCTGATTGGTTCAAACCTAAGTTTGGTTTATTTTAAAAAAAGGACTAGGACATGTTACAAGACTGAAGGGCCGAGGGCCTTTCTAGTCTATGTTTCACATTGCATTGCTATTATAAGGAACCGTGGGACTCATCTCGATGATGGGGATTGATTCAAGCATGTGAATCTATGAAAACTTCCAATACTAGAGAACTACAGTTACAGGCAAGTAAACTATTTTCTTAGCAGGCATCACAACATATCAACCTTAGTAGAATATATCAGAGCAAACTTTTAATAGAATTCAGTCAACTCTATGAAAGCTTCAACACTGGAGTAAATAAGAAGGTGCTATTGAATGGGGCCAGAAAAGCATAGATTTTTTGAGGGACATTAAAGTGAAATGGTGCGTACACCTTTTCTAAGATCATATGAAATGGGCAAAGAACGTGTTATTACAGGTGAAGCAAGTAGCTGCAGTCTTTAGGTAGTGTATTTACAACCTAAAAGAGGGAGCAAGATGGTTGTGTTTGAAGTGGCTTTCAGGTTTTCACAGTAGAAGAAGACATGGAGGAGACTCTGTATTGATGTTCTGGGCCCTTTTAGTGTGGTTCCAAAGAGAATTATATGCCCTTGTGTTTTACTTCACAAAGTGGCCGTAAGCTAGAATCACAGAGGAGGTAACATCAAGGGACGTGTATGAGTTCCTATTGGATATTTCTTGTAGGGAGAAACTGCCTGAAGTGTTTATTTCAGATAATAGGTCCCAATTTGTAAGCAAAGAGTTTGGGCAATATTTATGTAAGTGTGCCATTGCACACAGGAGATCTGCTATTACTCGCCAAGTCAACTATCTAATTGAGAGGTTAAACTGCGTTGTGAGGGAGCCTGTCCAATTGGCAGTGAAATGGGGTTTGTCTTTGTGCCAGGCACTTCAAACTACATGGATAACTAACACCGGATTCCTTAACTGGAGACTCATCATTTGAGCTGTTGAGTGGAAGGAAGCCAGGGTCTAAGTTGACCCTGTGGTGGCTTAAGAAGCGTAGTAAAGTTAGCAATGGTAGTGAAGGCGTTGATTTTTGGAACAGTCAAGGAGCAAGGGGAGAGATACCAAGACAGAAAGAAGATGTATGTGAATCATAAAGAGAAAAACCTAAAGGCCATGCTTGCAAAGTCAGATGTGGGTTTTAATCAAATACCCTGCAGTCCTAGAGACGGAATTGCATAGCTGTTCTTATCCCATTGGGCTATTGTGGTGTTCATAGTGAGGTTGTTAAGAGTTAAAACAGACAAGATTTGGAACGAAAGCAATCTTTCAGTTTGTTCTAGTCGTTTTTACCCATGCCTAATACAGTAATCTTTGAAATTCCATGTATTAAAATACGTAGTTCTACATGTTCTGAATTCAGAAATAAACGTTGTTAAACATTATCACAAGCACACTGTAATACCAGCTATTCACCAAAAGAACGAGGATCAATTTTAACCCCTTCAGCACGGCGCAGATTACCGCACTGTGCTGAAGGTTCTATTACGCGGGCGGGGCCATGACGGAGCGGTTCCAGCGCAACTGACGCGCATGACGGAACCGCTCCGTCACTCGCATCGATGTGGTTAAGGAGATGCATGTCATAAACAATGGCAGCTGATGTCAAACTCACTTATCAGTGCTTCGTCTATGTGAATGAAAAAGGTATGGCAAGGGACACTCCATTTGCTGCAGTAGATTACCAAAATCGAGTACCTCTAAATACACATAAATTTTGCATTATTGCAGGAGGGAACGGCAACAAAAATGATCATTTTCAAACCAGAATAAGGTATACCATATGAAGGTCATTTAAGGTTATGCTTGCTGAATTTCACAGTACAGGAGAAGTTGTACAAGATTACAAACCCCCAACCCGGTAGTAAACCCATGGTACTCTTAGCAGCACACCCAGAATTTTTAGACACAATAGAAATCATAAGTTACAGTCTTACCCAAGCTGTGTGTTCCCTTAGGTAGCATCCTTTGTATTCTATGCTGTTTGGGTGCTGTATTCTTTGCAGGAACCTGACTTCCTTAATAATGTCTTGCCATTTCTGTCAAGCAAAATAAAATTATTTAAATATATGACAAATATGACCATAGCAGCTATCAAGACTTTTTAATAATGCACTTATTCACTAAAAAGCTGCAAGGCATTTATGTAAACAACAAAGTGGCTCAGATTTGATCGAAGGATTAAGAATTTAACACCACACTAATAAACAAGGCGATCTCGTTCACCTACAAAATCATTAACAATAATATCCCAGACGGACTGAGAGGGCTACGAGCACGGTGTTAAAAGGATGTGGGGTCTCTTGAGGACATAGATTGGGAGGCAGCATTAATGCACCCTAGAGAAGTAGCCTTAAAGGTAAGGCTCTGTCTCATTCAATACAAGATACTACATAGAACCTACTAAGACATGGACAGGTTGCATAAAATGGGAAGGGCGGAGTAACCATACTGCCTCACTTGCAAAGCGGCCAAATGCGATTTCTTTCATACAGTATGGTCATGCCCCGAGCTGCAGGTTTATTGGACACAGATAACTGAGTTACTAGGAACTCTCCAGGCGTTGACATTGCCGATTGAATCACGGTTTGTGATATTGGGGATTCCAAGTGAGGTAGATATCACCAGGACACAGCTATATTTCACCTCTCTGGGACTGGTGGTGGCCCAAAGAGACATAAAAGAAGATGGGGGTGTGGCTGAAAACCAAACATTTCAGGAGTGGATGAGAGGAATGGACTTATACATGGCAACTGAGCACACTACATACCGTAGCTTGGGATGCCCAAAACAAATATCATGGAATATGGGATCCATGGAGGAGACACTTTGGGTTGGACTTGGGAGACGTCACACAACAATCCACAAAACAAATCACAGGACATATCCGCAGGTGGGCCCGAGTGGGGACCTCCCTAGAGAGAATATCTGGTTGCGAACTACTGTTGTTCCCTAGACCCAAGTTGAAACGCGTAATGGACATGTAAGGACACTGGTGGTGAACACAAACCAGCACAAACCAAAGGGATGGGGGGGAGGGGTTTGCTATGTTGATGACAGCCAAGCTTTTTGGATGCAATCAATTATTACAGTTTTAATGTTTATGACATGTATTCTGTTACTTGTTTGTACACAAAATAAAAATAAATTTGGAGAAAAACAAAATATTTTCCAACACAACAAGCTATAGCAATGCCAACAGGTCTAGGTTATGAATTAAAGTGACATGTGCCATTGATGAGTATGTAGTGGAGACGGAGTTCCATGTACACACATTGCTATGTTAGCATAAGCGCCTTAGATGTAAAACGCCATCTTGCTGCTTTTGCACGACACTGCAGGTAGCTGTTATTGCAAGAAAAACTGCTTGCTTGCTTTTTCTCCACATGAGAACGGTCTGTTGTTCACACCCCTGGATGTACACCGCGACCTTAGTCTGAACACTGTGGGCAGAAGCCGTCAAGGTCAAATAACTATGTATGCTTTTGAATTCATGTTGATCGGCCCACGCTCTAGCCATAACACGCACACAGCTGCAAATAACTGAAACTCGGGTGCCTTTAATATTGCATTTGCATGCATGATTCAAGCACTTGGAGAAAACCTTTTCCAGACACAGAGCAGAGCTGATCCTGTGATGTGATTCACCTAAGCTGATATTTACAGTATGGGGTTCCCCATTCAAGCCTAGAGATCTTCTATTAGTTTCATAAAACTAGTGTAGTGAAGATCGTTATCTACCTATGTACAACGCTAAGTTAGCATAACCGCGTTAAATGTTAGAAAGCCATCTTGCCGCTTTTGCTGCTTTTGCACACAACACTGTAGTCACATGTTATTAAATTGAGAAATGCTTACTCTACTTTGCTTCACATGAGAACTGTCTGTTGTTAACATCTTAACCAGTGAATAGCGACCTTGGTCTGTACACAGTGTAACAGAAACAGTCTGGGTCGCTAGACGGTGCATGTTTTTGAGTTCAGGTTGATCGGCCCACTAGTTTAGCCATAACACGCACGCAGCTGCAAATACCTGAAAGTCGAATGCTTTTAATATTGCAGTGTTACATGTTTTCATTACATTTCGGAAGAAGAGCGTTCCTAGGAGCAGAGCATAGCTGATCCTGTGATGTGAACTCTCTGAGCTGATCTATACGGTATGGGGTTCCCCATTCAAGCCTAAGAGACCTTTTATTAGTCTAAAAATACTATTAGTGTGTTAGAGAAAGGAAGGTGGCCTAGAGCCACTGTCATTTTAGTATGATTGCTCCTTTCATTTTCTACGGTATTGTAACTATGCTGATGGTTTTGATTTTAATCGTTTGTCTGCTAATGTTAGCCAAACTGCTGCATATTAGGACACGAGGTTTATGAAAAACTCTTTAAACTTTTCCCGTGTCTCTGTTTATTCTGTTGTGGACTGGTATGAGAATAATTACGAAAAGGTGTTTGATTCCCACCATTCCTGAGAAATATACTAAGTCGCTTGTTCTAGGTTGTCTATACATTGGGACCGCCGAGCTAAACCTCGGATAACGAATGGGACACTGATGCTGGCCGGATAGGGGTTCTGGGTTCTGAGGTGAGTTTTTGGTACACCGCAATTCACTGAGGGCCTGGGTTCCTGCGCATAGTTCTGCGCATAAGCAGAATCCCTGTAACATGGCGCACCTAACGATTGGTCTATTGATTTGAGACGCCTTAGTAGTGCTTCTATTAGTCCACAACACCCTCACTCTGGTTTCCGGATAACGGGAGTGACGGTTTAACCTACCTAAGTTTCGACTAAATAGGTTCATTCAAGCTTGATCATTAAAAAGGTTATTTAATCTGAACCCTAGTGCTACTGATTTATTGTAGATTTCCTGTTGGAGTCCTAATGGCGGTCGAGAGTGCGGCTCATAGCTGGGCACCTCTGAAACGGCATCTGGCGAACTATGGGGTGTCAGACGATGGTATGGCTGTGATTTTTGTAGTGAGTGCCGATGCGTTGTTCCCATTTGAGTTGTTCTACTCTTGGGTTACTTTGCCAGCCGTAAGTGAGGACGATGATACTTACCACAGTTATATTCCCACGGTACTACCAGCCAACTATACTCCATATAGGACTCAGGAAATTCCTATTTCTGCCTGGCAGCATAACATTTGGTTTAATGGCGCCCTTCCCCATGCGGTTACACCGGCGAGAATGGGTCCTTTGTCAATCCCAGGGGCCACATGGCCGGTGTTAGCCGGATATACGCCTCATCCCCGCTACCTGCAGGTAACGGTGGATCAGTTCCGTGTACTGCACACTGCCCTCATTACAGTACATAAGGCTCTGGTGCAGTACGTGTCACGCAACGTGCAGGTGGTCGCTACTGCTGTTGCGGGACAACCGACGGACCACCACGCGGTGGTTATTAGTCCCGTTATGGTCAATTCGGTAGTGGGCAAGCGACCACAGAATAGGGATGATTTCCCTTATTGGCTTGCTGAGAAATTTGATCAAATGGAAGAGGTTTATCCGCGTACATCTCCTGTGGAAAAGCACAGGATCCTTACCATTGCTTTGCCTAAAGACTTGGTCCGAGATATGGCAGATTGTGAAAACTGGGGTAAGGTCTTTGCAGCGACATACTCGAAGTGCTTTGGCACTCCGTCTCTGTCGATACTGCCCTCCGTGATTAAACGTGTTCAAGAGAATCATGGTGCAGAGGCTGCTATTGAATTGGGAATGCGGCTTGTCGGTGTGTTCGATGTGGTTGCTACCATGATCATGGGCAACCCCAAAGGAGATGCTATGCAATTCCAGGTGCTTCATAAATTAGAGACAATGATCGAAGACGACAAGCCGAGGGAATTCGCGAAAATTATCACGAACACCTATAGACAAGTCGGTCGTAGCGCCTTAGGTGTTAAACCAACTGTGAAGAATCCTTATTTGATTCAGCAGACGAAGGCAAATTCGTCTGGTAAGGACAAGCGCCCTAATTTTCCAAAACAAAGTTGGAGGGCGAAAAAACAGGAGAAGCAGCAACAGAAACAGGGGTCACGTCCTGCCTCTCCAGTTCAGCCAAGTAGTGAGCGCACTTATGATCTGCGTGATCGTGCTACTATTAAGTCACCTGATCGATTTCAGGTTTCTGACCAACGTTCTCCTCGTTCTTCACAGGAAACATCGGCTTCACAGTCCGGTGGCGGAGGAGGTGGCAAAAGTCAGGGTGCACCAACGCAACGTGAGCAGCCCCGAAAGACTGAAGGCAAGGGCAAGCAATTAGACTCTGCACGTCAAAGACCCCCGTTTCAGAAGAAAAAAGTTGCTGCACTGACAGCGAGGTATGCCTCAGATGGTACGGACGCAGCTTTTGAACCCGACATGGGCGCTAACGCTGCTAGACAGCGCAACGGAAGTTACAGTAGTGCGACAAGCACTGCGTCCATATCTGGTGGCGACAGCAACAGATATATTTGTGAATATTGAAACTGCTGACACTCGAGTGTCTCCCCCTGATAGACTGTATAATATAGTCATGCACATTGAAGGTGACATACAACGCACAATTCAAGGTTTTTTTTGGGATAATCTGACCACTACCTATGATATTCTGTTGGCGGAGGCAGATTGGCCCCCGGCTTTCGTTTTGGCTGCTCCTAGAGGGGAGGAGGTAATCCTCCAGTCCTTTGCGCACACAGTGCCTAAGGTCCTAGCTGAAGCTGAAGTATGCCGGGGAATGGGCTCAGGTGCAAGCGCCTGCGTTATATCGAACTCAAGTTGGCTGGGATAAATTGTCCCACGGCCATGAGATTCCGTTGCGGACTACGCCCCAACCACAACCCCAATACCCCATGCGTCGTGAAGCTAGATCTCACGTAGCATCGATCCTTGGACAATTGGAATATCAGGGAGTAATCGAAACATGTGTGTCACCTATGAATAATCCCTTATTTACTGTGACGAAGCCTGACGGGTCGTACCGCCTAGTTTTGGATTACCGGCACTTAAACTCTCATTGCCGGACCTGTGCAGTACAGAACACCCACAGTTCGGCTCTCGTCGATAGTCTCGTGAGAAAAAGGTTTAAAACCACACTTGACATTTCCAATGGCTTTTACAGCCATAACCTGTCCTCTCTTAGTAGTGAGTGGACGGCTTTCACCTCTGGTGGCAAACAAAAACAATTCAAAAGATTACCAATGGGCTACAAGAACAGCCCGGGAGTCTTTGCCGCTCGCGTGGTCTCCCTCTTAGAGGGTATAGACCCAGATGCATACTCGTACGTGGATGACATTTATCTCACGGATGACGAGTTGGACCCGCATCTTCGACGCGTTGATCGCATTATTGTTTTGTTTGCAGACTTCGGTTATAAATTCAATTTTGCGAAGTCGCACATAGCAGAATATACAGTGTTGTTCTTGGGGTACGAACTCAACAATGAAGGTCGAGGATTGGCTCCGCACTTTCTATAGAAGTGCGCATGCCTCCGTGCTCCTACTTCACTTAAGAAATTACAATCCCTGCTGGGTTTTCTGAATTTCGGTCGAATTTACATCCCGGATTATGCCCAGCGTATCAAGCCGCTTTACGCCTTGGTACAACCTACTTTTTCCAAATCCTGTTGGCTGCCTGAGCATTCAGCTATATTGCAGCTATTGCAAGCTGATCTTCTTGCTTCTAAGTACTTACTGACACGTGATAACCACACTAACCTGGTCATAAGAATCGTGCCCGGCGCAGTTGGTTTCACATACTTAACGTTCAATGAGGGCGACACCGTCCCCACTGCTTACAAATCTCACTTGTACACTTCTGCTGAACTGCGTTTTTCCGCTGTCGAGAAAGTTCTGACAGCGGTACAGATGGCGATTCTGAAAGAACCAGCGCTGTCGCAAGGGAAACGCATGTTGGTGGTAACACCCTATCCTGCCCTAGAGGCAGTGACGAAAGCGAGTGTACCGAATTCTAAAGCTTTGCATCCAAGGTGGATACAATGGGCCACTTCCTTGACCTCGCCGGACGTCACTTTTATCTTTGACGCGGCACTTCAGACTCAGGAGTTTTTGCAGTATGAATTCGTTCATCCGGCTCCTCTGTCCCTGCGCCCGCTCGAGGATTACCATTGTGTCATATACACTGACGGATCTGCGCAACCCGCAACTGGATCAAACCACGCCTATTCAGCGGCTTGCGCAATTGTGGTCGGTACTTTCGTGAATGGTGAATTCCTGTCCGATGCCGTGCACACGCAGTCATTGGGTGATTGTACCGCTCAGTTGGCGGAGCTTCGTGCTCTGGTGCTTGCACTGGAGTTTGCCGATCCCCGAGTCACTACTCTTATAGTGAGTGACTCCTTTTATTGTGTTCAATCTTACAACGACAATCTACATTTTTGGTCTCAGAATGACTACCATGATTCCAACGGTAGCACTATTAAGCATAAACTGCTTTGGGTTCGAGTGGCAGATCTTAAAGACCGTCTGCCTCTCGTGAATGTAATTCACACTCTTGGTCACCAACGAGTTGGTGTCCATGCTGTCGGCAACAGCCTAGCTGACTAGGCAGCAAAAACAGCAGTGGCGACATATTTAGTAGGAGCAGTTACAAGATCAAAAAGTAAGATCGATGATGACATCTTGGCAGCTATTGCTGCTACAGAGCAGGGCACGAAGCCACCGAAAGGTTTCCCTGCTCGTTACCATTATCGCTTAAGTCCTGATAAAGTCCCATTAGTGAGGATTAATGACGGTGGTGACAGATTGATTCCCAACGCGGACTGCAAACCTTCTTTGATATTAGCAGCCCACAAGGGCATGGCGTCCGCGCATGCCAGCGTTGCGGCTACTGTATCTTTGCTACAACAACGTTACTGGTGGTGCGGTTTGTACAAACAGGCCAGAGCGTATGTTCTTAATTGTGACATTTGCCAGCAGATTAAACCTTCTTCTGCGGCGCGCCCACCACAAACTCAGTTGTACATATCTAGTAAACCATTGGGTTGTGTTTATTTAGATCACTGCGGTCCTTTTACCTCTGATACTGCTTTCAAATACATCTTGGTTGAAGTCGATTCGTGCACACGTTTTCTTTGGGTATGGCCACAAACGAGTGCTGATTCTCGCACTGTCAAAGGATTTGCGTGTCTTTGTTGGAAGTTTTGCGTGTGGTACCTTTCATTCTGATCAGGGCCCGGCGTTCGCCTCTAAGGCGTACAAAGAGGCCATGAGAAATTTGGGGGTCCAGGTCAAATTTTCGTCTCCATACCGGCCCGAGGGCAATAGTGTGGTGGAGCAAATGAACCGTGACTTAAAGCAATCTTTGACAGCCAGAGTTTTGGGTACTGGCCGGAACTGGCTAGCCCACTTGTATGACGTACAACGTGCACTTAATAATCTCCCAAGAAGGTCTCTGGGTGGGCGTACCCCATACATGATGCTCTTTGGTGTTCGAATGTTTGTTCCAGACCTTGATGGTCTAGACATGGCGGCGTCAGCCGCATCCTTTGACGTAGATGAACACTGTGCTGTATTGCAGACTCTACAAGAAGCCAGAAACAGTCTAGCGAAGGAACACGTACCCTCCTCATCTGAAGCTGAAGTTCAGGTTCCGGTAGTAGGCTGGCTGCCTCGAGTTGGTGATCTGGTCCGTGAGAAGGTGGAGAACAAGAAGGAGTTCGGCCCCTCTTATCGTGCACCAGTTCCAGTGCTTGGAGTGCAGGGTACTAGAACAGTCATTTTACCTCCACTTCCTGGTCGAAAGGATAACAGCTACATTTCGATTGACAATGTCAAACTACGAGTGGCCGATTCTTCTTAGTATGACTCCGGCGGTTTCCTGCCCTTCGATGCTGAGAAATTCTGTTGTGACCCGTGCTTCTGACATAGTGCCTGATGTTGCCATCGAGATGCATGCCGTTACTGGTCCCTTGTTGCCACAAACACCTAGTGGCGTGCTTGAAGAAGTCGAGTATGCTTATCCTGCGGATGTTACCTTGCCTGTTTTACAATCCACCACAGTTGCCCTCTCACAAGACTCTTTTGATTCTCGTTCAGTGACTTCCATTGCCTCGTCCAAGGTTTCAATTTTTGTAGCTTGGTTCAAAAGAAATTTTTTAATACCCCCTTGGACTTACATTTGGCTGGTGCTCATCTGTGTTTTTTTGTTTATGTCGATTGGCTTTGTGGTAGTGTTTTTTAGACTTATCAATGGGCACTACCTGAATGAGCGGTCTACAATTCTTTTCATTAATGGAACTTTGGCCCCCCACTCCTCATCACACATTATGAAGAGGGACCAGACTTTTGTGAACATTACTGCCTGGCCTGTACGTGATGGGATCGCTTGGGATGCCGTTAAATTTCAAATTCATGGCCCCACTGAAGTGATTAATGTGCCAAATGTATTTCGTGTTTCTATGGGCGATGTCGTTAAGCAGAACATTCACTCAGATGATTGGGATGTTCAAGCCATAGAAGCGCTGTTTTCTGATTTGAAATATTATGCTGCATTTGATGCTGAGGATTTGAATTTAGATACTGCTAATTATGATGAACAATTTTGGTATCAACATTATGGCACGCATTTCCTACACAAAGCAAATAAGTTTAGAAATTTTGACAATTTTACACAATGGGAACACTGCCCCGCCCCCAGGATGGGCAGCTCTGCCAAGTTAGTGGGAAAATTCACTTATTTTTCTGATTTTAGTGTAGTCCAGCCGGCCTCCTTTTATTTTAAGGTTGCGCCTGAGGCTGCTTCTAAAGTTAGACTGACACACACCAAATTGTTGTATTCCAAGTCCTTTATGGACGAGTTGGCAATTGGCGGGTATGATCTGTGGAAAGCTACAATCGATCTTAAATCTGTTTGGGGCTCCAGACGATGGCAAATACAGGGAACAGAGGCACTGCATCGTGCCTGACTCATCCCGAATTGTTGTTTTTAAATTCCTCGATTTTTCAGACAACCTGTTTTGGATTGGCTACGTCTAAAAAGTTAAATTCTCCCTCCATGCCGGATCTAGGTGCTTATCCCAATTGGGCTAATCATACTGATCTGTCCCTTGATAGGTTGCAGACACAGGTTTCCAATACGTCCTTCAATATTTCTAAATTGAATCCGAAGGGGTGGTTGGTGTGGCAAATGAGTTCGGACTCCTGTCAACATAGGTTTCTGGATTTGAAGCAGGGGTATACACAAGTTCGTGTGGACCCCCGTTTTGAATCTTCTCATACTGTAACAACCTACTCAGTAGGGAAGTTATGCCAGTCCTGGCTGCAACATTCCACTTTGGCGTCTGTTAAACTCCATTTAGCACGAATAAATGACAAAATAGATTTGAATGATTTTGTTAAGGGTCCTGCAGTCGGCAGACCCAAACGATGTGTGTATGCTGTTTATAACGAAGTTTGGAAGTTGTCACAAGTTGAGGCTGCTTCCAGATTACGTGCTATTGATCAGGCCAATATGGAAAAGGTATTGGCTGTAATAGATAATAGCATTAACATCCTGTCTTCCAGAATTTATACTTTAGATAATATTGTTTCGTCTGTGGTAGACATTGTGCAGGATGATTTGTCTGTTTTGTATCATGGTCAAAATCAATTGCGTTCTGTTATGCAGTTTGCATTGACGTTGCAAACGTTAAAGGCAGGGAAAGTCCCTTGGGACTACATGAATACTTCATCGTTATTCCTTCCCTTTAACTTGACTGCGAAACAGCAATTCATGTCCATGAAAGATGCTACATATTCATTGCTACACATTGAAAAGTTAGAACCTTTACCTTTCTCTGTTGCTGAATTGAATTCTGCCGTATGGCTAGTACATGGGATGATCACGTTACCGTTTCCCCTGTTTAAGTTTAGTTCATGCATGAAACATTATGCTCTGGGCAGATACGAACAGTTGGGTACTGCCTTCCTGCATGAAGTCTGGTCGCTCCCTTTCACGTACAGATGTGTGAGGGACGGCAAGGAGGTTTACTTGAAAGGTGAAGAGTGCACTTCCACTCCGGATCACTCTGTTGTGTGTAGGCACATTCAATTGCATGGTGCATGTAATGTGCGAGTCCCCAAATTTAGCTTGCGTCCTGAAAGGGATTCCTGTGCCAGTTATTACTCCATCTTTTACGCTACTTGCTAACGGTAGTTATTTGCTGTTAAATAATGAAGCTTGCTGTGGGATGTTAGTGGGAATTCCCCACATCGTGACTGTATCACAGAGGGTGGTTTGCTGTAATAACGTCCTTTTCCCACCCCCGCATGGTCGGCTGGATGTATCCATATGGCCTTCTATTCCAACCTTGAAAGCAGAGTTCAACAAGATGAGCAGAATAAGGGCTCTATTGTCTCAAAAAGAAGTCGCTTTGACTTCGTCCCGGGAAACATTTGTCCTTCACGTAGCAAACACGCGCACTGAGGTGCAAGCGCTTTTGAATACTGATCTCCCACTTCATTTTGGGACTCTGATACAGACTATCTTTAATGCCTCATCCACAAGTGGCATAGCTCATTTTTTTTTTTTTTTTTTTTTAATCGTGGGCTTCGGCCTCGTGACCTCTTTTCAAACTATTTTTGGAGTGATCCCGGCCTTTTTTCATTCTATTTTTTCCAGTGTCTTCGGCGGTCTCCCTTTGCTTCTCGCCCTCGGAGCTGGAATACTGTTGTTGCTCTGTGCCTTGCGCTATGGATGCACAACTTGCGTGGCACGACAACATGTCCCGGCTGCTCCATCTTCGTAACCAGATGATTGAATTCTATGGAGCTTTACCCCTGGCGACTGAGCGTGGCCTATGGACTGTCCTTCCGGTTTGCCTACTTTACTTGTGTGCAGCCAGTCTTTCATTGCCTAGATTGTCCGTTCCAATGGACTCTGGATTTGTGTCTGTCAAACCCGGTTTCTCCTGATCCGGATTATGATCGGCTTATGAGCCCCTTAGTGGCTCACGAGTTGGACTGTTCTGGTGTCGGGATAATGGCCTGTGCTGCAGCGCATGGAGTTCTTGGAAATTGGGACATCGGAGCGGCGGCGATTGACTTAACAACGAACAGTTACCTTGAGGTGCACCCCGGTTGTCCTCGCCAGGTGCTGGAGGCTCCGGTGGTTGAGGAACATGTTTGTTCTTTCCCCGTCCTGAACTGGATGGCAGATAATTTTGCGGAAAGTTCCAATGATGTCCTCTTGGAAGCTGTTGCAACTTATTGTGCCTATACACTGATGGATTGACTTTTGTGCTTTCTTTTCGTCTTATGTCCGTCAATGATGCTTTTTTAATCCTCTACATGGTTTTTTACTACGTTTTAACTTTTTCCATGGGTTTTTTTTTTCTTCGAACTTTTTCACTTCCCTTATATGGACTTATAGTTCATGCCCTTGGTTCCGTTCTATCAAACTTGAACTCTGCGTTCTTGCAAGTGCGCCCCTACTGGTTAGTGGTCCGATCATGGGGGGGATGTAGTGAAGATCGTTATCTACCTATGTACAACGCTAAGTTAGCATAACCGCGTTAAATGTTAGAAAGCCATCTTGCCGCTTTTGCTGATTTTGCACACGACACTGTAGTCACATGTTATTAAATTGAGAAATGCTTACTCTACTTTGCTTCACATGAGAACTGTCTGTTGTTAACATCTTAAACAGTGAATAGCGACCTTGGTCTGTACACAGTGTAACAGAAACAGTCTGGGTCGCTAGACGGTGCATGTTGTTGAGTTCAGGTTGATCGGCCCACTAGTTTAGCCATAACACGCACGAAGCTGCAAATACCTGAAAGTCGAATGCTTTTAATATTGCAGCGTTACATGTTTTCATTACATTTCGGAAGAAGAGCGTTCCTAGGAGCAGAGCATAGCTGATCCTGTGATGTGAACTCTCTGAGCTGATCTATACGGTGTGGGGTTCCCCATTCAAGCCTAAGAGACCTTTTATTAGTCTAATAATACTATTAGTGTGTTAGAGAAAGGAAAGTGGCCTAGAGCCACTGTCATTTTAGTATGATTGCTCCTTTCATTTTCTACGGTATTGTAACTATGCTGATGGTTTTGATTTTAATCGTTTGTCTGCTAATGTTAGCCAAACTGCTGCATATTAGGACACGAGGTTTATAAAATAAACTCCTTAAACTTTTCCTGTGTCTCTGTTTATTCTGTTGTGGACTGGTATGAGAATAATTACGAAAAGGTGTTTCTGATTCCCACCATTCCTGAGAAATATACTAAGTCGCTTGTTCTGGGTTGTCTATACATTGGGACCGCCGAGCTAAACCTCGGATAACGAATGGGACACTGATGCTGGCCGGATAGGGGTTCTGGGTTCTGAGGTGAGTTTTTGGAACACCGCAATTCACTGAGGGCCTGAGTTCCTGCGCATAGTTCTGTGCATAAGCAGAATCCCTGCAACACAAGCTTACTAGCGAAGGGAGGGTAGCTTTATTCCACTATCATTTGTAATAGGATTTCTCCCTTCATTTTCTATGGTATTGTAACAATGCTGATGGTTTTGTTTTTAATCATTTGTCTCTTTACGTTAGCCAAAGTACTGCACCTTAGGGCACGTAATTAAAAATGAACATTTTATACTTTACAGTGTCTCCGATTACTCTTGTTGAGGACTGATATGAGAATAATAACAAAAAGGTGTTTCTGATTCCCACCATTCCTGAGAGTACTCTAGAGTCGCTTGTTCTGGGTTGTCTAATCATTGATAGCTTCGAGATGATACTGAGAACGAATGAGACACTGATGCTAGCCGGATAGGGGTTCTGGGTACTGAGGTGAGTTTTTAGTACACCGCAATTCCCTGAGGTCCTGGTTTCCTGCGCATAGTTCTGTGCATGAGCAGAATCCCTGCAACATGGCGCACCTAACGTTTGGTCTTATGATTGAGACGCCTTAGTAGTGCTTATATTGGTCCACAATACCCTCACTCTTGTTTCCAGATAGCGGGAGTGACCGTTATAACCTACATACATAGTTGATATATAGGTTCTCGCAAACCTGACAATTAAAAAGGTTTCATTTTATTTTATACCCTATTTGTGCTACAGTTTATATAGATTGTTTTTCTTCTCTGTGTCCTTATGGCTGAAGTCGCTATTGCAGCGCATAGTCGCGTGCCTCTCCGGCGTCATTTGACGCAATTCGGGATGCCAGACAATGGAATGTCTATTATCTATGTGGTGAGTGCCGATGCATCGTATCCCTATGAGCTATTTTACTCTTGGGTTACCTTGCCGGAGGTGAATGCGGACGATGGTACGTTTCACTCATACACTCCTACGGCCATCCCTGCAAATTACACGCCATATAGGACGCAGGAAATTCCAATTTCCACTTGGCAGCATCGTATTTGGTTCAATGAACCCTCCCCCACACGGTTACACTGGTTCGTTTGGGTCCCTTGTCCATTCCAGGGGCCACTTGGCCAGTATTGGTCGGGTGTACAACACATCCACGTTAATTGCAAGCCACGGTGGATGAGTTACGTCAACTCCATATCGCCCTGATTACGGTACATTTGGCTTTAGTGCAATACGTTTCACGCAATGTCCAGGTAGGGGCACCTGTGGTTGCGGGGCAACCAGCTGGCCCGGCCGGGATAACTATTAGTCCCGTCATGGTTAATTCGGTAATGGGCAAGCGCTCCCAAAATAAGGACGATATGCCTTATTGGCTTGCTGAGAAATTTGACCAGCTGGAAGCAATTGGCTTGCTGAGAAATTTGACCAGCTGGAAGCAGTTTTTCAAAATTCTACTCCTATGGAAAAACACAGGAGTCTCACCATTAGTTTGCAGAAAGACTTGGTCCCAGAGGTAGCTGATTGTGATAACTAGGGAAAAGTATTTGCAGCAGTCTACTTGGAAGTGCTTCGGCACCCCGTCTATGGCTGTACTGCCCTCGGTGATCAAACGTGTTCAGGATCAACACGGTCCGGAGGCGGTGGTCGAGTTAGGAATGAGGCTTGTCGGCGTGTTCGACGTAGTTGCCACGCTTATCCTTGCTAACGTCAAGGGAGATGCGGTTAACTTCCAAGTGTCAAATGGCTGCTCCTCGTTGACGACGTCGATAAACCCCGGCAGTTACCGAAGATTATTGCGGAGGCGTACAAGACCATTGGCCGCAATAGTTTAGGGGTTAAGCCTTTCGTTCAGACAGCAGCTACGCAACCGCAAACTAAGACAGGGACGTCTTCTAAAGACGAACGTCCAGCTTTTCCTAAACAAAATTGGAAAGCTAAGAAACAGGGGAGGCAGCAACAGAAACAGGGGTCTCGTCCCGCGTCGCCAGTCCAAGCGACTACTGAACGCACATATGATTTGCGCGATCGTGCTAGAATTAGGTCTCCTGATAGATTTCAGGTTCCTGAACAACGTTCTCCTCGTTCTTCACAGGAAACATAGGTCTCACAGTCCGGTGGAGGTGAACGTGGCAAAGGTCGGGGTGCCCAACAAGGATGTGAGCAGCCCCGCCAGACTGATGGTAAAGGCAAGCACGACGAATTTGCACAACGACCCCCGTTTCATAAGAAGAAAGTTGCTGCACTAACGACACAGATAGTGAGAACGCAGCTTCGGAACCTAACATGGGCAGTAACGCTGCTAGACAGCGCGGCGGAAGTTACAGTAGTGCGGCAAGCACTGCGTCCATATCTGAAGGCGACAGCAACTGACACATTCATTACTGTAGAAACTACTGATACTAGCGTGGCTCCCCCTGACAGACTATATGACATAGTTCTTTTAATTGAAGGTGACATACAACGTACCATAAAAGGGATTTTTTGGGAAAATCTGACCTCTACATATGACATTCTGTTAGCAGAGGCAGACTGGCCCCCGGGTTTCGTTTTGGCCACTCCTAGAGGGGAGGAGGTAATCCTCCCATCTTTCGCGCACACTGTGCCGAAGGATCAGGCTCAGAACTTTGCTGAAGAGTTGGCTCAGGTACTTGCTCCGGCGTTGTACTGTACTCAGGTTGGGTAGGATAAGTTGTCGCCAAGCCATGAGATTCCATTACGGTCTATGCCTCAGCCGCAACTCCAATATCCCATGCGCCGCGAAGCTAGATCTCACGTCACAGAAATCCTGGAACAATTGGAATATCAAGGTGTTATTGAAACATGTGTGTCACACATGAATAATCCTCTATTTACTGTAACTAAACCTGATGGGTCGTACCGCCTAGTTTTGGATTACCGGCATTTGACCTCTCATTGTCGGACATGTGACGTAGAGAATACCCACAGTTCTGCCCTAGTTGAAAGTCTCGTGAGAAAAAGGTTTAAGACCACACTTGACATCTCCAATGGCATTTATAGCCATAATCTGTCCTCTATTAGTCGTCAATGGACAGCCTTTACTTCAGGCGGCAAACAAAAACAGTTTAAGAGATTAGCCATGGGCTATAAAAACAGTCCAGGTGTCTTTGCCGCACGTATAGTCTCTCTGTTAGAGAGCATTGACCCTGATGCGTACTCATATGTTGATGATATCTATCTCACAGACGACGAGTTATGGCCGCATCTATGTCGCGTTGACCGCATCATTGTCATGTTTGCGGACTTTGGTTACAAATTCAACTTTGCAAAGTCACACATTGCAGAGTATACAATGTTGTTTGGGGCTATGAACTCAACAACGAAGGATGAGGATTAGCACCTCACTTCCTGGAGAAATGCGCATGTTTGCTTGCTCCGACAACACTGAAGAAACTACAATCTTTGCTGGGTTTTTTAAATTTCGGGCGTACTTACATTCCCGATTATGCCCAGCATATCAAGCCGATATATGCCTTGGTACAACCTACTTTTTCAAAATCGAGCTGGCTGCCAGAACATTCAGCTTTCCTGCAACCTTTGCAGGCTGATCTTCTTGCTTAGAAATACTTACTGACACATGATAACCACCCTAACTTGGTAATAAGAATTGTGCCTGGCGCAGTGTGTTTCACGTACTTAACGTTCAATGAGGGCGATACGGTCCCCACTGCCTACAAATCACACTTGTACACTTCGGCTGAAATGCGCTTTTCCACTGAGAGAGCGCAGTCGCAAGGTTAACGCATGTTGGTTGTCACACCGTATCCTGCCCTAGAGGCAGTGACGAAAGCCAGTGTACCTAATTCTAAAACTTTGCATACACGTTGGATACAATGGGCCACTTCTTTGACATCGCCGGATGTCACTTACATCTTTGATGCCTCATTGCAGACTCAGGAGTACTTGCAGTATGAATTTGTTCATCCAGCTCCTCTGTCCTTGCGCCCACTTGAGGATTACCATTGTGTCATTTACACGGAGGGTTCGGCGCAACCGGCAACAGAATCTAAGCATGCTTATTCAGCGGCCTGCGCAATAGTGGCTGGTACTTTCGTGAATGGGGAATTCAAATCTAATGTCGTGCACACGCAGTCATTGGATGATTGTACCGCCCAGTTGGCAGAGCTACGTACTCTGGTGCTTGCACTGGAGTTTGCTGATCCTCGAGTTACTACTCTTATAGTGAGTGACTCTTTTTACTGTGTTCAGTCTTTTAACGACAATTTATTCTTTTGGTCTCAAAATGAGTATCGTGATTCCAAAGGTAGCACACTCAAGCATAAAATGGTTTGGGTTCAAGTCGCAGAAGTTAAACAGCATCTGCCTCTCGTGAATGTAATTCATACTTTTGGGCACCAGCGAGTAGGTGTCCACGCTGTCGGAAACAGCTTAGCTGACGAAGCAGCGAAAACAGCAGTGGCAACACATCTAGGAGCAGCAGTTACAAGATCCAAAAGTAAGATTGATGATGACATCTTGGCAGCTATTGCTGCAACAGAGAAGGGAAGTGATTACCCTAGAAGTTTCCCTTCTAAATACTCTTATCATTTAAGTTCTGATAAAGTTCCGTATGTGAGTATTAACGACGTTGATGACAGGTTGATTCCCAACGTGGACTGCAGACTCTCCTTGATAACAGCGGATCACGAAGGTATGGCTTCTGCACATGCTGGCGTTTCAGCGACTGTCACTCTATTACAACAACGTTACTGGTGGCACGGATTGTAAAAACAGACTCGAGCTTAAGTTCTTAATTGTGACATCTGCCAGCAGATTAAGCTTTCGACTGCTGCGCGCCCACCACAGACACAGTTGTTGTACATATCTAATAAACTACTTGGGTGCGTTTATTTAGATCACTGCGGTCCTTTCTCCTCTGATACTGCGTATAAGTACATCTTAGTTGCAGTGGATTCGTGCACACGTTTTCTTTGGGTCTGGCCGCAACGGAGTGCTGATGCTCGAACTGTCATCAGGGATTTGCGTGTCTTTGTGGGAATTTTCGCATGTGGTACCCTTCATTCTGACCAAGGTCCTGCGTTCGCCTCTAAGGCGTACAAAGAAGCCATGAGATCTTTGGGGGTCTGTTGGACCTAAAGACCTTTGGTAGCTTGGCTCAGGTGATAAGGCTTCATTCCGGAGTATTATGTCGTGCTTGCATTCCACTCAACTCAGTACTCCAGCGTACCACCACTAAAAACAACACTACACCAAGGAATTTAGAGGAATTAGAAAAGCTTTATCTTCTCTGTTATCATCCTTTTCCTTTCCTTTCAAATGGCCCTAATTAGCTTTTATCCGCTTCACATTAGGGTCTAAACATTTCTTCGTGACCAGATTGGCATTGCATAGACATTTTAAATCTGTTACGAAATCAAGCACGCCACCTGATGATCAATCACAGTACTGCCAATTCAATAGTGCTTTGAACAGAGACATTAAATATAGCACTACCTGTAGCGATTTCATAGCACCTTAAATAGAGGGTCTAAACATAGCACTTCACATAGCGATTTCCTACCACTTTAAATAGAGTCTTTAGACTTAGTGCTTTACTTGGCAATCACATAGTACTTTGAGTAGAGTCATTAACTATAGCGCTTCACTTATGGATCACATAGCACTTCAAGTAGACATTAAATATAGCGTTTCTCTTAGCGATCACATAGTACTTTGAGTAGTCATTAAATATAGCGCTTCACTTATGCTTTTCATCAAGGGGACCAAGCGCTGAGCATTGAACTGGCTACCTCCGTAGGGGACTCATGTTGACTGGGGAGGCAGTTATCTCCACTCTAGGGGCCAACGTTTAGTATTACACTGGCAAGAATTCACTGGGCCATGGTTCGACCGCTTCCCCACCCCGGGGTAGTTGCAGGGCCAAGCAGGCCCGACGATCTGATTCCCCGGGGGAGGGGCGTGCACTGGGCTTCTCCCAGGCCTCCCGCCCTCCTCCCCAGGGTTTACCTCAGACTTCGGCCTCACCGGCCTTTGCGAAGATCCTCCGTCAGCCATGCAGGTTTCCCGGCGATGTCCGGGTCGGACACCCCTCTCGAGGCTCCGCACTGACGACGCACCACAGCCAGGGCGCACCCGCAGCCGCCAATGACAGTGCGGCCTGCAGGGGGCGTGGCCCAGTCAGCGACAGGTGAAGCGGCGGGGGCGACGCTTGACAGTCCGCCCCCGTCAGATGACAGGAGACACCGGCTTCAGGCCTACGCGGCCTTGATTAGTCTGCTCGGCCTAACAAGGCCCTCCCTGAACTTTAGCGTCCTCCTCAGCCCCGGGGACCACGCAAACTCAGCTGTGACGTCAGCGACAGGGCCCCGGGCTTCTTCGCGGGCCTCAGCAATAGCAGGGACAATCTTTCTGGCCCCCAGGCCACAGTGGTGAGTTCTTTAAGGATCTCCTCAATGGGGGGTGTAGAAATTAAGGCCAGGCCCACAGTTTGAGGGGTGGTGAATTGTTTGACACCCATCGCCCCCTACTCTCACAGGGTCGCCTCAGCTAAGCAAAGTCAGGGAAATGGTGGATAAGGTCGGTGAAGGTCACTCTCTCACTCAGTTCTCTTCAGGGGTCCTGACTAGGCGGGAAACACAGACGGTTAACGTGATCCCAGAGTTAGAGGTTGAAGGCAAGGCTAGGTCACGAGGTAGGAGGTAGTATCAACTGTGGGGGGAGAAACAGCAGGCCCTAAGAACAGTCAGTTCTCCCCCCTCCAGCGCACCTACCTCCTCACTCAGGTGCCTTGCTCCTGACCATCTCACTTCACACCTTCCACCCCACCTAAAATGGCCGCCGCAACTCACCTCTATATATAGCCTGGGCCCTGACTATCCAGAGTGGTCCAGCAGGTTCTGGAACTCCTCATGCCAGCCTATGGCCCAGGTTCTGAGGTGACAGTTTTAGGCCACCATTTTGGGTAAGAGCTCTATCCCTCCCTCCATTTTAGGGAAGCACCTTGCGCCACACCATCAATTAGTGATAATGGGGCGCCCAGAGCCTCTAAGTCAACACCAAAAAAACTAGTGGACAGAAAAATTAGAGGGTAAAGGAAGAAAAAATGAGGAGGGGACAGCCAGAGGACTGGCAGGTCTAACAGGGTCCAAGTCAAATTTTTGTCTCCATACCGGCCTGAGGGCAATAGTGTTGTGGAGCGAATGAACCGAGACTTAAAGCAATCCCTGACAGCTAGGGTTTCAGGTACTGGCAGGAACTGGTTGGCCCATCTGTATAGCGTTCAACGTGCACTTAATAATCTCCCTAGAAGGTCTCTGGGTGGGCAGACCCCATACGAAATGCTCTTTGGCATAAACATGTTTGTCCCGGACCTTAATGGTCTAGACATGGCGACGTCAGCCGCACCCTTTGACGTAGATCACTGTGCTGTATTACAGAATCTACAAGGGACCAGAGACAGTCTTGCAAAGGGACACTTGCCCTCCACAACTGATGCTGCGCTTCAGATTCCGGTAGTCGTCTAACTACCTCGAGTTGGTGTCCTGGTCCGTGAGAAGGTGGAGAACAAGGAGGAGTTCGGCCCCTCTTATCGTGTTCCAGTTCCAGTGCTTGGTGTAAAGGGTACAAGAACAGTCATTTTACCTCCTCTTCCTGGTCGCAAGGATAACAGGTACATCTCCATTGACAATGTCAAACTACAGCGAATGGCCGATTCTTCTTAGTATGACTCCAGCGGTCTCTTGTCCAGCAATGCTAAGAAATTCTGTTTTGACTCCGGCAACTACCAACAGGCCCGACATTGCCATCGAGATGCATACAGTTAATAATCCTTTATTACCTCCACCGGCTGGTTGTCTTACTGAAGATACTGAGTATACTTATCCGACAGATGTGTCGTTGCCTCGTTCACAGTCAAGTGCAGTTGACCAGTCTCGTTTTTCATTTGACACTAACTCTATGGCTCCCAATGCCCCATCGAAAATTTCTATTTTTGCTGCTTGGTTTAAAAGACATCTTTTTAGTCCCCCTTGGACTTACATTTGGCTGGTACTCATAACAATTTTTTTGTTTATGTCCATTGGATTTGTGGTGGTATTTTTTCGTCTGGTAAATGGACACTATCTCACCGAAAGATCTGCAATTAGATTAATTGATGGAACTTTGGCCCCCCCACTCCTCATTGCACATCATGAAAAGGGACCAGACTTTTGTGAAAATTAATGCCTGGCCTGTGTTGGATGGGATTGTATGGGATGCTGTTAAATTTCAAATTCATGGTCCCACAGAGGTGATTAATGTCCGCAATGTACTTTGTGTTTCTATGGGGGATGTTGTTAAACAAAACATCCGCTCTGATGATTGGGATGTCCAAGCCGTAGAGGCTCTTTTTTCTGATTTGAAATATTATGCTGCCTTTGATTCTGAGGATTTGTATTTAGACACAGCTAATTATGGGGAGTTGTTTTGCTACCAACACTTTGGCAATCGTTACCTGCATAAAGCAAATACATTTAGAAATGTTGTTAATTATACGCAATGGGAACATTGCCCGGCACCCATTGAAGGCAGCTCCAAAACTCTAGTGAACAAATTTACATATTTTACTAATTTCAGTGTATCTGAACCTGAAGCCTTTTATTTTAAAGTGGCGGCTGAGTCAGCTTCCAAAGTTAGACTGACCCACACTAAATTATTGTATTCCAAGTCCTTTATGGATGAACTGGCTATTGGGGGCTATGAGCTGTGGAAAGATACCATTGATCTTTAATACGTTTGGGATTCTAAAGCATGGCAGGAACAAGGTACAGAAGCTCTGCATTGTGCTTCCCTTATCCCAAACCAAATTTTGTTTTTGAATTCTACCATTTTTCAAACCACCTGCTTTGGATTGGCTACTTCCAAAAAGATAAATTCCCCCTCTGTTCCTGATCTGGGCGCTTATCCAAAATGGAATAATCACACAGATCTGTCCCTTGATGCGTTGCAGTCATATATTACTAATACATCCTTCAACATTTCCAACTTAGATCCTGAAGGATGGTTGATATGGCAGAAGAGCTCGGATTCCTGTCAATATCGTTTTCTGGGTCTATACCCTCGCTATACACAGGTTAGAGTGGACCCCCGATTTGAATCTTCCCATTCTGTTACTACCTATTCTGTAGGGAAGTAATGTCAGAACTGGCTGCAACATTCCACCTTGGCATCTGTTAAACTTCATTTATCAAAATTAAATGACAAAGTAGATTTGAATGATTTTGTTAAGGGTCCTGTGGATGGCAGGTCCAAAAGATGTGTATGCTATTTATAACAAAGTTTGGAAATTATCTCAAATGGAAGCTGCTTCCAAATTAAGAGCTATTGATCAAGCAAATTTGGAAAAAGTGCTAGCTGTCATCGATAATAGCAGTAACACCATTTCTTCCAGAATGTACACATTAGATAATATGGTTTCATCTGTTGTGGATATTGCACAGGATGATAGGTCTGTTTTATACCATGGTCAAAATGAATTGCGTTCTGTAATGCAGTTTGCATGGACTTTGCAAACATTGAAAGATGGGAACGTTCCCTGGGACTACATGAATACATAGTCTTTATTCCTGCAGTTTAATCTTACTGCAAAACAACAGTTCATCTCCATGAAAGATGCAACATACGCATTACTGCATATTGAAAAGTTGGAACCTTTACCTTTCTCTGTGGCCGAATCGAACTCAGCTGTGTGGCTAATCCACGGTTTAATCACCTTGCCGTTTCCATTGTTTAAGTTGAGTTCATGTATGAAACATTATGCCCTAGGCAGAAATGAACCATTGGGTACTGCTTTCCTGCATGAAGTTTGGTCACTCCCGTTTACATACAGATGCATGGGAGAGGGTAAAGAGGTTTATTTAAAAGGAGAGGAATGCACTTCCACACCTGATCACTCAGTGTCATGTAGGCACATCCAACTGCATGGAGCCTGCAACGTTCAGGCACGAATTTGGCTTGCATTCTGAAGGGAAATCCTGTGCCAGCGATTATGCCCACTTTTACATTATTAGCTAACGGTAGCTATTTCCTTTTAAATAATGAGGCATGCTGCGGAATGTTAGTGGGAATTCCGAACATTGTAACTGTCTCACAACGCGTAGTCTGCTGTAAAATGTCCTTTTACCACCCCCGCATGGGAGACTGGATGTATCCATCTGGCCTTCCATCCCAACCTTGAAAGCAGAGTTCAACAAGATGAGCAGAATAAGGGCTCTATTGTCTCAAAAAGTAGTCGCACTGAGATCCTCCCGTGAAACATTTGTCCTTCACGTGGCAAACACCCGCACCGAGGTGCATGCACTTCTGAATACTGATCTCCCCCTTCATTTCGGTGCTCTGATTCATACTATATTCAATGCCTCGTCAACAACTGGCTTGGTGCATTTTTTCAAAGTTGTGGGCTCCAGCCTCGTGACCTCCTTCCAAAAAATTTGGTGTGATACCTGCATTTTTTCATTCTATTTTTCCAGCTTCCTCTCGACTTCCGTTGATTCTCGCCCTCACGGTGGTGTGCTCCTGTTGGCTTATTTGCTGCACAATGGCTGCACGATATGTATCACACGACGGCCTGCCCCAGCTGCTTCAACTGCGTGACCAGATGCTAGAATACTATGGAACATTATCACTGGCCACTTTAAGCGTAGCCTATGGATTATCCTTCCGGTTCTCCTACTTTACTTGCGTACAACCTGTTTTCCAGTGCGTAGATTGCCCATTCGAATGGGCTCTGGATTTGTGCCAGTTGAACTCGGCGTCTCCTGCCCCGGATTATGATCGACTAATGAGTCCCTTAGTGGCTCATGAGTTGGACTGTTCTGGCTTCTGGATTATGGCCTGTGGAGCGGCACATGGAGTCCTAGGGAATTGGGATATATATGCGGCAGCTAATGACTTCGAGAAGTTATCTTGAAGAACACGCAAGTTGTCCTCTGATTGTGCGAGAGGCTCCAGTTATCGAAGAACATGTATGTTCATTTACTTTGCTATACTGGATGGCGGAATCTTTTACAGACCATTATTAGGACTTCCTCTTGGAGGTGGTTGCTACTTATTGTGCCTACACGTTGATGGATTAAATTGGTAGTAGTCCTTCTTCTGCAAGTCCAAACCCAATTTTTTTTAAATTTTTTCTTTTCACTCCACATTTAGGCTCTGTCAAGCCTCTGCGAGATGTTTTAATTTTTTGCTTTTTCGAACACGTTTTCTAACCGTCACTACCAATTACAGGGTTTGGGAAAACAAACTTTGTTCTGTCTCAATCGAACTTGAACTCTGCGTTCCTACTTTGCTTCCCTATGTTGTTCGTGGCCCGATCAAGGGAGGGTGTAGTGGAGACGGAGTTCCATGTACACACATTGCTATGTTAGCATAAGCGCCTTAGATGTAAAACGTCATCTTGTCGCTTTTGCACACGACACTGCAGGTAGCTGTTATTGCAAGAAAAACTGCTTGCTTGCTTTTTCTTTACATGAGAACGGTCTGTTGTTCACATCCCTAGACGTGCACCGCGACCTTAGTCTGAACACTGTGGGCAGAAGCCGTCAAGGTCAAATAATGTATGCTTTTGAATTGATGTTGATTGGCCCACGCTCTAGCCATAACACGCACACAGCTGCAAATATCTGAAACTCGGGTGCCTTTAATATTGCATATGCATGCATGATTCAGGCACTTGGAGAAAACCTTTTCCAGACACAGAGCAGAGCTGATCCTGTGATGTGATTCACCTAAGCAGATATTTACGATATGGGGTTCCCCATTCAAGCCTAGAGACCTTCTATTAGTTTCACAAAACTAGCTTACTAGCGAAGGGAAGCTTTATTCCACTATCATTTGTAATATGATTTCTCCCTTCATTTTCTATGGTATAGTAACAATGCTGATGGTTTTGTTTTTAATCATTTGTCTGCTTATGTTAGCCAAAGTACTGCACCTTAAGGAACGTAGTTAAAAATAAACTTTTTAAACTTTACCGTGTCTCTGATTACTCTTGTTGTGGACAGATATGAGAATAATAACGAAAAGGTGTTTCTGATTCCCACCATTCCTGAGAGTACTCTAAAGTCGCTTGTTCTGGGTTGTCTAATCATGTGTAGCTTCAAGATGATACCGAGAACGAATGAGACACTAAAGCTAGTCGGATAGGGGTTCTGGGTACTGAGGTGAGTTTTTGGTACACCGCAATTCACTGAGGTCCTGGTTTCCTGCGCATAGTTCTGTGCATGAGCAAAATCCCTGCAACAAGTATAGGCACTCAATAAGTTACTAAAACATGCACATTCAACCATCCACTGACGTATTCTTGCATTCAACACAACTGCAATAAAACACAAACTTAATGTATGCAAGATAAAATAATACAAGCAGAAAAAAGAAAACATGTTGCAGTCTTAACATTGCAGACATATGATTGCAATAATGAAACTATAGAAGAGGTATTATAACTAGTCTATCATTGTTTTAAAGTGACAGCATGTACGCCACATTAAGAACAATGTTTCCGCTATTTTGACATGATAGAACAAGGATACGCTATGGACAATAGCATTCCATAATCTCCTGGTTTAGAGGAAGTGGTCACATGGGATGTGGCAAACTGCAGATGAAATGATCTGCAAGCAAGCGGCCCATTAGCACTACCTGGAATGCTGTAGTATCATCATAGGAAATATTAAAATAAAAAGAGAAAAGCAAAGAAATTAAAGGGAAACTATAAAAAAGAAAATTGCAAAATAAAGGACTGGCCAAGCAACCCCGACATTGAAGCACACTTACTTTCATGTGGATGTACACGTGATCAGAAAATACTGACATACACAGGGCAGAAGAGCAAATAATTGTGGTGGACTGAACCAATACCATTTGCAGTTTGCGGTCATGGATGAACGTAGAGTGTAAATGACATTCAGGTAGACCAATGGCAGAAGTGGGCTGACCTAAGGCTCTCTCGGTTTCCATATTGATATATTTAGAAATATATGGGTGTATGTAATAATTATTTTTTTATTATTATTATAAGATCTTTCAGTCAAAGCGTTAGATGGAGAAGGGATAATCAGTTTGTACAAAAAGCCTACTCACAGAAACACTTTCCTTCATTTCACCAGTGATCATATGAGATCTCTCAAAGATAATGTGCATTATGGGCAATGTCTCCGTATCCGGAGTAACTGTACCCAGATTAAAGAGTATGTTCAGAAAGCAGACATTTTATGGACTAAATTGATAGAGGATAAACGAGAAATCTGGTAAAAACAGCGTTGAAAAGAGCGTGGGTCACCATATGTGATGTCCTATTGGAACCTAAAACCAGGAATGCATCTACCCTTATGACGTGTGTATTGAATTACAGTCCAAAAGCTAATAAAATCAAGCGAATTGTCCAAAAACATTGGAAGATGTTATCTAGTTTTGATTTTCCTTCTCCTCTGTTCTCTTTCAAAAGAGCAAAAAATATCCAACTATATCTAGTCAGGGCAGCAGGAAGAAAAAAGATCTGCCTAATCTGTTAGGACTGCCTCCTGTAGTAGGATCCTAAAGATGGAAACAATGCACTACCTGCCTATTTCCAGCCGACACCAAAATAGTATAAACTAAATGGAATGACAGCCACTCAAACCAATTTTACACACTATTGTTTGGACAGCCAAGTCCGGAGAGACGGCTTCTTTGGCCGTTCTGTTCTCCAGGACTTTCTGGTGTGATCTTGGTTCGCAGACCCACCACCGGGGTTGGTATTGCTGCGGGATCTATTCTAAGGTAAGGAATCTATAAGTAACGTGTTTCTTTCAGATGAACAAGTTACTTACCTCCGGTAACAGTATATCTGTAAGAAACATTAGTTAGCTATAGAATCCTTACCTTAGAATTACCCCCAGCCGTCAAGACTGGATCCAGAAAGTTTTATCGTCAGCAGTACCTCTGCGCCTCGGAAGGTGGCGTCAGTCGGCTCCGCGTCCGTCATTGGCGTCGTGGTAGCCAGGATGACGTTGCAGTAGCTACTTAGACGCCACCCTCGTATGCGGACGTCAGTTCTGTACACGACTGTCCGCCAGGAAACGCAGAGCTATGCAAGACACTGACCACTGGTGCACAAAACTAGGGCCTTGAAGGGATATCCTTAACCCTAGAAATCAGTTCGCAGAACAGGGAGGACGGGTGGGGCGGTAACTAACTAATGTTTCTTACAGATATATCGTTACCGAAGGTAATTAACTTGTTCATCTGAAAGAAACACGTTACTTATAGATTCCTTACCTTAGAATAGATCCCGCAGCAATACCAACCCCGGTGGTGGGTCTGCGAACCAAGATCACACAAGAAAGTCCTGGAGAACAGAACGGCCAAAGAAGCCGTCTCTCCGGACTTGGCTGTCCAAACAATAGTGTTTCGTAAACATGTGCAGTGATGCCCACGTAGCTGCATGACAGATGTCATGTAGAGGAACTCCTCTTCCCAAGGCAGTAGTGGCTGCCGTCGCCCTGGTGGAATGGGAGCGTAGCCCCACTGGAGGCTCCTTTTTAGCCAGAGAATAGCACGCTTTAAAACACAAAATGACCCTTCGAAAAATGGTTCGCTGTTGTACGGGCCGACCTTTCTTGGCGCCCACGTAGCGAACAAAGAGTTAGTCACACACGCGGAACTGTTTGGTGCGATCCACATAGAAAGAAAGTGCACACTTTGGGTCCAGACGGTGGAGCCTCTCCTCTTTCGAAGGAGGCGGAAAGAAGGTGGGCAAAGTGATGGTCTGCCCGATGTGAAAGGCAGTGACAACCTTAGGAAGAAAGGATGGACGGGTCCTGAGAACCACCTTGCCAGGATGGACAGCCAGGAAAGGAGGTTGGGAGGAAAGAGCCTGGAGCTCAATCACTCTTCCGGTAGAAGGGATGGCCACCATAAATACAGTCTTAAGAGTTAAGAGTCTCAAAGGACAGTTGTGAAGCGGCTTAAAGGGAGTGTACATTAAATAGGTTAAAACGAGATTCAAGTCCACTGAGGCATAACAAAGGGAGTAGGAGGAAAGAGATGAGTTATGCTTTTCAAGAAACGATTAACAACCGGGGACTTGAAAAGACAAGGTCGATCGGGAAGCCGAAGGAAGGAAGAGATGGCTGAAAGATAGCCTTTGATAGTGCCCAGAGCAGAGCCCTGCTGGGCTAAAGAAAGAAGGAACACGAGAACTTCAGAAAGAGGGGCAGAAAGGGGATCCACAGCCTTTGCTGTGCACTATGCCACAAACTTGTTCCACCGGCAGGCGTATACCGTCTTAGTGGAGGGACGCCTGGCTGCCAAGATTACATCGCAAACTTCAGGAGGCAGGTCGAAAGATGTCAACTGCCACCGCTCAATCTCCACGCAAGGAGGTGGAAGCTGGACAGGTTCGGTTGGAGGACCGCCCCCTGCTTCTGTGACAGAACGTCCTCCCGAAGAGGCAGTCTGATCGGAGGATCGATGGCCATGTTGAGCAACTCGGGATACCAGACTCTTCGTGCCCAAGAGCCACAAGAACGACTTGGGCCCAGTCGCGCCTGATCTTCTTCAGCACTCTGGGCAGAAGTGGTAGAGGCAGAAAGGCGCACAACAGACCGCAACTCCACTCGTGACGAAAAGCGCCGCCTAGCGAGTGCCGCCTTGGAATTTCCAACATGCAGAACTGCTGACATTGCGCATTCTCTTCGGTGTCGAATAGATCTAACTAAGGCTCTCCCCACTGCTGAAAGAGACCTTGCACCACCTCCGAGTGAAGCCGCCATGGCTGCTGAGTTTCTCCGCCCAGTGTTCTGGGAACCTGCCAGGTGTTGCACCACCAGGGGATATGCCCTGATGTTCCAGCCATGTCCAGAGGCAGAGGGCCTCCTGACAGAGTCCACGACATCACCCCACCCGCCCTGTTTGTTGCAGTACCACATGGCGGTGGTGTTGTCCGTGAACACCTGCACTTCTCTTCCCCGGACAGAGGGAAGGAATGCGTTGAGTGCAAGACAAATTGCCCGAAGCTCCAGAAGGTTGATGTGGAGCCCGGACTCCGCCAGAGAACAGAGGCCTCTGATCTTCGCCTCTCCCATGTGGCCGCCCCATCCCAGAAGGGACGCGTCCGTCACCACATTGTGCTCTGGTTGGGGGCGGGAGAGGGATCTGCCGTTTACCCAAACCTGGTTCGTGAGCCACCACTGCAACTGTCGAGTAGTGCCCTCCGCCATCTGGACGCAACTGGACAGATTCCCCTGATGCTGCGCCCACTGGAACTTCAGGTCCCCCTGCAGAGCCCGCATATCCCGGACTCGCTGTTCGGAAGGATAAACCCGAAACCGTTGTGAGAAGTTGGCCTGATATATGATGTCACTAGTTCTTGTGTACACCCTGTATCAGTCCAAACAACCCTTATGGTGATTGGTTGTAAAGTCAACCTTATAGACCCGCTATCCTAGTGGTAGCATGGACAAGAGCAGTCTTAGGCCTAAACTCTGTATGGCATGTGAAGCCAGCTGTTATACCATTACAATCCCTTGAATACCAAATGAAAGGACACCACACCAGGAATATATACAAGTAGAATGTATTTATTCTAACATATAACCTCAGCACTCTTTATGAGTTCAGAGGTCTAAGTACAAACAATTTCTTAAGTAGCATACGTTAAGTTACACAGGAAAATACAGTTAGGCCCGGGGGCCACGCAAACCATATACTAAGAAAGTGGTATAAGTACCACGTCACGAACAGGGAGTAGGTCTAGGGCATCGCTGGGGCTACACTACCCTACCAATAGTTAGGAAGTGGGAGGCCCACGGGAAGCGTGTGCAGTGTGGAGACACACACGCGGGTTACATTAAAGTCAATAGGAATGTAGTAGTTAGAAAAAGGGAGAATAAGGACACTTCTGAAGTAACTAGGAGGAAGCAACTAATGACTTACACACTTGGATAGTCAATATCCACTGGAGCACCGGAGTACTCATGTTACCTCACCCACAGGAGACGGGTGCATAGGTGTGAAGATGTGTCGGGTGTCGTCGCTGGATCCTATGGATGCCTGAAGAACAGATGCTGGCAGGCGGCCAGGAGGAAGATGTCCGGTGGACTCAAGGATGGATCTTGAAGGAAGAACACCTGCATGCAGAGGGAACAAAGTCTGGGTCACTAGCCAGTGACCGGGTGGAACCAGGAAGGAACCAGGCGATGTCTTGCAGAACACAGGTGATGTCGTGAAGCTGGTCTCTGCAGCCACGTGGACCAGGAGGCATCGAGGACGACCAGAACCAGGAAACGAGCTGTACCACGAAGGATCTTGCTGATGGCGAAGTCGACGTCCCGATTGGAGTCAACAAGCCTTGGCAGAGGCAACCCACGCGGAAATCGAAATTTGCTTCAGGTGCAGACAAGGAAGGTCTGAGGTGCTTCTCTTTCACAGGGATGCAGGAGCCAGTCTGGAGGAGCCAAACCAGCGGTGGAAAGTTAAGGGTTCGTCGCCACTGAGGCTACTAGCCAACGGGCCAGCAACCGGACAGACGCGTCGAGCAGGAAAATGCAGAAGGGCCCCACGCAGAACTCGTGGAGTGTGGAGGGCTGATCTTCGGTGCAGATGGTGTTCGGAGTTGGGGCTTCTCAATCCCCAGAGCACAACTTCAAGGATGCCTCAGAAGCTGCGCTGGAAGCTACTCGCCAATTTTCCCAGGTAGCCGGTCCCACGTCTCTCGTTGCCTCCACGGATCTGAGCTCTACTGTGGATGTGGATCAGGGTCGGAGAAGTCTGGAAGTCGGGGGGCAGAGCTTAGCTCGCAACGGAGATGGCTGCTTGAGCTCGGAGCTCCGGCGAGCCACGCTATATATTCGTCAAAAATCCTGTTCCCAACGATGCCCAGAACAACGGTCGGCCCCAGCGGAACATCCTGAGGTGCTGGGCAGTTGACCGGCGGAATTTTAAGCCCGATCGAGCGGCGAGGCGACTTCCGGAGCTGGAGACCCGGGGCGCGTCCTAGGCCGCAGATCCCCAGCCTCGCGTGAGGAGGACGGCCGGCGACGTGGTGCAACGTGCGGCCAGCGGCGGCCGCGGGGGGCGGACCCGAGGCTCCACGCGGCAGACAGCAGAGATTGGAGGTGGAGACCTGCGGCGGGTGCAGAGGCAGCAGATAGCGCAGTAAGCGGGGTGCCGCAGAGGCGCGAGCGGGAACAGCGGAGATCGCATTGGGAGGCCCTGGGAGTGCCCTGCAGCGCTCGGTGCAAGGAAGGTCAGCTGCACCCTTTAACCCCGTAGCGAGCAGGAGAAGTGGCGGACGTCGAGTTTACGGCTGGTGCAGAGCGACTTTGAGTGAGACCCATTGGGGCATTCCCGGGCCTAGTTGAAGTGGCGGCCTGGGCGAGGGAGACTGGTGCAACCCTGCTGCGACAGTGCGGAGACGACAGCAGGAGAGGAGAGATCACCGTTGGGGTGCCTCTAGTGTGGGGCCGGGTGCAAACGCGTCGAGCTTGGAGTGAGAGGAGTTGAGGCAGAACGGGCGGCCTAGCGGAGGCGCGGGGAAGGCTGCAGACGACTGGCACGCCTGGTGGTGCCGACTGGAGGTGAGCAAGCCACCCGGACGCCCACGGAGGGTTGCCTTTGATCGAGGCACAGCTGCGTGGGTTGCAGAGCGGCATTACCGCCCTTGGCGCTAAGATTGACGCGCTCTCCTACCGAATGGACCGAATGGGGGAGCGCCTGGACAAACATTCGGAGCGCCTGGACCAAGCCGACAGTCACATATCGGAGGTGGAGGGCGCGCAGACGACTCTGGATCTTGAACACAAGAAGCTCGAGCGCCAAATGCAGGTGTTGCAGGACAAAACAGAGGACTTAGAGGCCCGTTCTCGGTGGTGCAACTTGCGAATCACTGGCCTGCCGGAGTCCACTGCCACGGGTCGGATGGAGAACTTCGTGGAAACGCTGCTGATTGCGCTGCTGGGTAAGGAGGTGTTCTCCGGGATGTTCGTGGTGGAGAGAGCGCACAGGTCCCTGGGCCCCAGGCCTCCGCCGGGAGCACCACCCCGACCGGTTATAGCTAAACTATTGAACTACAGGGACCGAGATGCAGCGCTGAGGGTTGCCCGGGAAAAGAAGATATTGTCCTACGAAGGGTCGCCTATCTCGCTCTACCCGGACTTCACGGCTCGAGTGCAGGAAGCCAGGCGCCAGTTTGCCCCTGCCAAAAAGCAGCTCCGGGAACTGGGAGTTGACTATGCAATGCTGTACCCGGCTAAGCTGCGGGTCAACCGGCAGGGCAAGTTGCACCTCTTCCAAGACCCTAAAGCACTCCAAAAGGCGCTGAAGGACTGGACTAAGGAGCAGCGCCGGAGCCCAGCGACGCCACTACGGGAAGACGAGAGGGACGGCGATCTGGACGCACAGGACTGACCCCGAGGAGAGGACTCGCCTAGTTTGTATTTTTGGCATGATGTGCTTGGCTGACGGGAGGTAGGCTTGGGGGAGAACGGGTGGGGAGCAGTTGGACGATGTCGTTATGGAGTACAGTACAATGTGAGATGCGCCCCCCCCCCCTGGCTGGGCGCGAATGGGAGGCCCATGGTCAGTGACTCCTCCCCCAGTTTGTCCACTCCTTTATATGGTTATCGAGGGCGCTGCTGGGCCCTACTACCGGAGAAGGGCAGCTGAGATGTGGTAACTTTGCGCTGGGATGGGACGGGTGAGACAATAGTGGCTCGTTGGGTCGGGCAGCGGCCGTTAGGTACTAGGCGCTTCCACACTAGTGTGTGAGCGCTGAGCGACCTCCGCCCGCGTGTGCGTGCCACACCTTTCAGTGGGTTCACAAGTTGTGGGTGGGGTGGCGGGAGGTATGGGGTGCCCAAGTATGGGAATCTGCAAGGCCAAGTTGGGGTGGGTCTGCTGTGGGTGGGGGGGGAGGGGAGGGTTTGTGTTACGGGGGTTTGAGGTCACTAGGTTGGTGTGCGTGGTTTTATCTGTTTGTGTGCTCCTACGCTTTGAGACGCGTTCCGTTGAGGGATTTGCACCCTGGTGCTGGCGATGGCGAACGCCGAAGCGGCCATGCCTGAGAGGCTCGACACACTAAGAATCCTCACTTGGAATGTTAGGGGCCTGAATGATTACCGCAAAGCCCGTAAAGTCGTACACTACCTTAAGAGGCATAAGATAGATATTGCTTTCCTGCAAGAGACGCATCTTCCTAATAATAGCCCCATCCTACGCACTAGGGAGCTGCGGGAGGCACATGCGGCGGGGTTCACTACACACTCTAGAGGGGTTCTGACTTGGGTTAGCGCGCGGGTGGAACACAGAGTGCAACACGTCGCCACAGACAGCGCAGGCAGATTTGCGCTCACGCGCTTCCAGGTAAAGGGCATGGATTTACTCCTGGTTAATTGTTACGGGCCGAACTATGACTGCCCGGAGTTTTTCACAGCGATGGCAGGCGCGATCGGGGATGCAGGCGCGCGGAATGTGCTCTGGGGCGGCGACTTTAATGTAGTGTTGGACCCGGAGCTGGATAGATCAGGCGGCCCGAAACGAGCGCAACCAGCGGCAGCGAAGGCGATTGCTCATGGTATGCTTTGCTTGGATCTCGTGGATTTGTGGAGAACTCGTAACCCGGCAATAGGGGGCTACACACATTACTCCGCATACCATAACCTGCACACGCTGATAGATTACTGGCTACTATCTGCGTCCCTCCTCTCGCAGATACGCGAGTGCACGGTGCTCCCGCGCACGCTTTCCGACCATTCGCCGATACTGATCTCCCTGGCAGCGCCCAGAAAGGTCCCCCCGCCGTTTCTTTGGCGATTTCCCCCTTACTCGCTGCTGGATCCCCTCTTTAAGGAGGAGCTGGCGGCCGCGATCGAGCTATTCTTTGACACCAATTTGGGCTCTGTGGAGGATTTCCAGACTGTCTGGGAGACCTTTAAGGTCTACATTCGAGGAGTGTCGATGGCCAAACACTCGGGGGTTCTCCGAGATATCCGGCAGCGCCTTGCGACGCAGGAGCGCAGTCTGACTGCTCTGGAGACCAGACTGCGAGAGACGGGCGGAGTGCACGTTACTGAGGAGATAAAAACTCTCCTGGCGGAGTACCACGAGACTGCTGATGCAGAGGTGCTACATCTGGGGAAGTATGCTACGGCCAGGGTTTATGGTGAGGGCGACAGACCGGGGTCGGTGTTAGCTAATCTGCTCAAGGCCCGTAGACGCAGAGCCGCTGTCACGCAGATCAAGTCTGGGGATGGCTCGCTGCACACGGCGGAGGAAGACGTGGTGGAGCGATTTCGGTCGTACTACGCCGGGCTCTATGCTTCTCAGCAAACCGGGATGGAAGACATTCTGGACTATATAAAGTTGCCGTTCCTAGCGAGCGAGCACAGGGAGTTTCTATCCCTGCCCATCGAGAGGGACGAAATTCTAGAGGCCCTTGCGGGCATGAAGGCGCAGAGCGCCCCGGGAGCTGACGGCCTCACTGTTGCGTTCTACCGCGTTTTTATAGACCAGCTTTTGCCACACGTGTCGACGCTGTTCGACGATGTGTGTTAAAGGACATATGCCACCGTCCATGCGCGAGGCGCTCTTGGTCGCTATACCGAAACCGGGCAAACCACCCGATGAGTGCAGCTCCTATAGGCCGTTATCGCTGCTCAACGTGGATGCGAAATTATATGCCAAGGTCCTGGCCACGCGTCTGGCCCTTCTCGCTCCTGAACTGGTTGCCCCAGAGCAGGCGGGGTTCGTTCCGGGCAGGAACCTCACATACAACTTACGGCCGGTGTTTGGCGTCATGCAACATGTCCGCCATGACGCGCGCGCGCGCTTGCTGTCTTCCTCGACATGGAAAAGGCCTTCGACTCTGTCGAGTGGCCATTCATGCAGCAGGTCCTGACAAGAATGGGGCTGGGCCCGGTCTTCCTTCAAATGATAGGAGTGCTGTATAGTGGCCCCAAGGCGAGAATACAATTGGGCGATCGAGTCACGGAACCGATAACAATCTCGAGAGGCACGAGGCAGGGCTGCCCCCGTCGCCCCTTTTGTACGCCTTGGTGGCAGAACCGCTGGCGTGCGCTATGCGTGACTACCACAGCCTACGAGGCATTAATTTTCCAACTTACAAGATAACGGTATCCACGTACGCAGATGATACCCTGCTGTATGTCAGGGACCCAGAAAATAACCTGGCCCCAGTGTTGAGGGAGGTGGTTCAATTTGGAGCGCTCTCCGGGCTGAAGGTCAACTGGGACAAGTCTATCGTGTTTCCGCTAACACCGGTCACGACCCCTTTTGACATGGAATATCCGTTGCAATGGTCTGAGGAGCCGGTCCGATACCTGGGGATCCAGCTCCATAGGGACTCGGAGGTGGTGCTGTCTGAGAATTACGGAAGGGCCATCAGTAAACTGGAGGACGACGTGGAGACTTGGATCAAGCTGCCCCTTTCGTTACTGGGGCGCATATCCATCATGAAGATGGTGGTGCTCCCTCGGTTTCTGTTTCCGTTTGCAAACATCCCCATGGTGCTGTCCCGTGCTTTCTTCGCGCGGCTCCAGGCGTCAATGCTGAGGCTGGCAGGCGCGGACCAGCTGGAGGGTACTGACGCTGCCTTACCAGATGGGCGGCCTGGGAGCGCCCGATATGGAGCTGTACTATCGGGTGGCGCAGGGGGCTCAGGCGCATAGCTGGATACATGGTGGTGAGACTGTCCCGTATCTCAAGTTAGAGACATTGTTTGCGGCGCCGCAGCCGCTCCCCGCGGTCATTTTTGGACACCCGGACCGACGCACGGGGTTCCTCGATTCCTTGAACTCCACTAGGCATGCCTGGAACTGTATACTACAACGCGAGTCGGGGGCGCAGCTTTATTCACCGACAATGCCAATTGCTTGGGCGGTATGGCTGGCCCCTTGTAATGAGGACGGAGTGCTGCGATCACTCAAAGAGATAGGTGTGCACACCATGGGTGACATGTTTGCTGACGGACAGGTCAAGACATGGGAGGCGGTGGCAGCCTCGGGCGTAGGGGGCACGCAGTTGCAACGTTTTCAATATCACAGAGTCAGGCATGCCTGGAAGCAATTGTTGGGGTGTGACATGGCGGAGCCAGCGGAGGTTCAGGAACTGACGTACATAATTAAGAATGACAACCCCCAAGGGTTGATCTCCAAGCTGTACCGAATGGCGCAATCTCAGAGGGTACATGAGTTCGCAAAATGCAGATTGGACTGGCAAAGAGACTTAGATGTTACAATTGACGATGCTATGTGGGCATACTGCTGCACAGGGATCAGACGCATCTCTCTGCATGGCAGGCATCGGCTTGTCTATTTCAAGTTCCTCAACAGGTATTACTACACGCCGGAGCGCTTACATAGATATGGGCTGCGGGAAGACCCTGTATGTGAACGGTGCAAACACCCGATGGCGGACTTCCTGCATCTAGCGTGGCAATGCCCGGGCATATACAACTACTGGGAGGCGGTATACCAACAGATAGTGGAGGTGACGGGGGTGGAGTTGGCCCCGGACCCGGCTGTGGCGTTGTTGGGGCATTCCAGGGTGGTGCCGAAGGCGGCCCGACGCCTGGTGGATATGGGGATGCTGGTTGCGAAACGACGAGTTGCAATGTGCTGGATGCGAGGTCCCTTGCCCACGGTGGAGCAGTGGAAGCGCGATGTGCTATACTGCTGCACCCAAGCGGAGAGGTTCAGTGAGTTGTTGCCACCGCGTAGCCGGCCAAAAAACTTCTGGGAACTGTACGTAGATTATCTGGGCAGGCGGGAGACTGCAGCGGGGGGCCCTGATGGGGGTCCCGTCTCGGAGATGGCAGAAGAGAAAGCTCCCGGGGGGGGTGTTGTGTGGGGGACGCAAGATGACCCCTCGGTGGCGATCAGGGAGGAGGCGACGGAATGTGTTGGGGTGCCACTCGGGCGGAAGATGAGTGAAGGCTGAGTGCGGGAAGCGAATGGGGCTGCGACTGACTTAGGACCTCAATTGTTTAGCTGGGGTGGGTGGGTAGGGGGAGTTAGGGGGAACCGTGGGAGGGGGGAGGGGGTTTGGAGTTTACGGCCACAAACACGTGACTGTGCCCTACGTTCTGAGGGAGGAACACACTAGAGCCTGGCCGCCGACAGGGGGACTGCCCCACAGACGAGCGTCGATGTGGAGGGACACTTGGTAAGCAGTGGGTATTGAACCAGTTATGCACGGCGATGCCCGACCTCCGGGATGTGGGATAGCCGATACAGTTGGCTGGATATATGAGAAAAGGTGGCGAGCCCCTGGTTGGTGGCGCACGGATATGTACATTACTGTGCCTTGTTTGCAGTCAATAAATACATTTAAAAAAAAAAGAAGAAGTCTGGAAGTCAAGGCGCTGGTCGGGCTCTGCAGTCGGTTCCTCGTAGAACTTGGGCAAAGTAAACGGCAGGTCGCTTGTTGGTGCCTGTTTGCACAGGGTGGCCACTCCTTGGCCACAAGGGAGATTCTTCAGTCTTCTTGTCGTCGAATGTCGAAGGTCCAGAGTTTCGTGTCTAGTTTCAGTTCAGGATAATCTAAAGTCCTAGGGACTCCGCTCCCACTCTTATACTAATCTTGAGGGCTGGATTACCTGCTAGGTCCCTTCTATTGGTGGGACCAGGGAGGGGGGTGGTTACACCCCCTTCCCTTTGTCCAGTTTCGCGCCAGGGCTGGGGCTGGAGTGCCCCAGCACCGGTTTGAACCGGGCTATGCATGGGACACCTTGTGTGCCCCAGGCAGTGTCTCGTTTCTTTCATCCCTCCCTGCCCCAATACACTAAGTCCTGTCTGGGGTGGTGCTAGCACCTCCCAAGGCAGGAAACCTATTGTCCAAGCCTCCCTCGCTAGAAGGACTCCCAGCAGCAGTAGGTCAGACTTGTGTCCGTGGCAGCAGCATCCATTTTGTGATGCTGGGGCTCTAGTTAACTTTAACCGGGTAAGTAGGATTTTAACATGCCTTCTCCCTCTAGAAGGGGGGGAATACTATCCTCATCGCCAGAAATGGTGTGGGGGTAGTATTCCAAAGTATTAGACACCTTACACGACATGTTTTGATAAAAAAAAAACCATAGTTTTCATAACCACGAGGATTATAAGGCACTTTAAGAGTATATGGTAGGCAATATCATAGAACAGCTATAAGGACATGGTTCCGAAAGCTGCAGACAGGCTCAGCTCACGCTAGAGCACCATCTCACATGTTACCAAGCACTCTGCCTCCAGGTTTGTTAAGGCCTGCCATAGGAGTGGCTTACAGGTTTCCCATGTGTCTATATATAAGGTAGGTATAGGAATACTATACCTAAGCAAGGGGTGATTACACGACCTTGCCCCAGCTGAGTGATCAGCCAGTTGTGTCATGATGGGAGGCCAGCCAGGGGTGGCATAATACATGCTGCAGCCCCTGGTAGGCCTAGGGTACACCTATGCCCTGGGTACCTAAGGTACACTGTACAAGGACCCATAAGGTGATCTTTACCAATTGGGTTATGTAACTTAAGTACATAGTATGAATTTAGAGAGAGAACAGCTGGGCTGTGAGTCTGATTAGCAGGCCCACAGCCACATCTAAGTCGAAAACCAGTAAAGCAAAAAGTGGGGGTGACCATATGAAGCAGACCCTACTCCGGAAGGGGCTGGACGCCATGATCCAAGCCACTGAGATTACAAGTGCGATTCGTGCTCTGGCCCGTGGTAAGGCCCCCGGTCTAGACGGGTTCCCACTGGAATACTATTCCACCTTTGCCCCTTCGCTGACTCCCCGCTTTTCAGCAGTACTGGACTCGGCACTCAAGCTTGGTCAACTGCCCCGCTCCATGAGAGCGTCGGTGATCGTGACGTTCCCGAAACCCGACCGAGACCCCCAACTCCTAGCCTCCTATCGCCCCATAACGCTACTTACAGCGGACTGCAAAATTTTGGGAACATTTTTAGCAGACAGGTACTCGCAAGTCATTCGTCCCTGGTCCACCCTGATCAATGTGGGTTTGTCCCGGGAAGGAACACCTCTCACAATATTCGGCGCCTTTTTCATATCCAGGACCAACTGGGCGATCGCTACCCGCGGGCGGCGTGCCTAATTCTGGACCTTGAAAAGGCGTTTGACACCCTCACATGGCAGTTCCTCTTCGCCGCCCTTGGACGGACGGGACTAGGTCCCACGCTCTTAGCCTACACTCGTCTCCTCTACACCGATCTCACCTCTCGGGTCCGTCTCGGTCGCTACATCTCCCCGGAATTCGCTATACGCAGAGGGACACGACAAGGGTGTCCCCTCTCACCCTTATTATTCGCGCTCGAACCCTTGGCTATCCGGCTATGCCGGGACGGGCAGGCTTGGGGTATTCCACTGGCTGACGTTATCCACTGCATATCCCTGTACGCGGACGACCTCCTCATATATCTGCGTGATGTGACGGCGGATCTCACTACACTCGAGACCGCTCTGACAGAGTTCTCGGAGGCCTCAGGCCTGCAAGTGAACTGGGACAAGTCGATGGTATACCCTCTCCACCCGGATGCCCCCTCTCAGGACGTCTGGATCGGGAACCGGAAACTATTGTGGGCAGCAGAGGGCCCCCGATACCTCGGGATTCGTTTATACCACTCCCCAGTCGACCTTTACGAAGGTAACCACCGCAGGGCGCTTGCGGGGATACGGTCCTCCATTGGATTCTGGCGGAACCTTCCGCTGGCCCCAATAGGCCGAGTAGCTTTGGCTAAGATGATTCTAGTCCCGCGGCTTTTATATTATTTCGCTAACCTCCCGGTCATCCCACCCCGCTCCTTCTTTAGAGACTTGGATACACTCCTCAGCTCTTTAATATGGGGTAAAGGGCGCCATAGGATCGCACTAGCAAAGCTGAAGTTGCCCACGACGCAGGGGGAGCTTGGCGCGCCGTCGTTTGAGGCCTACTTTCTGGCATCACAGCTTCAGTGGCTTTCGTATTGGACGGCAGACAGATATACACTCGAAACACATACAATCACAGGTCGTATACCCCTGCCGGAGCTGCATCGTCTGCTTCTACCTGGATTCCGTCCTGCGCGTACCTACCCCCTACAGGTTGATATAGCCCGGAAGTGCATTCAGCGCATACACCACATGGCGACGGGTCACCCCCCATACACACCATTATTGCCACTAGTCGGCTGGCCCAGACATAAGGGGTTCTTTACTCCTGCTATGCTTCGGGAATGGACGTCTAGAGACATTACTGAAGCGGAGGCACTGTTTGAAGGGGGACAGCTCCGGCCATACCGACACCTTATGGTTCCTGATACACCGACAACTCCTTGGCTGCTACCGACCATATTCCGATCTCGCACTGGGGGAACCTCCCACTCACCCTGTTCTACACTCAATCCTGCGAATGGGATCGGGCCGTCATCTCATCACATGGCTTTACAAATCAATCCGGGAACTGGCACCCCCACTGTTGGGATCTCTTCGGGTTCTGTGGGAGGAGGAAGCGGGACGATCGTTTCATGATGACGAGTGGAACAGAGCGATAGAGTTCCCCAAAAAGGTCTCCCGGAACGCTCGGTTCAAGAATATACAATTTCATATCCTACATAGGGCATACCTAATGCCTGCGCGCCTTCAACGTTTTTTCCCTGACACAACCTTCCTTTGCCCTCGCTGTCAAGCGGGAGACGCCGCCTTCTCACACATGTTCTGGACCTGCCCGGGCATCCAGGCCTACTGGTCATTTATCCACACGACGCTCAGGGATCTCACCAGACTGCCCCATCTAGCTACCTGGGAGAGCTGTGCACTCGGTATTCTGGGAGGGAGGAAACGACACACAATACCAATGCGCTTGGTCTTCCTAGCACACCTACTGGCCAAGCGCTGTATAGCCATGCACTGGCGGGCCCCCTCAGGTCCCCCGATTGTGGCATGGGTGGGGGCGGTTCTCAAGTGGGCGGCGGCCGTGGAAGACGCAATCCGGGAGGAAGAAGGTATACGTAAGGTCCCAATTTCCCTAGAATGGGCGCTCCTGCTGCACCAATTTAGGCAGTCCCAGACTCCAGAGACCCCGGCCATTGACTTACAAGCCCCCAACACCATATCACTTTGCGCCATACAGTCCCCCGAGGTCGGAGACCCCCCCCCCTCCACCACCCTCCGCGCTCCCCTCAGATACATCGGGTCTGGCTCTCCCCAGTGGGAATGCTTCACAGTAATCCATATTAGCCCGCATTCACACTCCCTACTAGGTGAATAGTGGCTGCCTGACTGAGTGGGCAATAACGGACTCATGGTACACGCCTCGCCCCGACGCTAAGCACCCCATGGCACTCCCCAGTTCAGTTCTCTCCCCTAGTTCTTCTTTCACTGGCACAGACCTGCTATACTGCAGACCACGCTCACACCAACCACGGTGTAAATGTAATCACACACTCAATGGTGGTCTATTTCATTTACGTGAAACGTGATAATTGTCAACTTTTAAAGCTAAATGCCAATAAAAAGAATTTTCCCCCCCAAAAAAATGAAACAGACCCTACTCTCCTACAACTGTGTCGTGTCCAGAACAGCTCCGATGAAGAGGAGCTTCTGAGAGAAATCAGGTGCGACTTCGGCACATTGATGGAGAACCCCAGCGAATGCAGGAGGTCGACAGTAGTCTGGAGGTGCGAGACGACTGCCTGGGACGAGCCCGCCTTCAACAGCCAGTCGACGAGATAGGGGAAGACTGGAACCTCTGATCTGCGACCACCGCCATCACTTTTGTGAATACCAGAGAGGCACTGGTAAGGCCAAAGGGGAGCATTGTAAACTGAAAATGCTTGTGGCCTACCGTGAGCCGCAGGTAACGCCGGTGGGCCGGCAGTACGGGGATGTGAAAATAAGTGTCCTGCATGTCCAACGTTACCATCCAGTCTCCAGGGTCGAGGGCAGACAAGACCTGAGCGAGCGTCAACATCTTGGACTTCTCCTTCCGGAGGAAGCGGATGACGTTCCTGAGATCCAGGATAGGAAGCAGGCCCTTGTCCTTTTTGGGTACCAGAAAATAGTGGAAATAGCAACCAAGATCTACTTCTGGGGCAGGATGGCGCTCAATGGCTCCCTTGGTTAAGAGAGCCAAAACTTCCTGTTAGAGAAGTGCCAGGTGATCCTCCGACATGCGGTGGTATTGAGGTGGCATGGCTGGAGGGGTAGCCTCGTGACAGGTGGGTGTTTGATGGGCCCATCAAACACTGGTGTTTGATGGGCCTGAAAGTTCAGACTAGGAGGGTTTGGAGGCTGCTGCAGAGGGGGGTTGGTGGACTGGCCCGCCCGCTGGCCCCCTGAACCATGGCGTTGGTTTCCACTTCCGCAGCCGCGCGAAGGTGGGGAAACTTGCTGCGGCCTGTGGCTCTGGGCGGGACATAGTGGGGCACCCCTTCCACAGCCATAAAAGGGGTGAAAATCAGAACGCGCTGGGTGGCTTGAGAGGAGCAAGGACTTGGCCGTAGCCCCCGAGTCCTTCAAACTCTCTAAAGCGGTGTCCGCTATGTTGCCAAAAAGGCGACGGCCATCAAAGGGCATGTCCATCAAGGTATTCAGGACATCCCCCGAAAAGCCAGTCGATCTCATCCAGGCGTAGCGACGAAGGGATACAGACGTGGAAATCGTCCTGCCTAGAGAGTCGGCGGTATCCAGCCCACAAAGGATGATAAACTTAGCCGCACCCCTCCATGTGGCGACAGCCTGGTAGAGCACTGTTCGAGCCTCCTCCGGACACTGAGGCAGCACCTGCGCAACTGTATCCCACACAGAGTGGGAATAACAGCCCAATAGACATGCGGTGTTTACTGACCGCGGTCCCAAACTGGCGGAAGAGAAAATTTTCTTACCATGATGGTCCAGCTTCTTGGATTCCCTTTCAGGTGGAGCAGTAGGGAAGGCGCTCTTGGACGTGGAGGCTTGGACCACCAAGCTCTCCGGAGTGGGGTGTTGGGAGAGGAAAAGTGGGGTCGCCCGGAGCCGGGCGGTGGCATCGGGCTAACATCCTATCCACGGGCGCCCCCGTGTTGGGCCTGGACCACGTGCCCAAAAGGACGTGGGTAAGGGCCTCATTGAATGGCAGCAGGGGCTCTGAAGAGCTCGCTGCCAGCTGAAGAACCTCTGTCACGAAATTAGTCCTGACCGCCACGGTAAGAAGTTCGAGGTTGAGGACCTCGGGCGCCCTACGCAACACAAATGCATATGACGCTCCCACCTCCATAGCCACGGTAGGAGCAGACAACATGCCAAGGTCAGGGAAGGTGTCAAGACCACTGGCATCCCCCAGTTCCTCTCTCCAGTCCTGCTCAGATCCCATCTGATGAGTTAAATGGTCACCTGACCCCTCCCAGCCCTCCTCCTCATCCTCAGTTTGCCAATCTGGCCGAAAAGGGACCCCAGAAGTGAACAAGGACACAAAAACCCCACTCGGCGCCAGATATGGCGTCAGACGGCGCCGGTCTGGGTCCTCATCTGGAAGGAGGTCGGGGTCGACGCCAGCCGAGGACACGACCAGCATCAGCTGCGGTGCCGGAGGAAGCGGTACAGGTGGAGGTGTAATAAGGTCATCCGGCGCCGTTCCGGATCCAGGCCTGGATCCAAGGGGGGGCCTGCGGTGCAATGGCCAGAGCTGACGGCGGAGAAGGCCTAGGCCCCCCAACCACGTCCGCGGGGCCCAAAGGCGAACCAGCGGGTTCGGGCTGCACAAAGATGACATGTGTCGCCTCGTAAAACTTACGAAGTTGGGCGGGAGTCGCTCTGGGTCCCTGGAAGGGTGTGACTACAAGCCCCTCTACACCTGTTGACCATAAGGCAAAAGTATTGCCTAAATAGAAGTACGTGTCATCGTATGCTACATGTATTTTACATGTTGTTTGTCATGTGGTCTCTTTCCTCTTTTCATTAAGAGTGTTTTCACTGTCATTGAGTGTGAAACATTCACTTCACACTAGATGAGCAGATGAGCACACAACATAGACACCAAGTGCACCCACTATATACGGGTACATTGACCTAGGTAAGGAGCTGCATGTATTTACAACCCTATATGGCCTGCCGGCTTGCCCAGTGGGCAGCAGTTGTCTTTAATGTAGCTCTTTGCTGCTTCTTTTACAGATATGGAGTATCATTAGGTAACCTTATGTATTTCGTGTATACACATTAGGTGTGCACTGCACTGTATCCTCATAGGATTTATTAGGAGTGGTAGTTCTCATGAAGAGCTTGTAGGGGACAGCTCGAAACATGTTGACACAGACGCAATACTAGGGGAATCAAACTCATTAAGGTCAGGTTTCTCCCTGGTATTAACCCCTGATTTTAACCATACCAGTTAGGGGCAGGAATAAAATAGTAGCTCACTAGTTAGTTATGGACTATGTCAGGTGCAGTGATGTGCAGTGGAAGGAAGATAAGTCTTAAAAATACCCGAGTGCTCCTAACGTAGTTCACAATATGCAGCACGCCATAATCTGTAGAGGATTGAGGGGAACCTCAATGATGAAGCATGCCACCTAGGGGAAACCCTGGTGGGTGAGGGGTCTCTAGAAATAGAGTTTTTTTCTAGTAAGGTGATTACAATGAACTTTCGTTGAATCCTAGTTCCCTCATATATTAGGTTTTTTTTTAAGATATACTAGAATCTTGTGAAACTATATACAGTAAGGAGGGTAAACCGAGCCTTAACCTCTACCTCCCCCGATTTTTTGGTTGACTTTGCAGGAGTGTCAGTGGCCAGCAGGACCACCAAAAAGAATTTGTCAAATGCAACATATGTGTTGCTGGAACCAATGCTTAGTTGCAGATCAGCAAAGTCTGTGGAACTCCCCCAGCAAGGGTAAGTCAGGGCCGGCCCTCAGCAAACATGAGGGCCAGCAGGAACTGATGAAGATCCCAGGAGGACCTTCTGGCAGCAGGCACAGGAAGGCCTCGGCACAACACAATAGATGGATGCCCGCGTGGCTGGAGAAGCAGGGAGGACGTCCCTCTTGGAGCTGTGTGACAGTGGCGGCAGGATCTTCTTGGAGCTTGAAGATCTTCGTCAGTACAGCCAACAAGCCTTGGCAACGGCAAATAGACGGTGCACAGGAATGTGGTTCCGTTCGGCTGGAGAGGGATTACAGTCTATCAAGTTGCAGGGAGGAATAGTCAGGCCTCTGGAGAGCCAACAAACCACTACCTCTGTTGTAGAGTCGGGAGGTGCCCATGGGACAGCAGGACCCACAAGGCTTCACTCCAATGGAGATCCCTTCTTTCTATTTTAATGTAAGCGGAGTCGTGGGGGACTCAGGAGGATGCACAGCCATAGAGGTTGCAGAACTTGGAAGAGCACGGAGACAAAGTTGCAGTAGGAGCCTTCCTACCAGAAGCAGTCTTTGCTGCTAGATGACGCCAGTAACCAAGACAGAGTTAAGTGTCCAACAGCAGAAGAATCTTTAGATAAATCTTCACAGGAAGACAGTCGGTCTTTAAGCGGTAGACCGGACGAACCTAAGGATCTACCCTCAGGGGAGCCCTTACGTAACCCAGAAAAGGGGTAGAACAACTTCTGCAGTGACTTACCAATCAAGGAGGGTCAAAGACGCTACTCTGGTGGACTGACCAGTCAGATGATCCAAGGGGCCTCTGCCCATCTAAGATTCAAGATGGCAGAATCAAGTGGCCACTTGGCAGAGCTCTGGGCACCTCCCAGTGGAGGAGCTGGACAGGGGGGTGGTCACTCCCCTGTCCTTTGTGTGGTTTCACAACAGAGCTGAAGCCAAGGGCTCTAGGCCTGATAAAACTGGTTTATGCAAGGAGGGCACCAAAATGTGCCCTTCAAAGACTGAAGGCACTCAGAAGCACCCCCACCCTAGCCTTAGACACCTATTTCTAAAGGGGAGGTGGCTACGCCTCTCCTCAACATGCAATCCTCTATTCTGCCTTCCCCTGCCTGAGTTAAGCCTGTCTGGGGTCGGGAGCAGCACTGGCTTCCACACAGACCCTGCAAGGCTACACAGGTGGACGGGGGGGGGGTCCTCCAAGGCGCACCCCAGTACATGGGATCATGCAACTAGCATCGTAATCGATGTACTGGCATGATTCCAACATGTTTGATACCAAACATGTCCGGGTTTGGTGAAGCAATTATGTAGGTGGACATCTTGACTTGGCCAGTGTCCACTACATACTTTAAAATGGCTTACTCACACTTACAAAGCCCAGAGAATGAACTCTGAGGTTTGTGCGGGTGCCTCTGCTTGTGTAGGGGCACCCTTACACTTAGACCTATTCACCCTGTCTGTGGGCCGTAAGGCCTACCATAGTGGTGACATAGGTTTAAAGTGCAGGGACCAGGATATAAGCCAAACCTCATATCTGAAGTAAAAGGTGCATGCACCATTTCACGCAGACTACAATGGAGGACCTGCAGACACAGTTTGCATGGGCTCCATGGGTGGCACAATACATGCTGCAGCCCATGGGAGACCCCTGGTGTACCAATGCCCTAGGTACCAAATACTAGGGACTTACAGGGGTACACCAGTATACCAATTCTTGGTGTACAAAGTACTTCTCAATGAATTGAGAAGAGAGAGCACAGACACTGGGGTCCTGATTAGCGGAATCCTAGTGTACTACAGTCCAAACAACCTGACACCAGGCAAAAAGTGGGGGGAACTATACTAGAAAGATTCTACTTTCCTACAGGTCTAATCACGCTGATGCACAGCACATTTTGTCTTTTACGAGGACATATCTGTTTACCACCAGCACCTGTTTTTTGAGCTGATACGCTGTTCATGCTGATGCAACATCCACATGATTACACAACATGAGGTGGTAAGATGGGCATGAGCTTGTTTTTGTGGCAGGGGTGTAATATGTCACATGGTGTGGGTTTCGGACTGGATCTCCCCCCTTTTTTTTTTTTAAACATAGGAATGTGTATGTTTATGCTTTAGGAAAGTAGTACCTAGTCTTTCCATCTCCTGATGAGGCGGTATAATCCCCCTAGGCCTAAAACTGTTGAGCTTTCAACAGAGGAATTCGCTCAGAAAGAGAAACCACTACAAAAAGGTTTTCTCACAAGGAGAAAGTAAAAAGTTAGTCTACTCCCTACTGGACAACGAGATATCGCGGGTGGTCTATCGACTAAATATTTTTATAGACACCCGTCATGCCTTTGAATGAATGATAGACAAGGAATGCACTACTGACAAATTTGAAATTAATCTTGATGAATAAATGTATATTTGTGTATTTCTGTATATCAACACGGTCTTGTTTACCTAAGTTGGCTAATGCCTTGTTTTCCCTAAGCTTTGGGTATTCTGCTTTCTCTATCTAGGGCTATGAAGAAAGAAGTTTAAATACAATGATCAAACAGATTTGTTTCTCAATGAGAAGAAATAATGTCATTGTTGTAGAATTACATTATATCAACATTTATCCCTATAGAGAACCCCTTTCCTTTTACCAGTAAGATGTTCAAGAAACTGGGCTCACTAACTGTACGTAACCTAATGGTCAACATATCTCTTTAAAGTATGTCTTTGTCGCCCACCCAACATCTTTTTGTAAGTACTAAGCAGGTTTATACTAAACTGGGAAAGGCATTGAGAGCAAAATTCTAGTTTGTTGCTAAGTTTCATGTAATTACATTCAGTGGTTTTTGCTGTAGCAGATAGCAAAGTTTTCTATAGGAATTAAAATGTGAAATTATTTTTCTCCTTCCCGACCCTCTGCTATTTGATAAAGTTCCATACAGATTAATCAAATGGCGCCATAGTTACAAGTAAATCAAAAATAGGCTTTTCATCAGAAAACACATATCAATTACACAGTTCTATCACCAACTGATTGATATGTATGATAAAAATTGGACTTTTAGAAATGTTTCCAAGGTTTCTCCAATACTGACTTCTGCCTTAATTCGGTGGAAATATAAACAGTGATCACCTTCGTAGTGCTTTAAAGCAGTTTATGAATGGTAGATTTTGATACAGTCTCCAACTATGAATACTTTCTTAAAGAGCTGTCCCTCCTAAAGCAAAAAAATCAAAATCTGCCTTAGTTAGCTATAACTCTTTGGCCAATTTTACACTGAGTTTAGCACCCCGTACCTACTGCACAGTAGATCACACATCAAAAGTGTAAAAGTTATCGAAGGATTGTACATACCTCTGTAGACTGCTTTCCACTGTATGACATTTTCTTGATAGCAACCACCTCATTGGTGCGTGAATCACGAGCCTGTCAGACAAAAAAAACAAAAGTCAAGACTGCTCCCTAGAATTTATTTGATAGCAGATAAACTTATTACAGTGTTCTCAATCACACTGTCCCCATCAATGAAAATATTCAGAACCTAGCAGACAACGATAAAGAAGGTAGTGTAAAGGGATCAGATAGCACATTAGTAAATGGAGTGGTTGTGATCAGATGATGCAAAGTACTTGAAATTAAAAATATAGAACATTTTTAAATATAAAGATTGTGTCAGTAATTAGATGCCCATTATGTGCCAAATGTGCAATGTGATTACAGGAATGAATGTGAGGTTATGGAGGAAAGCATTGGGAAGATGAGCACAGAAGCACAGAGAATAGCTGAGAATGATCAAGTTACATGGGATGATTGAGCGAAAAGATACAGATGGAGGAACACGCAGGAGAGGAGTTGCAGAATCGAATGTGGCTTAAAAACCCTATCCATGTTCCATAAATCTGCATTGTTCTTCAAGGTGCTGGTTTCATTTACGATGCTCATGTATTCTTTAAGGTGGGCCCAAATATATACATATAAATGCTGACACTGAGTTACACCATTCATTCAAGGTGGCAGAATTAGGGCTTTTTGAGCATGTAGTGATATTTTTGGCGGCACAGTGGGAGTTAAAGTGTCAAATAGTTTGAATACATTGTTTAGGGAATGTTTTGGTTTTAGAGTGGAGAGTAGCGATCAGCCTAAGGTGACTTCAGGGAAATGATCTTGACAAAAGCTTCAGAAATATAGTTCCAGTGCGGTTAAGTTTATGTGAACAGCAAATGTGGAACTATTCCATATTTGACCTAAAATAGCCAATAAATTTAGGAGGTAAACCTCTGCCACTTAACAGCACAACCCATCAGGCTCTGTTGACTAGGAGGTCATATCAACACGCACAGCACAAAGACAGCTGACGCCGTATGCAGCTCTGGCGTTCCCACCATTATATTCCACTCCGGTCAAGGGAGACGTGGTGTCCCACAACAGACATAATCACGTCACAGATGCAGTGAGGCAAATCACAGGATCGCCACCCTGGATATCACTTTCAAGTTTCCCTGCAAGCACATAAGCAATCAATTAGAGGTCAATTCTGCTTGACAGGTTTTTCTGGAAAACTAAGATTCGTCACATAGAGCACTGCGTGCACAAATTGGGACGCAATCTCCTGGCGCTTCCATTATACATCAGGGATTCTGCTGGTTGATACGGTGGGAGATGGTCACAAAGGGCACCAATGAAATCTTATTGACGAGTGGGCACAATTTTGATTGACAGACAAGAAGAGTGCCAATATGGTGATCAGAGCATTCTTCAGGAACACAGGAAATTGCTTTCTTTTTCTCTCTATTTGCCTGGGGGGGCTGTACTTTGTGCTCAAAAGGAATGGTGTGGTATTAGAGGGACAGATGAGAAGGAATGCTTTCCTACTTGTAATTCCAGTTCTCTCTCAGTGGAATCTCCACTGAAGGCATAGGTACTGAATAGTGCCGCCCACGTGCAGGGATCCCGGAGCACTCTTTCATATTACGTTTCCTTTCTTAAGTATAGATGTTCACCTTTCTTCAGGAAGGCCTGTAGAAACACTTGAGACAAGAGCATTGTGCAACCTATAAGGAAGGCTATACTGGCTGAATACTTAAAAAAAAAAAAAAGGGTAAAGAAACTCCATTTATATGCATATTTAAAGCCAAATATTTTAGTAGAAAGCTCAAATCTCTTTCGTAAACCCTTTTTTGTAAAAGTAGAAACTTCAATGATAGGACAGTGTAGCTCAATAGGCTGCCATTATGTGAGTGTAGAAAGTGTCTGTGCCTTGAAAGGCCCGGAGAACACCAGTATCCCATCAGGCCCAGCAGGTGGTAGTTGCTTCAGTTCTTTTGGACAAGATGTGGCAGTATCAGATAGGTCCAATAACTGCCTCTCATCTCCACCGGGGAGGCAGAAGTGTTGTTTAAGACTTCGATGAAGATTCCCCTGAGAGACAACTCGGATTAGAGGTAAGAATCCTTTCCTTCTCTCTCAGGGGATCTCACCTGATAGTCATAAGCACTGAATAGAGTAGCAAGCCCATCCCCACCAAGAGTGGTGAAAAAGACAGAGGAAAGATCAAAAGACCAGATTAAGCAAACACATTATCTCAAGGAGGCCTCTCCTACTTGAGCATCTGTTCTAGCATCCGAGTCCAAACAGTAATGTTTGGTAAACATGTGAACAGTCCTCCATGGAGCTGCTGTGCAAATTTCGGCTATAGGGACATTTCTCATCAAAGCAGCAGTAGCCGCTTTCCTCCTAGTAGAAGGAGCCTTAGATCTAGTGGACAAATGGGGAGCTAGGGGGCGTGAACGCAAGATGGCTGCACTTAGGTGAGGCTCCCGTAGCCCGGGTCTAATATCCGACAATATCCTGCCCGAACATCCATGATCAACCGTGCCGGCGGGGCTACTATGTGAACCGGGGAAGGGCTAGGAGAGCTTGCGACGAGATTTATTTCCCTCCGGGAGCGGAGAGAACCTCCTCGCAGGCCCAGCAGAGAAACCACAGCCTACATGGGTGCAGCGGAGCTCTGCAGAAGGGGCTCCCCAGGTGCAGAACGAACGGAAAGGCTGCTGTGGGCCGCCACCTCGGCCGATGAGGTGAGGGGTACAGGAGATGGCCCGGGTGGAAACTTGACGAAGGACACCTGGCGGAGAGCGGGTGCGCAAGAGAGCTAAAAGAGGGGCCCTTGCAGAATGGAGAATACAGACTAACCACTGTGAACCGCCACTGAGACCCGTAAGGCGCGAAAGGTGAAGGGGGACCCGTAGCACTGGTGAAAAATCTCTGGCAGAGAGCGAGCACAGATCGGCTCCAGTAGAAGGGGCCTCAGCAGAGAAGAATTACCAAGTCGACGGCTGTAGTCCGCTACTGCTGTCTAGGAAGAGGCACCGACGTGGGTGCTAGAGGAGCCGGACCCTTGTTATAGTGACCGGAAGGCCAGTAGCGGACTCCTTGATCCCTCACCATACAGAGAACCGGTATGGAGAGTATGACGGTGGGGACGCAATCAACAGATCAGCGAAGGGCCCCACTGGAAAGGAAGAGGGCTCTGCAAAGATAGGGGCATGACTAGATCACAGCAGGCCTAAAAAGTTCCAAAATACTGACTTCAACTCAGGTAATGAGAAGACCCAGGCCTGAGTACATTTGGAGCGAGAGGGAAAACAAGACTACAGGCACAAAGGGGCATATCTAATAAGTGGGAGCTGCTTGAAGCTTAGTTCCGTGCCAGAGACGGACTATGGAGAAGGGTGTGCCGCACCCACACTATACTGCGGATAGTGATGCGGGATGGGTGAGGGGGGGAGGCAAGCAAATTAAACAACCAAAGTTTCATTGCACAAGTAAACAGAAAAGTTAAGGCCAACTTAAAAAAAAAGAGTACTCTATGTATAAATGAACTGAACAGTTAGAAAACATGTAAGAGGGACAGTCCTCATGGGAGGATACAAAATTCCATAAGCCAGCATTTTTTAAAGGACAGCAAGAGGAACCAACGAAAAAGATTATTGTTATTTCAAGCCCATATCCTAGATACAGCATGCCTCGAAGAGACCGAGAATGCGCTGCGTAGGCGAGACCTAAAAAAGTGATGCGTATGAATGCTTGCCAATAGTATAAACCAGTGGTAAATGCTCTAGGACACATTCCAACTAATGGTGGGTGAAAACACATATTTCTGTGAAATCCCATAACATTTCATACAATTATGCTTCTAGAACAAAATGTGGTTTGGTGGTACCGCGCAAGCGCATGCTTCTGGTAAAAGGTCCCACGAGATTCGAGTAGGACAATGGATCCAGGAAAAAAGGTCCGTTAATGCAAACATTTTCTGGGTCCATGTAAAATGTATGTGAAATTGCACAAGGCAAAATCTCAAGAAATTTCTAGAATGTCGTGCAACACGAAATTTTGAAATAATTACAATTTCCCCCAGGACTAATTCTAACCCAATCTGATATGTGGGATTAAAAGTGTTCTGGGATCCCTGCACGCAGTGTGTTGTATTTTAATATTTATGCTTATCAATTAAGATGCTATTATGCACAATTTAAATTTCATATTAGATCCATTCAGTTATTTGTGTCTCTTGAGAGTTACACTGCAAATAATTTTTAGTGCTTCTTACTGAACGTTGGATTAAAAACATGTGGGCTCCATTACAAAAGCAGCGTGCCACCAGAGACACGTGCCCCCATTGAAGACATTTTCAACAAGACCTATTGGCTATTCCAAGCGGCTGTGCGGCCGGGAAAGTGATCGCGATCAAACATCAAAGCGGCCGCGTGGCCGCGAAAGTGAAAGTAATCGCGGTCAAGCGCAGGGCGCGCGCCCGCGCACATGCACTGTAGTTCTAGGCTGGCCTGGTAGCACTTTTTGGAGCCCTCTCAATAAGTCTCGCCAGACCAGCGCATGCGCTGGGTCAGGCGAGACCTAAAAATGGTTAAGAAGAAGGCACAAGGGTTCAACATACTAATGAGCAAACGCCTAGCAGAAAGTCACAGGTTCCTCAGCTGCGAAATATACCTTTTACTTTACAGGTTTTTAACTCCACCTCTTTCCCTGGTTTAGCATACAATACTTGTTGTACACTGTAGGATTCCAATAGCCTCATTAGAGAAAGCAAAGGAGTGTACCATCTCAATAAAAATACAATTCCAGGATACTCTCAAAGTTTACCCAATCAATAAATATCTTGCCCCGTTCTCCCACCAATTGTTAAACTATTATCCCTGAAATTAGGACTTGCTACTTTAAACAAGCAATTTCCTTGTTTGCTGGCTAGTACTCAAAGATGTATAAAATGCTATTGTGCACCCCCCTCCCCCCGAGCCACTTTGAAAAGCAAACATACTCTCTTCTAGACTTTCTCGCTGAACCTTCTAAGCTCTTCAAATAACTTTTTATATAACCCTTAATACTGCAGTTTTGCCATTTCTTAGCACATAGCAGGTGTTACCACTACCAAATTTACTCACGTTGAAAGGATGGAATGCTGAGTTAGCGCTGCCCATCCTCACATATCGCATCAGTAGGCCTTTAAATCATTGAATCATCCTTCCTATTCAGTTTTTCAAGTTATGTTTTCAATGTCTTCTTCTAGCATGTCAATTAGAAATTGGCATTGTGAAAGTGATTACCAATAAAACTTTGAAATTTAATCATTAAGCTCTGCTCAAAGCAGCTTTTTTCATGTGGTCTAAAACTGAATTTCCTTTTTTTTTTTACTATTCAGTTTATAATGGCTGCTGAGATTCACATTGTTGTCCAACATTTAAGTGCTGGCCATCTAAAGAGGTATTGAAACCCAGCCATCTGCTATCAAGTTAGAGATTTGGAACATTTTTCAATATGTGCCTTATTGAGAAGGGAATGTATGTAAAACATGTGGTAGCAGGGCTGTGCATGGTGCGAGTCAAAGTCGCGGAACCAGTGGGATCCATTTTGGATAGCTCAGGGTTTAGCATGGCACAAGTAAGGGGTTGTTTAAAGCTTCCCCAGATAGTGTGGAAGTTTAGTAACTGAGTTTATGTGGCCGGAGGAGACCCAAGCATCCCATATTTCTAAAAGTTTTTGGGAAGGTCTGAACAGAGAATCCCTTCGGTGCAGTTAGTAAGGAGCAAACAATTACAGTCTCACCTACCTTTAATCCAATTATGTTTTTATGCAGGAGTAAACAATCCACGAGCACCAATCTGTGATAACTTTCTTAATAGTCATAAAAAAGTGAATCTAAAACTATATGTTAAGCACTCTTTGTATTTATAATTATCCTAAACTGTACTTCGACCAGATTTACATCAGAGTGTTTTTCACCCACCTCAACTGGCCAGGGGCAAGCAAAAAGTACACTACCTTAGTATCCGAGATTACAACTCCAATATCCTTCAGCTCGTTGTTTATTGTGGGCACTTACTGATGTTCTTTCATGAAATATGTGTTTGCAGCACCACTACGGTGTTATTTAAACATATATAACTTTATTTAAAAGTACTCTCTTTATTACATACTTTTATGAACCTTTTTGAGTAAGATTGCAAAAACATTTAGCTACCCTTATCATTAGCGTCTAAAAACTCCTAGATAACAGCACCTTATCTGATTTCCAGTCTGACACAATATTTAAGGAAACCACTAAAAATCATAACTTTGGCAGTCACAAATCATTTGCTGGTAGTGGATCACACAGTCACGGGTATTTTTCTAGGTCATGGCATGGCAAATTAAGGCAGCAAGGGAATGCAGTTCCTACACCGAGTTGAAACAGGGCCACAGAAAATTCAAAAATCAACACAACAGACTGCCAGTCAAGACACTAAATTATTAGACAACCTCCTTAAAGGCACTTACGAAATAAACCGCTCCAAAGCTTCCATGTCCAATTTCTCGGAGATCAGAGAAAAGCTTCTCTGGATCGTCCCGGAAGAAGAGGTCTGCTATTTCCGGGTCTTTCAAGCTTCCAGCACGGTTGGTCGACGGCATCCTGCTGGGCAGTGAGCCGCCTGACTATCTGGGTTTAAAATGTGCTCTCAAAACGTGGTTCATCTGTCTGAACGGTGGTTCTTTTTCCTTCATGGACGACTGCAAAAGAAAAAAACAGAAGTTCAGAGGAGTACAATTCAAGAAGATGGGCAAGGCACTGAAAAAAAAGTCCACTATGGCCAGGAGTGAAGCGCAAATGTCCAATGAATCATGCAAGCAAAATTTCCATCCCAATTTATTTATATGTACTTGATGTAAAGTTCTAAAGTTCAGTTCACCAACTGAGTTTACAGCTAGAAAGACAAGGTGCCTAAAACATCAAACGTATGTAATCTTATATCTGTTCTCACTCACTGACCCCCTTTTATATAGTTGTTCCACAAATAAATAACTTTATGGTGCCCTGATCATATCGTTACATTCAAGCCCAAGGATGCAGTCTTTTGACATTTATAACACGTCAGCTTCCTCCTCGTAAATCCGCTTTCAGTGTTGCTAGCAACCCTCCAAGCTTGTCTGTTAAAGCACAGTAACAAGTATATTTTTGCCAGGGTACAACTAAAGAGCAGTTTTTAAGGGTTGTTCTGTTTTTGTTTTGTCTCCTGCATCCCATAAGCTACTTGAAAGCTGAAGCCTTGGCACACAAGGAATGTACAGTTTTGGAGGAGATGCTAGCTTCTGCACTTATCCAGCAAGCATTTGAGGCAGAAGGTATACTTAGCATCACAGAAAAGGAGATTCCTCTTCTCCTCGATGCCTGTAAATCCGCTCACTCGGCTACTAAAGGATCAAATGTGTGAAGCATTTGTTTCAGGTCTGAGTGTTATGGAGTGCAAATTATACATTGGCAAGAGTTTTTCTAAAAATTCAGACATTGCTTGTTCTTTTTATATTCTGTTCTGAGTTCTCAGTGAAAACCTTTTCAAAAATAAACCGTGCTACTTTTAAAGATTGAAACTGTCCCTTAAGAAGTACTTTTAAATGGGTGTATGATTTTGCGGCACAATTTTGAATAATGTATTTTTTTTACTTTTTTTCAAATAATGCTTTTTATAAGGAAGCAATGGCTTGACCCTCACATTATAAAGATGAAGGCTATTGGCTTTGCCAGTGCTTGTTAGGACTGCCATTTCCCTGCTTCCATACACAGGTACCAAGTTCACCTACAGGATTTGTGTAGGTGCCTTTCAATCTTAGCTGCTCACGTGCGTCACAATCCCACTGTGCAGCAAAAGGTTAGGCCAGGGATTGAATGAGAGCTGATAATTTCCCCAGTCCTTAATGCAATGAAAGCCTCTCAGGGTCTCGCAAGGAATTCATACAAACGTCACAGCATTATTCAAACAAGGATAATGAGTCAAAGGTGCTGAGGTCACAGTAGATGAGAACTGCTGACATATCAACCAAGCCTTCCTTTTCTAGTTCACTTCCAAAAACAGAAGAGCACACTCACAGCAAGTCATCAAACAATTGAGGCAACCTAAGGCAAACCAAAGGATCAGAGGGCTAGAATGACCCTCGAATTAGAAGAGAGCAGAGGACCAGGACAATAACTTCTCTTCGAATTATCAAGCAAAGGAGTTGACAGATTGAAAGATACAGATGAGGCAAAAGTCTGCTCAGTATGCGGTCAATAGTCTTTAGTGCTGCAAAACAACATTTCTCAATATTGGGATGCAATTGATTACATTCTGAATTGGACAGTTATAGTTTGACATGTGAATAAATAACTGGCAATGGCATTAGAGTAACCCTCAAAGCCCAACTAGCATGCAGTCTATCACAAGGTTTATAATACCCCCGTCAACGTTCTTAAACCAACTCTACTCTTTACAACTTAACCAGCTACTCTATGCGAACAGCAATTCTTGCATGCTTCCATTCAGGAAAGAGAGTTGAAGACCCCAGTCAGGGGAGGGGATAAGCAAAAGAGAATCATGTTGGGTGGGACTGGCACACTGACTACCTGAGATTATAGGCGAACAGTACTTGCTCTTCCCGGAGGATATTTGGTGTCCGACTGAAAGGATAAGAGTCTCTTAATCCCTTACAGGACAACATGGAAAACTAGGGAAAGCCACCTTAGTGTAAATTCTGGTACTTTTTAGTCCTTGCTCTTCTTTCTTTAAAACAGGTTATTAATTCTATGAACAAGTAGGCAGAACAGAAAGCAGCATCACAAACGCAGTCACTTCAAAAGAATTTGAGCCCCCATATGTGATCGCCCCATGACCCCACCTTCTTAGTTACGAGTCACCAATCACCATACCATGTCCCTACTTACATTTTATGAAATTCAGGTTCCTGGGCACAGCATGTTTATTGAAGAATTGGCTGGAAAGGAAGAGCAGCAAAATTGGAGTTTGCATGAATTACCATTAAGGTAATCCTATATTACTCCTTCCCAACTGCCTGGAAATCTGATTTCACAACATAAAAAGCATATACGCAATCAGGTTTCAAGCAAATCGATCATGCAGACCTTCATGAACAAAGGCAACATCTTTTTAATAAGATGTCTCAGAAGCAAGCATGCAGAGAAGCCTACATACCGCCTTTACATATGCGTGCAACAAATGTGTGTCCTACCCATGCTACCTTTGCTTTGGTAGATAGTCACTGAAGTTGCAGAGCAGCCTGGACTCCTCATATGTCTTACAATTTAGAAATGGAATAGGCTATCCACCTGGCAATAGTGTTTGCATCAACTTTGCTGCTTAGAAAAAAGTCCCCATTTGCCACCAAAAACAAATACTCAGAGGAACTAAAGGACTTTTTTCTTTCCAGGAAAAGGTTCAGACCACATGAAAATAATGTGGGCATGGTTTCTTCAGCTCAGGTAACTAAATACAATTTTTAATTTGCATGAAATTCAGATAGTGCTTTTAGAATTGGTCCCAAAAACAACCTTGCTCTTGCGAAGGACTGCACAAGACTCATCAGATGAAAGAGCTTGTAGCTCACTGAGCCTTTTGACAGGCGTGATTACCATCAAGAATGCCATCTTGCAGGTAAGCAAGTATATGGCATACCTGCATGGCATGTTACAACCTTGCTTTTCAAGGATCAAACTTCAAGTTCATTAAAGTATGCTACAAAGACCTACAAGCAACAGTTACATAAATCAATTGGATTCCTATAGTAATAAAAGAGGAAATGAACTGGAACAGTAACTTAGAGAGAACATCCGAGAACCAAATTAACTATGCAAGGCTCAAGAACAAACTCTCAAACTTTTGCTTCTCTATTGCTTAGAGCGTAAAATTAATTCTAACCAAACACATAATGACACGTAGATACATGTTAAGTACTTTTTTCAGGAACCGTATCTTTAGATTTAGCAATCACAGGAAGAATCAGCATGCAACACGAGAAAGCAATAGATCAATGTTGTGTAATACTAAAGATGACTATGACAATTACCTTGGAATTGGGGAATTTCTGCAATTTTGGAAAGTCCAAAAAATTGGAATCCCAAAATAATCTTTTCAACTTCTTCATAAACAGATTTAAGGAATTCCTTCTCATTCGAAAACAAGATGGAAAGCCCTGGCACAGAGTACTATTTTCTTAAGCAACCAGATCTTTTCGTGAATATGGTGAAAATAAGTCTGCAAATGATCTCCCATTGGTCTGTACTAAATTTCAGTCTGCTGATAAAAATAATCTTTGGATCCCTGTGTGGATTGGATGGCTCCCACAAGAATGGTGTTAACGGCTGACCAGTCACACAGCTAAGTCTCTGAGTTGCACAGAGTCACCAGCCACTCACATCGTTCCCCGATCTGGTTTAGTTGAACTATAGTGCTTTTGTTAAAGTCATAACAGACAAGATTTTCCTGGAGAACAGGAGGCAACTACTAAAGAAATAGAGAAATTGCCTTGTGAACCTGGTTGTATTTGTGAGGATATTTCCTGGTGAAAAACAGAAACCATGGGTCTGCGGATAAATTGGTATACTTGTGAAGGAGGAGCTCAAAAGAAGATCTATTTTGGCAGACCAGATTACATTATCTAACAATATGTAGCACTAACTGCATATTTGTGACTGCAAATTGAGAGACTGAGTGCAGTTAACTTCATGGAGATTATCTGCTTACAGAGGAATTTATCATTGCGCATAAACTGAGGTCTCTCAGATTATCAAAGAGGAGTCTGACTATGGCTGATAAAATACAAAAAATTGTGGTGTACTGCAAACAAGGCAAAACGTCTCCCGAAAATCCATGGAAGACTGGGCCTTTACCAGCCAGTCAACTACACCAGGGAACATAATTATCATGTGAAGACAATAGTGTGCTACAACTACTGGAAAGAATCTAGCGTAAACATCTGTACTAATAATACCGATCTCCGTTTGTAAATCTCTGAAACCAAAATACTCTTAATAAATGAGAACATGGAAGCATTTCTCTAGAACAGCGTTTCCAAAACTGTGGGTCACGAGCTGATTTTTGGTGGGTTGTGAAAACGTAATCAATAGGCACTCCTTTAAATTCTGTATTCATCTTGTCATATTTGCTGCATTTCAAAGACAGAGGTCAAATGTCAGGCAATGTCTTCAGACAAATTGCAGCTTATGCTTTTTTTTTTATTTAACATGGAGACTGGTGTTTACAAACTCTTCTCACTTTGTAGTCAAAGAAAGAAAAGTGAAGTAAATTATGTAACGACCCTGCTGGGGTATAGGGCTAGTGAAAAGAAAGCATGTAAGAGGTCATTTTGTTGTTACACAACATAATGTAAATATCTGTAAATAAACTGTACACATTCAGCAGCTAGGACAGCAGAAATTAAGCACTTTTTTTTGTAATTCTGAAATGTGATGGAAACAAACATTTTAATATGTCAAAACAAATCAAGACACTTTACTTGATGATGCACAAGTAATAAATATTCACTGGAAACCGATTTCACACATGTTCTGTGTGCAGTATAGTTTTAATAAGAGTAAAACTATACAACTGTGCAGATTTAGTGGTCATTTCAATAGAAAATGAGTTGACTGTAAATGACAGTGATCTACCACATGATAGTTTTGGTTAAATTATAAAAATTTCCCTCCTCATGTTCATTAAAGCTAGGTGGGTTGTGAAATTTTGCAATTCTAAAAATTGGATTATGGTTCTAAAAGGTTTGGGGAGCACTGATCTAGAAGATCGCAAGGCGTCATTCCAGTCCTCAATCTGCATGGCCTCCAAGATAATAGTCAGTGAGCCCATATGAAAGGTTCCTACCAGGAGAAACGGTTTCAGCTTAGGAAAGATCTAAAATTGCCCAGATTCTCCTAGTGTTTCCGGGTGCACTAAGATTAATCTCCATTTTACGCCTTCGAAGAAGCTTTTGAAATTCTTACAGGGGTACAGATGGTGACGTTTCAATCTTGACAATATGTATAAGGACAAAGGCATACCCTTTCTTAACGAAATGGAGTACCCACAAACAGTTATTTAAATGTTACTAATATTAAAAGCTAGCGTTCTTCCAAATTGGAATGCAGGCTTCACACGGCCTATCAGAGCTCTAGGGGAAGGCGGCCTAAGCTTTTGCTTTAACCAGCAGCTGCAGCACAAGAAAATGTTTGTGCTGAAAGAAACCACTTCTTATTGGACACATTATCTTTAAAATATGCCTAGGTTTGAAGGCTTTAAAGGAATAGGATGCTTTAAAGTAGTATTGCTTTCAAATTACAGACACTATCATGCCTAATGACTTGGTTCTCACTACACATGTTGCACCTCTCCAGTATGGATTAAAAGAAATATTTTCTATCAAATGGCAGATACACTACTTTCATAAGCATATTTAAATGAAGGGACAACTTTAGACTGGGCGATAAATAGCGCTTGCTGTCAAATCTCCAAGGCCTTCATCTACCTGTAAGAGAAATTAACAGCTACAGAACAGAAACCCCTCAGAAGAATTAAAAGGGAGGAGCTCAGCAAACCTGGTAAGCTTATTCTACATAGTACAATATGCCATACTGAAGGCTACATTTGTTTGCCTTAAGTGCCAGACACAAACTCAGAGGGACTTTCTTCATAAACTCTTCCACCACTACGCTACTTAATTTTGGACTGAAAGAGGAGGATCCAGGAATTAAATTTTTTTTCTTTAAGGATTATTTGTGTCTCATCTGCATAGCATGTGAGCCGAAATTCATTTATGATTGGCGGTAATGGCTTCATGCAGTTGTCGAAAAGCATGAGTGAGATGATAGAGCCTCGAGAGGCCCCTGCTTTTGTGAAGTACGGTTTTCATGAGAAAATTGGCAAATGGATGATATTTGTTCTGTTTTGAAGGTAGGATGTAATCCAGTCTAGGTCAGTCCCCTCTATGCCGGCATCATAGATTCTTTGGATTAAGGTGTCCTAGTAAACTCTGTCAAAGGCAACTGAGGGGTCCAAGAGAGGCAGTGCAGCAATGCCATTGTGATTTACTGTGTTTTTAAGGTCATCCCAAGATGGCGATGAGGGCAGAATCCTCTTTGGAAGTCAGACAGTATGGAGTTATCTTCAATGAATTGTGACATCTGGGCTTATGCTGCTCTGTCAGTTTTCCCAGGAAAGGTCCATTTATAATAGGCCTGTGGTTGTCTGGGTCAAGCGGGCCCAGGTTAGTTTTCTTTAATAATGGGCGTATGTATGTCTTTTTTGTTTTTTAGGTCTTCTGGAAAGAATCCCGTAATTACGGAATTATTGATGATTTTTCGTATTGGTGTGGCAGCAGAGGTAGTTAGAAGAATGTTCTGGAATATTTGTGGTGGACAAGGGTCAAAAGGGCAGCCTGGAAGCTTGCTTGTTTTGACCAGATCCATAAATTAACTTTGTGATATTTGTTTGGAGGAAAGGAGGGTCTGGGTTAGCCTACATTTGGAGGGCACTTTTGGAATGGGTTGGTGGTTTTCCTTGGTTTTAAATAGGAGTCCAATGATGTCTGCTTTGATTGTGTAATGATTTCCCATTTTGTCTGAATTCGTAATGGGATGAGTTCTTTCTATGCATTTAGGTTTACAAAATTGTGATAATTTTTATAAAATTCTTTATTTGCACATTTAGCATTTTGAATTCTGTCTTAATAACTTATTTTTAAACTTTTTTGATAGCTGACTTGTATAATCTGTTATGTTTCTGTAGGTAAAGTTTGTCTTGATGGCTCTTGGTTTTGAGCCAAGTGTGTTTCAGCTTTCTAATTTGCTGTTTATCTCTTTTAGTTTTGTATTTCTCCAAAGTGCCTGTTTTCTTTTGTCCTGTTTTGTTGTTCTGAGCTGTATTCGGATATCAAAAGCTTCCTGTTGCCACTCAGTTTTTGAATGTAACTTATTGGGTCTAGATCTGTGTTGTATGTTAGTTGTGCTTTTAAGTATTCAAAATTGAGCTTGTTCCACAGTCAATAGGTGGATGCATGTCAGGTGGTTTTGGGTGTGTTGCTTTGTGGTGTTTTATGTTAGAAAGCTAGTAAATGGCGGTCTGACCATGTCACTGGAGTACTTGTTTGAAAGCTAAATAGTTGTGGATTTGTAAAAATTACATTTAGGATTTGTCCAGCGAAGTGTGTGGGTTTGAAGGTGGGGGTCTATGAAGGAAGTTACAAAAGGAAGTTGGTATAGGGTTGCAGTTGGTGAAGAGAGCCTCACAATATGGTAAGGAAACGTCACCAGCTTTAGTAAAATGAATTGTTTGCTTGAATATAACTGCCAATCGACCTCTTCTTTTGTCTATACGATTTTGTGTGATAGTTTGATAGCCTAGAGGAACAGCTTCATGCCGCACTGAAGCCATGTCATCTCCCAAACATGATTCAGTTATGAAGAGTAAGTCAGTTTGTGTGTCAGTGAGTAGGTCGTAGATCGACCATCAATCACCCACCCGTCCGTCCGTCCGTCCATCCATCCATCCATCCATCCATCCATCCATCCATCCATCCATCCATCCATCCATCCATCCATCCATCCATCCATCCATCCATCCATCCCTCAAACAACCAACCAGCCAACCATCCCCCACTCGTGTCCATCATAGGCTTCAGATCTATTTCCTAGTCTTAAACAGATCTGTAACCATTCTCTTTCCAGTGGGGAGGTGCCATCTAGCTGGAAACAGGCGGTGGCTACTCCTCTCCTGAAGAAGGCTACTCTTGATCCAGCACGCCCAGAAAGCTATCAACTAATCACCCTCTTACCATACCCCGTCCGTGAAGATCCTGGAACGCTGGGTCAGCAGATCTCGGTCTGTGTTTCTGGAGAGTAATAAGTTGGCGGATGTCCAATTTGGCTTTTGTCCAGAGCACGGGACGGAGTCTGCTTTGGTGACCGTAATGGACGACCTTCGGTTGTTGGCAGACAAGGGACAATCGGCAATATTAATATTGCTTGACTTGTCTGCTGCTTTCGACATGGTCAACCACAGTATTTTGCTGACCCCCCTTGAGGAGACAGGAGTGGCAGGTACCGCTTTGAGCTGGTTCCGCTCTCATCTTTCAGGTAGCTGTCAGGCGGTGGCTCTTCCGCCGTTTCAATCTACCTTTAACAATATCGGCCATTGTGTCCCACAGGGGTCTGCTATCAGCCAGATTATGTTTAATGTATATCTCAGTCCTCTGATATAATTCAGGTTCATAAGGTGAAGCTGATAAATTATGCTGATGATACCCAGATCATTTTATCTTTGGATGGTACCCAACCTTCGGCGTTGGAGGATTTCCATGCTTGTATGCGTAATACTGCGCAATGGCTACAGCTGAACCTTCTACAATTCAATTCTGATAAAACCGAAATTGTGCATTGCGCAGTAGGGAAGATGCCTCTACCTCTCCCCCATAATTTCTGGCCACAAGGTACTTCCTCCCCTTTTGTCCTGGCCAATACAGTCCGTAATTTGGGAGTTCTGTTTAGTGCTAATCTGACCCTGGAGGCACAGGTAAACAAATCGGCGGGATGCTGTTTTGGGCGGATTAGAGCCTTGAGAAAGATTCTTCCATTGTTGCCCGCCTCGGCCAGAGCATTAGTAGAGAAGGGCGCAATTTTAAGTCACCTTGACTATTGTAATGCCCGGTTGCTGGATTCTCCTAAATATTTGATCCGTTTGCAATGGGTTCAAAACATGGCGGCAAGATTAGCTTTGGCTAAACCGCGAGACTCTTCTGCATCAAAATGCTTGGCCGAGCTACACTGGCTACCAGTGTTGCAAAGAGAACAGTTTAAGTCCTTGTGTATAGTGTTCAAGGCCTTGCATGGCTTGGGACCGAAACCTCTGCAAGAAAAATTACTCTGGTATATCCCTACCCGACATCTCCGCTCCTCCTCGGCCGGTCTGGTGAAAGTTCCTAGGTTTAATAGGATCAGACTGGGTGGATGTGCTTTCAGCACTGCTGCAGCAAGGCTGTGGAATGAGCTGCCACCTGATAGACAGTGAAATTCCCCGCTTCTGTTTAGAAAAAGAATTAAGACATTGTTGTTTCCTAGAATTTGACTCTGTCCTCCGATTATTGTCCACTTCCTCTGTTTTATCTCTGATTAATATAGGTTCTCCAAATTACGTATTGCAGCGCCAGGGTACCCGTGGAGTGTTTGTTGCGCTTAATTATATACATACATACCCAACCACAAATACCCACCCATCTATACATCCATCCACCCATCTGCTCACTTGTTCGTCTATCACCAACCTGCTTCATAATCATCAGTCCCAGCACCACCCAACCGCGGCCGACCATTCCACACATCTATTCTTAGACAACTGCCCACACATACATAACCACCACCCACCCCTTCTATCACCATCCATTCACCACCACTACCCATCTATCAATCCATCCTCCACTAATACTACCCATCGCTGCACCACAATTTACATCCATTGACCGCCACCACTCCTATCGCTGTAGCACTATCCATCCCTCCATCACCCACTCATTACATCCCCTACCCATTACATCCATCGGCCACTTACTCACTCATTGTACATTCATTTATACATCAGCCAACCAACCAGCACTCTCAGCCGTACATCCTCCAACACCCATCCATGCAGCCATAACGCATTCATCAATCAATCCTCACCAATATACAATGACCCATCGATCCATCCAAGTCACCTTCAATCCATTATTAGTCCATCCACTATAAAAATAAACACATTAATCTAACTCAACACTCTGAATCAAGATCACCCACTGACCACCATCTTATTCATCATCTATCCTCACTCCTCGCCCACTGTGATTCCATCTTGTGCCCCTCATTCTAACCCCTTACGAAATCGACAACAAGTCAGAGGTGGCTTCTAGAAGTGGAAACAACAAGCCAAAGGAGGCCTTTAATGGTACAACCAAAAGTTCATGCGAGAAAACGAGAATTAGGTGCAAAAAATCCAGATGGAGCTTAAAGTGTAGGGAAATACTAAATTTGTTCCCCGCATATCCGGCCCCATGCCACCCTCCCACCCCCAGTAGACACTATGCACAGGTTTCCTCCAGACCAGCACAATGTGCTCGAGGAAGGCTTTAATTCTAGTAGGTAATACTCCACATGAGGCAGTGAATTTTGGGCACAATATTCTACATTAATCCATCGAACTGTACACTTTACTCCAGATGGGGCATCACTAGCGGTGGGTACACTTTACGGCTGATATTCAAACTAGATTTTCTGCTGGTTTTAGCATCACCTCCCTTAAATCCCAATCAGCATTTTCCTTCACAGCCTTCCCATATTGTTTACCCATTTTCAAGTCCTATCTCAAAGACAAATGGAAGCTGGCACTGATACTTTGCTGTAATTGTTCAGTATGTTATGGTCACTCTGTAGGATGCTGCACATTCTGTACCTCCTCACTATTGTGAGAACCTTGGACTGCTGTTGCCAGTGCCTTACCCATTCGACCTGCGTCCCGTGCCATCGGTGTTATTTCCGTCAATGGGGTTAGGGAATCTCACACAGCTGCTTCACGCTATTTGCCTCTGCTGCGGCGTGGTGAGCCTTGGTTCAATACGATAACTACATGACAACGACTGACGTAATGAACAGTGGCTTTAAACTGCTCAAAAGCTAACGAAACCAAAATAATACGCATCCGTCTTTCTGTGCAGAACCCATTCAGGGCTGCCAGTTCTACACAAATTTATTGAACAAGAGGAGAAATCTATATCACATTTACATTACTAGAGCAGTACAATACACATTAAGATCATTCAGAACTAAGTGAGGGAGACGATAGCATGGTAGCGGAGCACGATGTTCTGAGGGAATGGTCCTTGCATGAATGGTGATATTATGTTTTTCCGTCTTTTTAGATGTGTTAGTTGCTCACAAAAAGATCATTGTAGTTCAGCCCTAAATGCAGCAATCACAGCGAGCCATGCCCTCTACATCCGCTAATCAGAAGAGGCGAGGTTTAGAGAAACCCGAGGAAACACATTGTGTCCCCCTCCAGGAAGGCAAATCTCGCCCACCAAACTAAAAAAAACGGTAGTTTTTATGACTGAACGATTTACACAGCAAAGCCCATCTCCTTCTGAAGAAGTGAAACATCACATTACAGGTGCAATGCATACGGTTTCACAGAATTCCTTTCTATGGCCAATAAAACTCGTTTGTTTTGTGTTACAGTGTTAGGATTTCAAAACCAAAAGAGTGATGCCATCTGTTAAATGAAAGCAAACAATAGTTCTTTCTGGAGCTGGTCCTAGACAGCACATGCACGGTCGATTGAGACCATCTATTGCGTCTTTAAACAAGGAAAATAAAAACTCTAAAAGGGGGCTTTTAGCCCGCCCATTACTTATCATTTGTTGGCCTCATTATCAGTCTTAATTTCTTCCTTTTCATTGGTAAGAGCGTGTAAGCGTTTGCCGGCTTCACTTTGTCGCCATGTTTTTTTTTTTTTACCGGGAGCATGGACCAAGTACTGATTGATTTACTGTGTTCTTCCACACTGTTTGAGCTCGTATTGGGTACTTTTTTTTGGGCGCTTTTTCTTGAAAGACAATTTGAACCCAAAGTTGAAACTCGTGCTTCCTAATATATCCAAGAGTAAACTACCACCAATAACATTTTGTGGCACGTGACCAATTTCTGAAACATACATTTTAGACTCCTATCGTTTTTATTCATCATGATGCTATAAATATACCTCATTCGTTTAAGACTGTTTCCATACTGTTTGTTCTTCTGACTTAACATTTGCTGCTGTGTCATATTTACTTATTTGTTGGCTACCTTTCATAATTTATAGATCAATTTTGTTTGTGAGTAATTTAGAAAAAAAATACACAAAGCCACTGTCCACAACCCAAAAAGCAACAGAGAAATGAGGACAGAGTATAGAAGTGAACTATCACATAAGAAATAACCCCCAAGTCCCTGCTGCTACCCTCATCATTCACTCAGTATTAATGTGCACCGAAATTTGTCACGGTCATAAAAGGGCTGAATTCAGTGACTCCTCATATACCTGCTTCACACCATGAATCGTCCACATCTCCTGTTGGTCGGTGGGGAGCGGGCAATAAGTAATAGTTTAAGGTAGTAGGACATATAATTTGGTGATTAAGCGTATATATCTTTTAAGAAAAAACATTTCTCAAATGCTGTGAGCAGTTTGTATACGTTATATTATGTTACAGTGATTTAAGCACAAACAAATACCTGAATGTGTCTAGCCGCTAGGACTGTGGGAGAAAGACAACAAACTCAATGGAAATTATTGTAAAGGCAAGGTTTTTAGAGGCTTTCTAAACATAAGCAGGTTAGAAATTGACCTAATGAGGAGTAGAGAGCTCCATTCCTTAACATTAGAGTTCACAAAACTTCTTCCTCCTCAATTGGCTCGTTTGAATGTATTGACTAAATTTTTCGAGTGCCAGAAGACCTCAAGTTTCTTCCTGGAGTATACCATATGAAAGATTGTTTAAGGAACTTCGGGCCCACTCCGTGCAGCACCTTATGGGCAAGACAGAGGGCTTTAAATTTGATGAGCTGTTCGACAGGCAGCCAGAGAGGAGGTCTAATGGGCTGTGTGACAGATTTATGTTTTGGATTTCCCATTAGGATTGTGGCAGCTGCGTTTTGCAGGACCAGAAGCTTATTCAAGTGTTGCTGCTGCATGTTAAGATACAAGGCATTACAGTAGTCTATTTTGGAGAGTATTAATGCAGTGATCACCATTTTTTGAGAATTGGCAGGGATGATCGGTAAGACCTTTCTAAGCATCCTTAGAACAAGGAAAGCTGAGGATGTGACCAGCTTAACTTGCTGTCTAAAGGTCAGGTTGTTATCCATAACCAATCTGAGGTTCCTGGGTGGGTAGGGCTCTCAGTTCCTCTGGCCAATTGGTTGGGGCCCATAAGGACGGGCAATCTCCAAAAAAGCATACTTCAGTTTACCTGAAATTGAGTTTTAGACAATTTTGTTTCATCTAATTACCAATAACAGACGTGTGTTTTAACGGAGGATGTGAAACTCAGTGACAGATTGGTACATATTGCATACGGTCCATCTCTAATAGTCCATTGTCGGCTTTCATCCTATCAAAAGGGATAATCCCCTCATGATCAAAAAAGCTGCCAGCTTTTTTGCAGCATGAGCGTTGCTATTTCGAGAAAAACTTTTCAAAGGGCTGGAGAGAAGTCTGGGTTAAAAACTATTGGTTTCATAGCTGAGGGGACCAAAGTCAGGCCCCTTTTCTCTGCAATACTATCCCAGGTGGTCAATACAGTCTTAGTTATGGGAGATGAGTAAAGACCCCAGGCCTTGAATTTCAGAGGCGACCTGGGGAATATCCAAAAAGGGATGACAGCAATTGCTTGCTCCTTTAACAAGCATTGAAAATGCAATAGGTCTTGCCTTTTATTAAGTTAAAGCCATTTGCTTTGCTAATGGTATTATATAGGAAGACAAATGGCTTTAACTTAATAAAAGGCGAGGCCTATTGCATTCTTAATGCTTGTTTTTGTTGCATTTCTATACAGCGCTTACTTACTCGACCCAAAGGTATTGGAGCGTTTTACATGAGCACCGGTTACATTATACATGGACACATGTATAATGTGTATAAGCTTCCTTCTGTTCGCGGAAGCTCCTGCCCTCTCTCGCTCTCCCATTGTGTGTGCTTTGCGCTTTCTGAAGCCGTGTTTTCTCTCTCTGTGTACTCCCTCCAAAGTTCCTCCGTCTTCCTCTCCCCGCCTCGACCCTTCTCTCCCAGCCCAGCCTCTCCACAGCACCTTGGGCTCGGCTGTGGTGTGATTCGCATTCCATGACGAGGAACTGACCAATCAGAAGCAAGGAGGGGGGCAGGGTGACCTTGGTGCCTGTTCCATTAATGGGAAGTAACTTGTTCCCGGGGTAACTGTCGGTCACAGACGGAACACACAGGCATACCGCGGCCCAGCGCTCACACAGTACCCCGAAAGAGCCCGAGCCCAGCTCATACCACAGACCCTTGTGTAAACACGCGTACAGACCAGATCGGACCACCTCCGAAACCCCCTGGGGAAAGTTGGGCGTGTGCAGGAAACATTCAACATTCTTAGTAAAACAATTTAATGTGTTGTTGGAGCAGGCAGACTCGAACAACAAAACTATTTATTTTTTAAAAAAGAAAGAAAAAAGAAAATGGGAGTCTCCTTCAAAATCTTGACCACTAAACAGTGCAAGCTGCAAAATTTAGTGGCTGAGTTCTGCTCAGAAGTCGCAGATACCCCGAATGCAACCCCCCCCCCCATCCCCCCTCTCACACACACACACAAACCAGGAAAGCAGACTGTCTGTTCTAACAAAAGTCGAAACGCACTTGAAATTTAACTTGAACTAACTTAATTGGGGGAAAATGTATGAACTGTCACAGCAGGGGAATGGTAATTGTACTGAAATGAATGAGGGGTGTGTGTTCCTAATGAGGGTTGTGTGAGATCTGTTTCCCCACTAATAAAAACTACCTAAGTGAATTTGTGTACAAACAGGTGGTCAAACGTCGCAGATGTCTCGCCTTCGACGTCTCTCCAGAAATACGCCCAGAGGCACCAAACCCGGGACACTCCCCTAAGACATGGCTCCTCCTACCCGAGCTCTCAGAAGATGCGTTGTCTCATACATAATCACGTCTTGTAAACTTCCCTGACGGAGCCTCTCACATTTATCCAACTTCGGGCGTCCCCTCTCGTAGACGCCCCCCAGATGACCCCTCTAAAATGAAGCCTAAACGGACGCTCCTATTTGATAGCAATCCCCTCTCCCTGCTCCCAGGACACACCCTCAGACACTCAAAGAAATCCCATTTCATGAACTCCACTCAACATGGTGTTGCATCCGTTGGTGCGCCAGGTGCAGTGGCACCAGGGCCCAGAGTGGCCAACCAAATCCTGATTATTACTGTATTGTACACTTCTGAGAGCAGTATTAACGCCCAGTCCATCTGTCTCAGCATCCCAGGCAAATTCTCTTGCGCGTACACCACTTGCCACACACATCTCAGAACCATCTTCTTCTAAACACACCAGACACCCCACGCTCATGCCAGGAAGCCCACTCACAGATGTCCCTTCTGGTGGGCCTCTCTCTGGTACCCCGTTGTGTACACCCTGAGGGCACCCCGTCACGCACACCTCCCCTTGCACGTCCCTCTAGCTCTCAGAGACTCCAGGTGCCAACTCAGTCAGGAACTCACAGGTGAGGCTGCTGTCATGTATTTTCACAGCTATCTACATCCAGTGCTCTAAAGCCCTGGCCTACTGGGTCATGTTAGCGCTAGATAAGACAGCCAATTAATAAATGAGGAAGAATCTTCTAAGACGTACACACATTCCACAGATACCCTGCCCTGCTTCTTTCGAACACAAAGAGATCCTGTGACAGGAACTCCGTGCGCCCTCACAGACACCCCTCCACCCTCCAGGTGGAACGTCTCAACAAATGAGCCCTTCGAGATATTCTTCCGTGGGCTCTGGGCCCCGGTATTACTGCACCTCCTGCTGCACCGATAGAAACCACGCCTTAACCAATGCATTATCTCAGACGTCAGTGCTCACAGACGTCCACATACGTTCCATCTCAAGGACCCCTCACAGCTCTCTTGGAGGTTTTCAAACCTACAGATGTTCAGCGCTCTGAACACCAAGAGGGTAAAGTTCGCGCTATAAATACCAAACAATAAATACAAACTAATCTTCGTTCACACATGAACGCATTCGACAGCTACCTGCACCCCTTCTTCAAAATCTCTTAGACACCCTCGCTTGGCCATGAAAAGATAACTTTTTATATACCAAAAAATCCTAGGGGCTGGTCACATATCACTAGTAAATGTGAGACAAAAATACTCCTTGAATAAGAATGTATCTGTAAACAACAATAGAGGAGTGCTCATGGGGTCATCGAAGGGCAGATCCGTTTAAAGACGTAATCCCTCACTCACCATAGGTGACATGCTTCATCATAGGGACTCTCCTCCCAAAGGGAACACCTAGTTCCTTTGAGGGCTACAACCCCCTCACTGTGAGGGAGGAGCTCAGGGATGTTTTAATGGAGTATATTGGGTATCCTAAACCCACCTATGACGAGTCGGACGTGTGAGTGAGAACGCAGCGCAAAGAATAAACTACAATGTGTGAATAAGGAGTGTGGGTGATTATTAAAACTGACTAATAGGCAACAAACAACAATTTTAATCAAGATATGCCTAATGTCCGGATTAAAACAGCAGTGCACCAACGGTATAGATTTAAACCGCTAGGGTGTGATGACAAATGGTCGACATGTTTCAGCCATGGTGATCCATAGTCGGATCAGGCTTTCATCAGGAAAAGATACCGCCTTGGACCCATACCTGTAATGGCACCCAACACCAAGGATCCCTCGGAGAGCACGTCAGGAGCTGCGAACCCGTGTGCGGGAATGGCATGCCAGAGGGGGTGGAGTCTCGCCACGCCTAGCTGAGCTAAGGCACGGTCAGCTTTCACTTTCCTCCTTCGCAAAGCTTTCTTGTCTTTATAGGGCCATATGTTTGAAACACATGGCCCCATAAAGATAAGACAAGCTTTTCCCACAGACGTAAAGCAACCGAGCCAGTCCAACTGGGATGGCTCTAAAAGAGAAAAGTGTACGTCACTAGACGCTCTTTTCCAATGGCTGGCCACCGTTTAGCATAAACGGTGACGCCAGCCAATGGAAAAGAGGGGCGGGGCTTAAAGCCCACAAGCGAAATCCACCCTAACTCATTAAATCACGCCATCGAGACTGCGCATGTCTGCGCAGTCTACACCAAGCGAGACCTAAAAAACAATGTTTTTCAGATCACTTCCAGCTCCATTCACCATATATCACAGTTGAGTTGATTGATTGCATCTGATAATGTTTGAGACACCATATTCTCCCTCCATCGAGGGTCTACAAATCAGTTTACAATGCTCGCTCAGTGTTTGCCCTTCCCACACAAATCTTGTAATTGCCTATTGTAGTGCCTTGAGATTTCCACAATGCGGCTGTAAAGGAAGTGACTGAAACAAGAACAGTATCTTGAGTAAAGTTGTCATCTTTAAGGCAGCAATCCAACCCAGCCAAGAACGTTTCTACTGTTGCCAAAGGGACACATTTATTTACATCAGTGTAGAGAGTAGGTGGCAATTAATAGCAGCAGAGCAATTTGTAGACCCAGGCAAGAGACCAGGGTCTCTGCCCATGTCTTTGGGAATTTATAGGTAAGAGTTTGTTGGTTTGTGGGGGAGATTATCTGCAATTTCTGTACGTCAATTTTAAATTCCAAAACATCCCTAAATCTAAGGAGTGCATTTAGCAGGGTGGGCAAGGAGTAGAGGGAAGCCACTGGACATCATCAGTGTATATGTTGATGGTTTGGGATTCTCCCCCACCCAAAAAAACCGAATTCCAGTTATAAGCAAGTCATTTCTAACTTGTTTGGCTAACGGCTGCATGTACAGTGCAAAAAGGAGCGGTGGGCATCCTAGTAGGGTCACCCTTTCTATGGAAAATTGCTTGGAGGATGGGCCAGTCACCTGCACAAACACGCCTGGAGAAAGTATCCAAGAGCAGAATCCATCGCCAAAACCAAAATGCTTAAGGGTACGAATGAGGTATGGCTAGTGAACCCTATCATATGCTTTCTCAGGGTTGACTGCAAAGAGTAACGCTTCTCCTTGTGACCTGTGCCTCTTGTGTATAAGGTGTAATATGTGCCTGGTATTGTCCCTACTGTTTATGTTCGGGATAGACCCAGATTGATCTGGGGTCACCAGGTTGGGCATGTAAGGGTTCCAACTAGCCGCTAATTTGCTGGTAAAGAGTTTGGCACTGATACTGATAAATGAAATAGGTTTGCAGGAGCTACAGAGATGTTGGTCTTTCAAAGGATTCAGGATACATGGAGCCTCCAAGATGGTGCGAGTTAGAATCCCTTTCTCGGCAAAAGAATTAAAGATCCTGGTGAGTATTGGAGCTAACTTCCAGTAAAAGGTTTTATATAGGATTGGTGCAGACCCAGAGATTTAAAGGCCTCAGTCAGGCGATAGCAGATATCACTTTTTCTATTCTATGGGTATCTCGATGGTCTCGATTTGTCCCTGGGTCAATCTGCTCACTTGGGCTTCCTCTAAGTACATGTCTATTTCTACATCTTTGTGTGTTTGTGACAAGTACGTGGTGCGTTAAAAACAGCCAAAAGTCACACTGATCTGGTCATCTCCAATCACCTCCTTCCCTGATTAATCTCAAATAGAGTGAACTCTATCTTTAGTTGCCTTGGTGTACAGTTTATGTGCCAGCATCTTCCCGCATTTATTGTCCCCTATGTACAATTTATGTTGCAGGTGAAGTAGAGCATATCTGTGTCCAAGCACTTAAGTTGTATTCATGCAGTGGCCATTGTCACAAAAGTCTCGGGCCCTCATTCACTTATGAACAGCTTCCAGTTCCTTCACAAGCTTCCCCAGTTCCTCTCCATACTCCTTCCTAATTCCTTTTTCTTTGGCTGAGATACGTATTAGCTACCCTCTAATAACTGCTTTCAGCGTCTCCCAGAGTGTGTTTGAGTTCATTACCCCAGTATCATTTGCATGCAAGTAATGAGTAATGGATGTGTTTATGGCCTTAATGTTAGCCACTTGCTGTATGATCCCATCCCATAACCTTTGTGGCCAAAGTCTTCTCCGCCCAGGATATGGGTTCTATGCCTACCCTTTGAACCTGTGCTTGCAATGGTGGTGTGCCAAGGACATAGTCAATTCAGGCATAAGTTGTATTAGCTGCTGCTCTTTTAGCCAGGCTAACCTTTTCTTGATGAAGATTCCGGACTGGTTGAAGCGCTAATCAGATCTGTTCAGCTCACTGTTGTAATGATGTAAAGTAGGACCCCCTAACTAGGATAACTGTGTCTGGGATGTGTATGAGGTCTATAATCGCCTGTTGTATGAAAGATTCCAGATTGTCATTGGGAGCTTAAATGGTGAAACATTGTTCCCCAATTTTAATACAATATGCCAGTATTCTTCCTCTAATCTCACCAATCTTGTCCATTACTTTGCCTTGGAATTTCCGAGAAATAGGTAGAATAACCCCTCCCTTTTCCATGATACCGAGGACAAGTATTTTTGGGGAAACCATTTAGATTCCAGACAATGCCAATCTCAGGAGAGAAGGTGCGTCTCTTGGAGTAAGCATATGTCCCCCCCTTCTGTTCCAGCAGAGATAGCATTGCTATTAGTTTTGCTGGGTTGTTGAGGCCTCGAATGTTGAGGGTGATTAATATAACATTGAAAATACCAATTCGATATTAACTGCAATCGCATTTAGTGCCACAAACAGGGTGTCAACAAAGGGCATCAAAGTAAAAAAATCAGGTGGTAAATTAACGTTTCGTAGGGCGTCTGCAAGGCAGGACAGTATGAGCTTCCATAAGTGAAAGACCTCAATAACCCCCATAACTGTAATAAACCAGAAAAACGGACAACAAGTCCTTCTATAATGGGCATGATGTGTTCATATCCTTCAGGCACAGTCTGGAACAGGAGATGGCCAACCAACATCATGGATTAGCTATTCGGTAATGGGTCACCCATCCACCCCACCAAGTCAGGGCAGTGGGCCGTTGTATGCATAGTCTAACATTACCGCTGAGAACCAGGGGCTTGGCAATTGCTTCCCCTGACAAGCAAATCTGTTATCGCCTGTCGCTCCTGGGAGATTTTGTTGGGATCATCCCTTTCAGGGATTTAGGTACCTGCTGCCAGGCATATGTGCTCTGTGACGAGGCTTGGTCTGACCGTCCACTAGAGATTTGCGTTTCCTCATTAGGGAGATCCTGAATGTGTCTGGCCTGCAAGATTGAACAGATCTGGTGTAGCTTGCCATCCCAGCAGAAAATGAGGTGCAAAGGGGGGCCCCTACAAGAAGGAAGGTCCTTACTTTGCAGATGATCTGTGAATGGCTTAATGTCCCTCCAACTTTGAAAAGTAATCACTGAGAGGCAGTGAATAATTTGAGCCCGTGGTTTCCAGTGGGTAAGGGCACTCATTTTTGGGCACCTGCACTTTATTTTCCCTTCTCAGATGTTTACCGAGTGCACACAGAGAAAGCAAGAACCTGAAGAGTGAGATAAAGGAGCAGAGAGAGCCCAGGTAGTGAATTAAAGGGTCGGATTAAAGATCACCAATCTTGGTATTCCGTGGGCCAAAGTTTAATTGCATCAGCTGCTGGCTTCTGAGCAGAGCTTCGGACACCGGCACTCATTTTACAAATGGCGCACTGCAGGGGGGGGAAGAGGGTGGGGGGGAGGTTTAAAATAGCATTAGTGCGTGTCCTGGAAACAACAGAGGGTGTAAGTCTTGGGTCTTTTGAAGTATTTCCATTTTAAGTCAGAAATCGTGGATATATGCTTGAATGTCAGGCAGTCTTGCTTTGAGGCCTCCCACCCTGTCAATTTTGATTGTTGCCCCACCCTCCCTGGAGAGTTTCTGTTAGAAAAAAGCATGTGCGAAACCCTTTGATATCGGTTTCTTCTCAATTGGAATCCACTCTTCTTATTCAAATATTATTTCCATGGAAGAGATTTTCCAGACCTTGTGCCTGGAGGTCTGGATGTTGTTCTAGTACTTGCATCACTTCTTGCTGCAACATTGAGAGTTCTCTACCAAAGGTCATCTCATCATTCTCCAGAGCTGGCACCCTGTCTCTCAAAGTAAAGAGGTCTCATTTCACCTCTCGTAGTTCATTGTTGAAGTCTTAATTCACCATTTTGGAGACTGCTCTTGGTGAACCAGGAGGGACACCATAAATGCTCTGGTAAGATGAACGTTATAGTCTACATCATCGCCTAGCAGCCAGCCGTTCTAAAGAGGAACACTCTAAGAGGAGTTATTTGTAGACTTCTTAAGTATAGACCTTACGTGGTGATCCTCCCTGCCTTTATTTGCTGCTATGGTACTCGTATCAGCAAAAGGGGAAGTCGGAACACTATCACTTACTGAGGGGCAGAAGCCCTGTATCACTTGCCTGGACCCTGTTAACAGTGGCCTGCCAATATAGAGCCATTCCAATACAAATTGTTGGGCAAATGAGGCTCGAACTGGACCAGCGGAGTAGCCCAATCAGGTACACAACTTCTTGCAGATAGAGTGAGCCAGTAACCGAGCCCCTCTGTCAGTTACAGATATTAAAAAACAAATTAGAAAGCTGCAACGTACCTGGCTCAAAACTAAAGCCAAACAAGACAGACAACCGACAGAAAATGAACAGATTATACAAGTCAGCTATCAAAAAAGCTAGGAAAAGGTACTACTCAGACATAATTCAAAATGCTAAATGTGCAAATAAAGAATTCTATAAAATACTCAAATAATTTAGCAAACCAAATTGCCTAGAAAGAGCTAATCCTGTTACTCAAGATTTCACAGACAAACTGGCAAATCATTACACTGACAATGCAGACACGTTGGACTCATACTTAAAACAGACAAAGCACCAGCACTAAACCTTTGACATAACAACAATCCAAGAATACTCTAACTCAGCCTCTCTGTTCCTTCCAACACATCTCACACGATGAATGTATAAACCTGGTAAAAGTAAGCAGACCTGCCGGCAGGCCTTCTGGCCAATGTCCACCACAAACTTTCAAGACAATTATTTTAACAACCTCTGCTGCCACTCCAGTAAGTATCGCCAACGATTCCTTAACTACCGGAATATTTCCAGAAGAACTCAAAAAGTCATACACACTCCCTTTACTGAAGAACACAAACTTGTACCCGCTGAACCCTGACAACTACAGACCCATTACAAATGGAGCTTTCCTGGGCAAACTGATAGAAAGAGCATTGTTCGCCCAGATGTCACAAATTAATTGAAGAGAATAACATACTTTCAGACTTCCACACAGGTTTCCGTCCGGGAAGAAGCACAGAATCTGCCCTCCTTGCCGTCTGGGATGACCTGAAGAACACAGTAGACCGCAACGGGGTAGCTGCGCTTCTCCTCTTGGCTGCCTTTGACACGGTTGACCATGACACTCCAATACAGCATTCTGGGCCGTTTGAAGTTTATTGATGCTACGCTGCTGAGCACTAGAAAACAGGGCATTACAGTAGTCCAGTCTTGAGAAAATCAACACTGAAACCACCGTCTTCCTTAGATCCACCATATTGCCAGAAATATTTGCCTCAACATTTTCAGGATAAAGAAACATTCGGAAGTGGCCGATTTGATTTGTGCTTCAAAGGACAGCATGGTGTCAAACAAGACACCTAGAATTTTGGCTTTAGGCATAGTATTATGAGGAATGTAGCAACACGTGTAGCCAATACATATCCATGAAAAACGGGTCAGTAGAAGCTAAAATGCATATGACACAACTGCTGACTTGTTTTTAATCTTAAAACAAAAAGTGACCATGGGAGTTTATCAGCTCTGCACAAGTTTTTATTTTATAGTTTTTATACAGCGCAAACAAATAGAGATGTGTATGTGTTTTCCAGTGTTGATATAGTGCTGGCTTTTATTTAGCACCATACATGATCGCCAGTTACATAACACAACTTCACATTCATACCTTTTTCAGGCAGGGGTAAATTAGGTGATTTGCCCTGAATCCCCGGATGTTGACAGTGCTACTTGGGTGCATTACAATAATCTGGGAGAGATTGAAAGCTTACTTATAATTTGCAGAATTCATTTGGAATAGGTTAGTAATGAATCCTTCAGATTGTGCCTTCACTGTACCTCATCAGTGCTTGTTTTTCAAATCGCTTTCTCTGCTCCATTTCGGCAACAGAGCTTATTCAATGTTGTTAATGCGCTTCAGGTCAGTGCCTATAGGGAATCCTTCCAGGAGTTCCAGTCTTAGACCAGCTATTCTTCCAGACTCCTTCGAAAGGATCTCCAGCAACCCCGTTGAATCCCCTAAAAAATATTGTGCTACCCCCAGAGGGGAGAGGATACAGCTCAGCAGTCAGAGCTTCCATCTCAGAAGCTGGGGACCAGGGTTCAAGCCTCGGGATCAGCTCAACATCAAATCACTTAATCGATCAACTAATGTAAATTATTTTAAAAGAACAGCGTGGTCAAATGGGATGGGTGATGAGAAATTAAAAGAAAAAAATAAACAGACAGAGAGGTGGTTGTGGTTGGAGCAGCAAGCAGTGAGCAGTGAAGGGGTGGAGCTGTAGCCAAGGAGCGAGAGAGTAGCTGTTGCAGGAAAGCATGACATGCCTGAAGTAGCAGAAACGCATTAAAGAAAATAGTGCTCACCGACTTATACAGCAGACAATGTAACACCACCAGAAAGTATGTAAGAAAATATACAATTTTTTCAACTTCTGTGGACAGTGAACCCATAAGGCAGGAGACCGTACGAATCCTGTGATGCCCTGTTTGTATCTACAACCCACTTGAAAAACTGCTTGAAGCCATTCAAGAGCTTGCATTTATTTTGTTACTACTACGCAATAAGAGACCTTGAAGGTAGTGTATGCAATATGCAAGTTTTCATTTATTCATTTGCAAAAGTTAACAGGTAACCTTTGAATTGCTGATTGCCGTGTTCTTGTGTTGAATTGGTACTAATGAGATGAAACACTTGCACTGACAGTATTAATTTGTATTACAAATGTCAGATAGTTTAATGCTGCTGCCACAATATGGTTCTGCATTACGCTGCAAAACTTTCCTCTTCTTGCAGCATAATTTAGTAAACACTGCTACATAATTTAGATATCTCTTACCCCATCATTTCCAGTGGCTCCGGCTAATAAGCATTTGCAATGCAATAGGTCTTGCATTACTGAAAATTTGAGCTATTGACATGGCAAATGATAATGATTGCTAGGTTTTCTTGTATTAAAAATAATCCCAGCAATAGCATAAGTAATAAAATAAAATTCACGAAGCAAGAAAAGGGTGCAGTATCACAGGCTGTTATTAGGTGACACTGTGGAGCTGTAAAGGGACCTCTACTATCTATATAAGACACTGCATCCTTACTTATGCTACTCCTAGGATATTTTTCAACAAAACAAGAATAATCTACAATCATTATTTGCAACGCCAATATCTCAAACTTTCAGTAATACGAGACCTATTGCATTGCAAATTCTTGTTGTTAACGATTTTTCTTGAGGAATGGGAAGAGGCCACACACAAGCAATGAAATTATACCATGGGATACCATTCCTAGATTGTTACTCTAGAGACTCACTACTTATAATACATTTGGGAACCGCTTACATGCCATTACAGCACTAATTATGTGAAACGTGTTGGCTGGCTGAAATTTTTATATTTGATGCAACTAATGGATAGAAGAGCTGAAAAAGCATCAGTGTGACCCGGTCTTATTTGGAAAATTGGAGCACCTGCTACCGGACTGATTTAAATTTTGGGACCCAGTCTCTGTATTGGTAAGCAATAGAGTGGCGGTTTACCCCATCTTGCAGAGCATCCAAATGAACCTCACAAAACTACTAGACTAAAGGTGAGCTCTATCATGCCTCTTCACACCCTAAACATTTCTGACGCAGAAGCTACTAACTAATGTTTAGATTCCGATTTCAAATTCCTTCACATTTACAGAACGTTTTAAAATTTTTCATTTTACATTTTGCTTCTTTATTTATAAATACTTTAGTAATCTGTTAACATTAGTTAATTTTCAAAGCAGTCCCTAAACATAGGTTAATAACCACGGCTATACATGCTACAAAGCCATGGTGCTCCACTCACAGAGAGCAGCATATTATTATTATTATTATTATTATTAAATGCTTATATAGCACGTAGCTACCCACCAGGGTTTCCTAGCCCTTTGACTACAAGTAGACCAGCCTGAAATAGCCAAAAGAGCAGTTTTTTCAATTCCTTGCTGAAGTTGGATAGCGAAGCTCAGCATCTCAGGGACTCTGGAAGTGTTCCATAACTTAGGGCTGAGTAATGAGAAGGATCGACCACCCATCTGGGTGTGTCTGACTCTAGGAACCGCAAAAAGTAGATTGATTGCTTGAGCGCAGGGTGTGAGCAGGATGGTAGGGAGTCACCAGGCTTTGCAAGTAGCCCAGTGCCAAGCAGGTGCGGGTTTTGTGCATAAAGCAGAGAGCTTTGAAGTTTATTCACTTGTCCACTAGGAGCCAGTTGAGTTGGCGAAGGAGCCAAGACGCTGAGGAATGTTTAGGGAGGCGAAACAAGAGCCTGGCTGCAAAGTTCAGAACGATTTGCAGGCGCCTTATCATTGCCTTGTCTGCCCCCAAGTAAAGGATGTTGTCACAGTCAACTCTGGATAATATCATGGCCTGGACGACTGTTCTCTGAGCAGAGAAAGGAAGTATCCACAGAATCTTCTTGAACCATTTCATGATAGCAAAGCATGTGGAGGCTACTTAGGCCACTTGTGGCTTCATAGACTGCGTGGGATAGAACCAGATGCCAAGATTCTTCATTTTACTGGCGGGAGTAGGTGGCATTCCCAGCGTGGCAGGCTAATGTTGAGGACCCCAAAGCTGGAGCTTCGTCCCCAATATCATCACCTCGGTCTTATAGCCATTTAATTTTCAAGGAGTTGGTGTTCATCCAGGTGGAGACAAGACCGAGGCAGGAATTGAGATCCTCTGAGTTGACTTCCCGTCCGGACGACAGGAAGAAAATGATCTGGGCGTCGTCTGCATATAAATACAGAGTTAGTCTGCAGCTTTCCACCAGGTCCGCCAAAGGGCAAACATAAATGTTAAAAAGCAAAAGGCTGAGGGTGGAACCTTGAGGAACTACAGAGGTAAGTGTGAGAGATTGAGACGCTGCGTCAGACGCGCTGAGCTCTAATAAGATTAGTGAGGCTGTGCTGCCTGAATCCAGGAGTTGCGTTAGAAGTTCCATGGCTGCTAGATCTGCATCTGCGGACCTAATGTCCGTCACCTTTTTACTGAAGTCAGTGAGCTCCTGAAATTAAGTTTGTGACAATGATGGAGCAGGAAATAGGTTAATGGGATCTGATAAGTCTTGGACCACTTTAAAAAGTGTTTTGGGGCAGTTTTGTTTAATAAAACAGAGCGCGCGCGTGCGTTCTTCCAGTGCTAGTGATTTTGGTTCAGAGCTAGTTTATATTTAGTTTTTGAGTCAGTATCATATAATTTCCTCCATGCCCTTTTTAGACACTTGCATAGTTTCTTTTCTGCCTGTAGGAACACGTTGAACCAGGAGGCAGTATGGTGTTGTCTAAGGGAGGATTTTGGCTTAGCTGGTAACGTTATATTTAAGCAGACTATGAGCCAATGATCATTGGAAGGTTGATCTAGCTCAACCTTCTGTACTAGCTGAGGTGAGGTCCTCAGTAGGCATGCATTAAAGGCGGGAATGTCGAATTTGGTCCAATTCCTGGCCATGATTTTGGGCCTGACCGCCAACAAAGGCGGTGGGGAATCAAAAGTAAAGGGCACAACAAAGAGGTAAACAGCATTTAGTTTGCAAGAGGAACACATGCCATAACAACGAGGTCGTTACAACGACCGCGTTATTTCGCATATCGTTACAACGCAAGTCAGAAAAACGACTTGCGTTAAGGAAGAAGGTGGTGTTGGATTTAAAATCCTACACCTTCCCTAGTGTCCGCGCAGACTGGAGTTGGAATAGTAAATTATACTATTCCAACATCCAGCGCCCAATACAGCAAGTCGTTGTTCAGACTTACGTTGTAACGGTATGCGAAGTAACAACATGGTCGTTGTAACAAACGCGTTATGGCATGCGTTGTAAATGCATGCGAAAAAAAGGAATATATTCACAGCAAGATGGTCTGACTACAGTAACAAGATAGGTGGATATGTAGTAAGACCTGAGATGTTAGAGAAAATGAGATCCAGCAGAAGACCTGCTTTATGAGCAGGGCAGGAATTTATTAGGTTAAGATTCATAGCATCGACATCCTTGATTAGTGCTTGACTGAGTGTGCAGGTAACTTCCTCTAGGTGCATATTGAGGTCTGCGAGTAAAATGAAATTGGAGCTTCTAAGTGTATAGGGAAAAATTGCATCTACGATTTCGGAACAACAGTTCCCTGTATGGAAGGGAAGAGAGGGAAGGGATTAAGGTGCCAGAGATAGTAAATTTGGGTGTGAGTTGTAGAGAAAAGAATATGGCTTTGAATGCCAGTAAAGGTGCCTCCTCTATTATACACTGATAGGTGTCTTTAAATACAATCGCTATGCCACCTCCCTTTTTAGGTCTCGCCTACGCAGTGCGCAAGCGCTGCATTGGAGTGACCTCTTGGAATCACTCTGGGCTTTTGTTGAAACTCGTGCATGTCTTGCACGGTTTCCTATTAATACTCATGCATGTATGGCATTTACCTTGCGGGAGCAAGCAGCTGCGCCATCTGTTTGCAATTATCGCGCTCGCTCCCGCAAGTTAAACGTCATACATGGACAGAGCCTCAAAGCCACGCCTCCATTCACCACCATGAGCTTCAAAACGTAGCCACACTGGCCGCTCAGCCGATTTTTCCCCTTCACTTTTCCCTCCCAAAGCAAAACCCCGAAAGCAAGAAGAACAGCAGCGTACTCAGGATGGAGGTGATGATGTTCATTCCGCCGCTTCTTTGTTTGGGCCACGTGTCGATGGAGTCAGAACTCTTAGCTAAAGCAGAAAAAGTGTGTTAGATCTCTGGCACCCCAGGAAGACACTGCATCAACCACTATAACTGCCCTACCCAGGCACTTGCAGACGCCACTCACACCTAGAAACTGGAGAAATGTGCAAGACACCCAGCTGCCTCTGGAATGGGTCAGCGGCAGTTGCCACTAACAGGAGGTCCGTATTCATTCATTCTCTTGCAGAATTGTAAGAGGGCCGGTTCTGCGGACATCACTGGAAAGCACCCCTGCCGCCCCCACCTTGCATCAGAGAGCGAGGTTTGCTATACCCCGCAATGGCCTTTAAATACCCTTTAGCTGCACTGCGTTCCTTACCAGCTTTTGTAGGGATTATATCGGACCAGGGGGTTTGGGCAATACGGGCATCCGTTTTGTGGAATAATCCATAGGTGAACCTAAAGTACAGAAGGCAACGACATCAATACAGAACTCACACTGGTGCCACGCGCGTCTACAAATCCCCAAAGATTGTGTTTGACAACCCCCAGCAGGACCTAGAGAGGGGGACAAAGGGAGAGAAGCGATAGGTGCAATGCTCACACCAGCCGCAGCCACGGGGTACCGACGGAGAGAAGAGATAGGGGCAATGCTCACACCAACCACCCTGCCTGGCCAGGCCCCATGGAGACAGTGCACAAATCTGTGCAACAGTAGCAGTGCTTTTGGAAGGGCAGGCGCTTCCCGGTGCCTGGTTTGCTTTATTCCCGCAAGAACCGTGACCTTTTTATTTGCACACTAATTTCTGAAGCAGGTTCATTAACGCACTCAGCTGCCTTGATTGCTTCTCGCGATATGCACACGTTTTGTCCACAGCGCTTTTTGCCAGGACTCAGCCAGTAGTCCATTTTCTGAGGAGCCCCCAGATTTCTGTCTATGTTTCTTTGCCTCACCTTTCTGTTTGTGTCACCCTGCCAACCCTAAATATATAATAAAAGGGCTGTGCCTTCTGATCACTGTAGCTATGCAAAACGGAAATTATGTAAACCTCCACAGCATATTCAAAAGCCTCATAGAGCCCACCATGTTCGTTTACCAGCCCACAAACCTGACCCCTCCCCCCAAACACCCCAGGGTGACTTTCACTCAAAGGCCCTCTCCTGCACTGACATGGGCTGCTGATGACGTAGTCGAATATAGAAGAACCAGAAGGAACTTTCCTTGTGAAAGCTGCCGGAACGTCTCCTTCTGTTTTTCCGTTAACTCTATTTATTAACTCCAATAACCTCTTTCTCCGTTTGTCTTCCTTAATGGAGTCCGGAATGACGGGAGTTGGTATGGACCAGGTTTCTGCATGGTCTGTGTTGTGATAAGCTTTTATTAAGGCGTTAGAAATTTTCGCATTAAAATCTCTCAGTAGTGCTTGCGAATATTTCCACTTGACTCTAAGGTAGTTTCCATCTATTCGTGTGGCCCTGTCTCTGTCAGAAATAGGGCATTTGGGCCCATGTCCACCAGAAAATAGCGAATGTGACGTTGACTGCTAACCAGACTGGCAGAAGCTACAGTTGGTCGACCGTCTCCTTGGTGAGACCTGCGTATGCTTATCCTCAGAGTTAAATGTAGTTTTTGCGTTGTCAGCCTCAGTTGTGCAATCTGAAGGTTTATAGTAAAAACGTCAGTGTTTACAACTGTCCCCGAAGATTAACTGGTTAATCAAAGTTAATCAATAACTGACACGCCTCGGGGCAGGCCATATGCAGGGCTTTTAGGAGGTCTGGTGGAATTACTATTCTGTCTGCCCTAAATCAGGCAGGGTCTCTGGCCCCTGGTCTCGTTCGGACCAAGACAGGACTGCCTTTGGCGCACCTTCAGAGCATCCACTGTGCAACAGCACCAGGCTGCCCTTACATCAGTCATTGAGAGCACCGAAATTCCGCTCAGCTGTACCACAAGCTGTCCAAGATGGCGGCTCTCATGGCACACAAAATAGGCAAAGGCGCATCCCAGGTCCCTCTGCACAAACGAGAAACCTGCAGCAGGCTGAGGAGCATATAAGGGAAGGGCCAAGTAATCAGTAAGCCCCAACATGCAAAGTGCAGTGGGTAAACCAAATTTAACTTGTTACAAAACTCAGTTGTGATTTCCCCCGCTGTAGCACCCCCACAAAGTTTACTAAAAGCAGGCAAAATGCATAACAATGTAACCAGGGTTAAGGGAGCCCTTTAGCTGAGCACGATGTGACAGTTGACGATATTCCCTAAAACAAAATCAGAGCTAGGCTACTTGTCAGCATAAGTATTCAAAAACATACAGACGATGCACAACTCTACCAGAAAGTCTCCTCTACTTGAGACATTCAACACCTCAAAACCCTGCCTACATCTCATCCAGACCTGGATGTCGAGCACCTATCTAAAACTCAACCAAAGCAAGACCGAATTCCTGTTATTTGCCAAGAACAGCCTGCAAGAAATAGTACAAAACTGACAAGCGACTTAGATTCACCTGACACCAACGTTACCCCTCAGAGAACACATTGCCAATATAACAGACTGCTTGATACCATCTCTCTCGCCTAAAAAAATTGAAACTTTCTTACAGAAAGTAAGGTCAGAAATGCTTTAAACCATCATACTCTTGCATCCGGATTCTTGTAACACCCAGCTCCACAGCCTCCCGGACTACACATTGTCACTCTTAAAGGGCATTCGTCAAGGTCACAATGTGTCTCATCTAGGGCTGGAAGAAACAGGATTGTAATACCCCCACCCTAATGTAATCCCTTTGGCTCCACTTGCCAAATCGCACCATCTTCAAAACAAGCTGCATCATTTACAAAGCCATTATAGCACCCGGCTTATCTTGCGGACAAGCTCGCCTTCTATGGTGGCTCTCATCTCACCCACAGCCAGGCCACCATCAGACTGGAGACCAAGGAGTGTAAAACAGAAAAAAGGGGGCAGCAGGCCAATTCCATCAATGTACCCAGGATCTGAAGCCTAAAATCCACAAGGACAGCTCCAATTTCTGTAAATAACACTTATCACAAAGCAATAATCCAATAACCAGAAGACCCCTCCCATTACTGAAGGACTGTATGCTTTTCTTTGACCCTTTAAGGCGCTCCACTGCCTTTTTGGCTTGGACTACACTATACAGAAAGAGCACACACATATACATATTGCAACCACTGATTTCTTGGACTCCCATGGAGAGGCCCTCATTCGCCATTTGGTATCCGGTACAAGAGGCAATGAGGCCTAGCAGATGCAACACAAGCCAGATCGAATAAAGAGTTTGAGTCCAACACACTAGAATTATCACCTGAATAACTGCCATTCTCTGACGAGGAGAAAGGAAAATGCTACTTACCAGTATGCATCTGTTCTTGGCATGTAGAGCTGTAGATCCGCATACTTTTGCATAGATCGCCATCTGGCATTGGGCTTGGATGTTTGCACTTTGTTATGGTAGAAGTCTTTGTAGTCACAAGCTAGGTGGTGACTCCTTTGGTTAGTAGTGCGCATGGGCATCGACTCCATCTCCAGATTGTTTTCGCCATATAGGAGGATGATGGAGTTATTTAAAAATAGAAAAAATGCCCATGTGTAATGTATCTAAGTAAGATAGTACTGCAACACATAGGTGTCCGGGGAGGCGGGTGGGCGTATGCGGATCTACCTACAGCTCTACATGCCAAGAACAGAAGCATACTGGTAAGTAGCATTTTCCGTTCGAGGCATATGAGCTGTAGATCGCATACTTTTGCATTGACTATACAGCAGTTACCCCGTTAGCGGTGGCTACCTGTATGTGTTGCATTTGTTTGAAAAAGTGATCTTAGTACAGCCTGGCCCACACTAGCATGTTTTGCCTGCACATTCACACAGTAGTGTTTGTGAAAGTGTGCGGTGTAGACCATGTTGCGGCTTTGCAAATGTCATCCATGGGGATGTTCCCTAAGAATGCCATGGATGCCCCTAGCTTGCATGTGGAATGCGCCCTAGGGGGAATGGATAATGTACACTTAACTTTTTGGTAGCATATCTGAATGCATCTAACGATCCACCTGGCAATTCCAGCTTTTGATAGAGGAGTGCCCTTATGTGGTGGTGAGAAAGCTACGAAAAGTTGTTTAGTTTTCCTGAAGGTTTTTGTCCTTTCAATGTAGTAAAGAATAGCTCTTTTGACGTCAAGCGTATGAAGAGCCCGTTCAGCGACTGAGTCTGGTTGAGGAAAAAATACTGGGAGCTCAACAGACTGGTTAAGGTGAAAGGTCGAAATTACTTTAGGTAAGAATTTAGGATTTGTCCTAAGAACCACTTTGTTGTGATGTATTTGTAAAAATGGTTCCTGTATGGTTAATGCCTGGAGTTCACCCACTCTTCTGAGAGATGTGATGGCCACAAGGAAAGCTATCTTCCATGTGAAGAACTGTAACTCACATTTATGTAAAGGTTCAAATGGAGGACCCATGAGACTTGTTAGGACAATGTTTAGATTCCATACTGGAGAGGGTGGAATTCTGGGAGGAATTATCCTTTTAAGGCCTTCCATGAAAGCTTCGATGGGAGTCACCCTAAACAAAGACAAGTGTTGTCTGTTTTGTAAGTAAGCTGCTATAGTAGCAAGATGTAATCGTATGGATGTATATGCCAGATTACATCTTTGTAAATGCAGGAGATAACAAATAATGTTTCGAGTTGAAGCATTTAGTGGATTGATGGGGTTATTGCAATAAACCACAAATCTTTTCCATTTAGCTGCATTGCATACTCTAGTGGTAGGACGGCTAGCTTCTCTAATGATGTTCATGCAGTCTGGTGGGAGATTGAGGTAACCAAACTCTAAGACTTCAGGAGCCAGATCGCTAGGTTCAGTTGAGCTGGTTCTTGAGGTCTGATCTCTCCATGGTTCTGTGTGAGAAGCTTAGGGGAAAGGTGCAATTTTTGGTGTGGGACTACTGAGAGTTCCAGCAGTGTTGTGAACCATGGTTGTCGGGCCCATATTGGCGCAACTAGGATCATTGTGAGAGACTGTTTGAGCTTGCGCACCAGTAATGGAATGAGCGGGAGAGGCGGAAAAGCGTACGCAAATCTGCCTGACCAGTTGATCCATATCACATTGCCTTTGGACAGTGGGTGTGGATATCTGGAGGCGAAGCTTGCGCATTTTGTGTTTAAATGAGTGACAAACAGATCTATGTCTGGGTGGCCCCACATTTGAAAAAACGGATGAAGAACTTGGGGATGAAGTTCCCATTTGTGAATCTGCTGTTGTTGACGACTGAAAAGATCCGCAATTTGATTGTGTATCTCTGGTAGGTGCTCTGATAAGAGGTATATTTTTTGAGGAATGGCCCATCTCCAAATGCGTTGTGCTAGGCGTGAAAGCTGCAGTGTGTGTTCCCCCCTGTTCGGACTAGGACAGTTTTGCCTAGGAGATGCTTCTGAAATGATTTTAGGGCGAGAAATATGGCCAGTAACTCCAGGTGATTGATATGAAGGAGTTTCTGTTGAGGGGGTCCACATACCTTGAATGGTGTGGTTTAAGAGATGAGCTCCCCAGCCGGTGAGCGATGCGTCCGCTGTTAGCACTATTTGTGGAACCGGGTCCAAGAACGGCCGCCCTTCGGAAAGATTTTGTGAGCTCCACCATTGCAGAGAGCGATACGTGCGTCTGTCTACCAACACCAGATCTGTAAGTTGACCCTGAGCTTGATTACACTGTTGTGCGAGACATTCCTGTAGTGGACGCATCTGGAGTCTTGCGTAAGTGACTATTAAGATGCAAAAAGCCATCATCCCCATTACCTGCATTAACACTCGAGCTGGGAGTGAGTGTTGCGGTTGAAATTTTGTTATGAGGGCTTGCATACTGGCTATCCTGATTGGGTTGCGGTATGTAAGAGCTTTGGAAGTATCTATTGTTGCACCTAGATACTGTTGGGTATAGGACGGCTGGAGTGTGACTTGGTGAGGTTTATTGTGAATCCTAAGTTGTATACCAGCTGGATTGTGTTGTGTGCGTTTTGCACACAATCGCTGCGTGACTTTGCTTTTATGTGCCAGTCGTCTAGGTAAGGAAACACATGAATGTGTTGCCTTCTTAAGTGGGCTACTACCACCGCAAGGCATTTTGTAAAGACTCTGGGTGATGTTGTGAATCCGAATGGAAAAACTTTGAACTGGTAATGTTGTCCGTCCAGTACAAACCGTAGTTATTTCCTGTGGGCAGGGTGAATAGGAATGTGGAAGTAGGCATCCTTGAGATCTAAAGTGGCAAGGAAGTCGCCTTGTTGGGCAGCGGGAGGACCTGTTGTAAGTTGACCATTTAACGGTCTGAGGTCTAATATTGGTCTGAGAGTGCCGTCCTTTTTGGGAATGAGGAAATAAAGGGAGTAAACCCCTGTACCTTGCTGGTGTAGGGGAACCGGTTCTATGGCACACTTTTGCAAGAGAGAGAGAACCTTCTGCTTGAGAAGCGTTAGATGTTCTGTGGACATCGAATATTGTCTGGGAGGTATGTGGGGTGTAGAAGTAAGTTCCAGGCAGTAACCATACTGGATAATTTGTCTTACCCACCTGTCTGTAGTGATGGAATTCCGGACAGGTAGGAACTGTGATAGTCTTCCCCCGACTGGAGTGGAGTGGTCTGGGGGAAGTGGAGGGAAGTTACTGTTTTGTGGTGGGGGAGTTGCGGGCGTGAGAACCACGTCCTCTCCCTCTGTTGTTATTGCCTCTGTAAGTCCCTCTAAAAACATACTCTGCTAGGGGACGTTTGAGTGGGGCTTTTGTATGTGGAAGAACTGTTTTCTGTGCCAGTTGTTTTGGAGGTGCCACTTTAAGAGGAGCGACTAAAGGAACCTCTACTAGTTGTTGTTTGTAGAGCCCCCATAGATTTGACTGTGTCCTTTTTCATCTTTTCTAAAGATGTGTCCACAGTAGGTCCAAACAAGTGTTCCTGATCCAAAGGTTGATTAAGGATGGTAGACTGCACCTCCTGCTTAAAACCAGATATGCGTAACCACGCATGTCTGTGTAGTAACACACTTGTATTAATTGTGCGAGATGCTGTATCTGCTGCATCCACGGCACATTTAATAGAGGTATTTGTAATTAACTTTCCGTCTTGTCCAAGATCGTTTGCCTTGGTCTTATATTGGTCTGGAAGATGTGGCATGAGCTTTTCAAGCTCATCGTAGTGAGCCCTGTCATACCTCGTCAGTAAAGCTTGTGAGTTGGCAATACGCCAGAAGTTTTCTGCCTGGGACGCAACTCTTTTACCTGATGCGTCCAGTAGTTTGGACTCTTTGTCTGGCGGAGGTGCATCACCTGTGGTTTGGGAATTTGCCCGTTTACGGGCATTTGCGACTACTAATGAGTCCAGAGGAAGTTGACCCTTAATGTAAGCTGGATCGCTTGGAGCTGGTTTGTATTTTTACTCAGTTCTAGGATTGAGCACCCTAGCTCTGACAGTGTCTTTGAAAACCCCAGGGGCATTTTTAATCAACCCTTTGAGCATAGGGAGAGTGTTTGTTGTTTTTTGAGGCTGCGAGAATGTCTCTAATAAAAAGTCCTCTTCCAGGGGGTCTGAATGAAGTTGAACCCAGTGGTATTTTGCAGCTCTATTTATTAGTTGCGCAAACCCTACGTTGTCATCTGGAGGGGAGGGTCTGGAGGGATATAAATCTGGCTCAGATACATTTGGGACATTATAATCGTCCCAAGAGTCATGAGGTGGGATACTGTGGGTGTCATCATCAGTATCTGTGTCATGATGTGGTGGGTCTATGTCTTCATCCCCACCCCCTAAATCCTCATCTTCTTGTGGTGCAGGTGAAAGAGGAGACACTGGAGAGAGTGCTGGAGAAAGTATAATGGTTGGAAGCTGTGGAGGTGGAGAAAAAGGCCTCATAGATGAGATGGTGGAGTCTTTTTTCTTTCAGGGTATCTCATGTATTTCTGAGGTGTCCAATTTCCTTTTTTTAGGTGGTATAGAGGTGACTTGTCCGGTAATGGGGGCAATATGGAGTGACTTTTGCTTAGGATCCGGTGGACCTGGATGGAAAAGTTCCTTGGATCCATTGTCTTTTTTCGGCGTCGAGCACTTGGGCTCCGAGTGGTGTTTTGGCCTATCTTCTTTAGCTTTAGGAGGGGTTTTTGTGTCCTTCTGCTTGGGTGGATTTTTCGACTGAAGATTTAGGCTGTTTTTTCAGATCCGAAGTCCTGGATTGAATTTGCTTTCGGTGCTAAAGAGTCTGGTGCCGATGTTACCTTGGGCCGAAGAGGGTTTTTCGGTACCGTGGTGTGGCTGACTCGATCCCAAGCTGCCTGAAGGCTTTGTAGGTTTCGGAGCGGGGCCCGGAGGCGGGGCTTCTGAAGTATTGTCACGGTGTCGACCCAAACCCGAAGGTGAAGGTGTTACCGGAGCCTTTTGTGTTTTTCGGGGCAGTGGCGTCGACGTCAGTACTCACGCTTCGTTGACCTGGAGTAATCGACTGGTCTTCTGAGTCCGATTCGTCGGCTTCAGAGACGCTGTCTTGTGCATCTCCTGTCTCACGTTCCAGATCGTCGGGGTCTGCCTCGAAGATGTTGTCTGGCGCCGAGACGGTTGATCTAGACATTTAGTGTCGTCGAGCCTGGCGATCACGTATAGTCTTCTTGGACCTGAAAGAATCACAGGCCTGGCAGTGTCGACTCATGTTCTGGAGAGACACAAAGGTTGCAGATCTCGTGGAGATCTGAGTGTGGGAATTTAGCCCCACACTTGCATTTTTTAAATGGTGTCCTTTCCATATGCTAGTTGTTGGCGCCGCTCGGCGCAACGGCCCACGTTGGCGGCCAGATTCCAAAATCTCTTGGAACTGGATGCGAGTCGAGATCGCGATCGAAACAATACCATCGAGCGGTGAGAGCTTTGCGTGTCGAAGGTGAATCGAAATGATACCAACCCAGAACGCAGCAAATCACATCCGAACCCGATGGCGGAAAAAAACAATCTGGAGATGGAGTCGATGCCCATGCGCACTTCTAACTAAAGGATGAGTCACCCATCTCGTGACTACACAGACTTCTACAATAACAAAGTGCAAACATCCGAGCCCAACACTAGATGGCGATCCATGCAAAAGTATGCGATCTACAGCTCATATGCCTCGAACAGACCTTTATTAGAACCAAGTAGAACGGCGCACCAATAAAGGTCACCATTTGTGTGGGAGAATGGTGAGACTTTTGGATGCTAAAGGGAAGGTCATGGAGAAGAGAGATGGTCTGCTGAAGTTCTTCAATATTTTGGGACTCCTCTTTCGCCAGCCAGTGACCCAAGTATGGAAAGACATGAAAGAAAGACAGAGAGGTCCAGTTTGCCTCAATGGGGGAAAAAAACAGGAACAGATAGCGCAACAGCTGGTGCCGAATATACACTGGCAACCTCATGTCCCTGGCTGAGTGGGAATACATGGCGGCACAGGAGAGTCACTGCTGGGAAATACGTTTTCTGGACAAGCCTGAAGAAGAGTCTTGTGGCTCAGTGGACTAATAATAAATCCACTGCAAAAAAATAAAACTTGTGTTTGACCTCTTGGCCATAGATTCAAATTCCAGTGGGTCCATTCAGTCATCTATCATTACAAAGTCTATAAAATGAGCACCACGGAGTTGAGTAACAATAAACACCTGGTATTTGGCACCAAGATGCCCCAGGGGGAAAACGTGCATTTTACAAATAAATGTTAATACTATGTGAAGCATATACGGCATATGCACAATGTGAGCAACCTGCAGGATGATATACTCATATGAAATAAGGCTGTTGCAGTAAAAAAAAAAAAAAAAAAACCAATTGCTTCACGTATACACTGCATCTCTAAGATAACCCAAAAAAAAGAATGAATATGATTCAAGATACTTTTGAGAGGTAAATGGCGTATCCAGTTTTTAGTTAAAACCAATTATAATGGATAGAGAGCCACAAAAGGGAATATTTGTTTTTCCATTGAAACCAGAAAACAGGGTCACTTTCTGCCCTTTTAGCTGTTTGGTGCGGTCTGTTATCAAACAATATAAATGCAGCCCCTACCGCTAAGCATTATTCTACAATGGATACTCCCCTTAATACCTACTTAAACCATGCTAGGCCACTTTATATATCGTTGTAGACCTTTTCAAGGTTCCTAGGCCCTTAGAGCCAACTTTCACTCCTGTTCTGGAAGCATGGCTTAAATTTATTCAGCTCATTGTTCACAGCATCTCATTGCAGAGTGGTCAGCAGTTTGCAGCTGAACTCTCAGCAGTCTCTCAGTCCAGGGCAGTTTGGATTTCTGCAAGTTCAGGGTAAGAGGATTGTGCCAACAAAAATCACTGTAAACTAAAACCTCCAGAATCAATGACCTCCCATAAAACATTACACTCAGCACTTCTGTTCTTAGGCTTACATAGTGATGGTCTAAAAAGCATACCTTAAGGAGCTTCACCTCTTTAAATAGAAGGATCAGGGGCTTTATCATGAATATTTTCAGTGCCCATGCACCATAAAAAGAGGTCCACGAACTGGTTCTGGAGAAACTGCACTGCTTCGAGTGCATACAGACTTAGAAGAAGAGTGGTTAAGCTGTCAACAGTAAAGCTAGTAGTTTCAGGCGCCGTATCACAAATTTCACTGTCACTGTGCATTTAAAAGGTGTGCCTGGTGAAGACCAGGACAGTGTTCCCTTTTATGAGGAATACGCTGCCCTACAGGAAGCACATTCGGTAAAATAGGGAGCAACTGCTTCCAAGCTGCCCTGACTTTCAAAGAGTTGGCAGCAAGCTGTCTGGACTTTAAAGAGGGGGCAGAGACACCCCTGCATGCGGGTGCAGTGAGTGGCTGCACTCATCTCCAGGGGCGGGGGGTCTGTGGGGTCCATGAGACCCCACTTCCCCATTCGAGGGCTGTCCTCAGAGGGCGAACTAAAAGTGAGACACCTTTTTGCGGTGCAGTCAGCGCGTCTCCTAAAGGTCTTTTTAGCTCTGCACCTGCATCAGTAACAGGGCATGGGCACAGAGACCAAGTGATTCCATTATTTGTATGGGGCCACATCCCCTATGCAAATGAGGGAACGCCCTCTCATGATAGCGCTGGCACTACATGTGCACCAACGCTATCTGAAAGTAATATGGGGAAGACGGGAGGCCACAGAAGCAACAAGGTGAAGTGGGAGATGCAGAAGCAACACTGGGGAGGGCAGTGGGACATGCAAACACAAGAGGCGGCGGAGATGAATGCAACACAAACAAGCATTGAAAATGCAATAGGTATGTTTCCTGGGGGAAGGGAATGTTCTAACTTTGGAAACTGTTATTCTACCATATACATTAGATTATTTGTAGAGAGAAAAAAAAAATTGGTTTTAAAAAAAGTGCAAAACACACTGTGAACCCCTTCTTCGCTTATGTTATTAGACTTGTGAAACTAGGCTAAGGGGGCTATGCCTGGAAAGCTACCAATGCATGGATCTGTAAATAAGAGTAAATTAAAGACAATGCTGACTTAACCTGCTCAACTAGATTAGCTAATTTTGAAAGTGACTTGCATACATTGTAAGATGCTTGAATTGGGTTTGAGAATTTCTCATGGATAATAAAGCTCACACCATCCTAATTTTTTAACACTGACCTTTATCAACAATGAACAATAAATGGGAAAGTGCAACCTCACAACCCACTGCCCCGGTTTAAGTTAAGGACATCAGTGAACTTTGACATGAAGGATGATGGGCAAGTAATGTGCAAATGCGTGACAAAAAAAGTCCATTTAGAAAAAGTCCATTTAGAAAAAGCTTGTACTGTAGCATAATATAGTTTTTGCCACTGGACTATACAGCGCAGTGGGCTAAATAAGGGCAGTTCCATCCAATTGAAACCACTTATCAACATGCCACAGTGAGCTCGTGAGGCTGAAAAGCAGCACCTGTCTTGATGCACCCCAATTAAAGCAGCGCCTTTGTAACCAAGCATCTACTCTCATAACAACTTAGCACTATCCGGAAATCTCACTTTTAGGTTGCCCTCATAAGAACCAACGTTTAAAGAGCAATGACACCGCTAGTGCGGCATGCAGCACTATACAAACCAAAATAATGCGGGTCATTGTGTTGTAAGCAACCGAAAGATGAGTCTGTGAATGTCTGGATAAGGGGCATGCGGAGAATTACGACAGCGTTCTCCAAGACATCACCTGCTCACATGGTACATTCACAAGTGTTCACAATTGTGAGCACAGGGATATTTTCGTGTTAATAATGTAACCTGCTGCAGTGTGGGCTCACAGACACCCGTCGTGGTGCGCAAGCTGCCTTTATCTGCTGAAGAACCGCGTCGGCACCAAACATGGGATGACATGGGAAGCTGCCATGAATGTACAAGCCACTGATTCAAGGAAAGTAACTTCAGAAAACCAGACTACCATGCACGGCTGCTGGTATAAAAGGGTCTTTATTTTTCACCATCTGCGTTCCCCAACTGTGTGCAACAGAGATTCGGTAAACAGCACAGAGAGGACTTGTGTGTAGGCACGCTAATTGCTGCTCCGCGTGCTTTCGGGTTCCATTCACTTCCAGTCGCATTTTATGTCTTTACGTTTCGTGTTATTCCTTTTAGTGAGAAAAGCTCAGATAGATATCACGGAAACGAAACGTGAAACGCGGAAATAAACCCAGATGAATGCACATCACAGCTACCACATCACAGCTACAAGACACAGTGGACTGGCAGTGCAAGCCATATAATGTCCTTTCATTTGTAGGATCTGAAAAAAATAAGCAGGTCAGTGGGATGCGTGATGACCAGCACTGATCTGCGCTGCACAATCACTTGGGGGGAGGGACAGATGTTTCACCTTGAGCCACCCACCCCCACCTCAACTCAACCTCAAAGAACTTGTTTTGGGCGACGTTTTTTTCTTCCGTTTTTTTCTCAACTTTACTTTTTATGAACCTGAGCTTAATTGACCAATTGCTTCCTTGGGCAACTTCGGCCATTTCCAGAGCTAATATTTGTATGCCTTTCGCTGGATACTGTTGTGTGGGGTGGGGCATCTCTGAGAGGACCCTCACATTAAAAACGAAATATTCTCTGGGGCAATACGTTCTCAAAAAAGAATTGCTTGGATCGCCTACCGATGGCTGAGAAAAGCAACAATGACCTTCTCATATGGAGTTTATGGCATGGAGTTGGCTGGGGGCAGAGTGGTAAGAGGTGATGGTGCATTGAGAGCTAATGAACTCTCCCAACACATGTACCATGAAGAGTGCAAGGTCCCGCATGCGAAAGGTGCCTCGTCCTGTGTGGGACCCGTGACCACAGAGGAGGTAAGTTCACATGCAGATCGCATGACTGAGAAGAAGGGCCCGCACATCTTGTCCATACGCACGACGCCATGCGTGTGCACATCTCTTTACAGAGCGGACAGAAGATGTGCACGCGGGGACTGCCTATACTGGTGGCGAGAAAAAAAAAGTCCCCAGTGTATCACGCTGCCAGTAAAGCATCCAATACCCGCGTGCATATCTTTTGTCTCGTTTGTCTCCCCGCGTGCACGCTGGAATCGTATCGATTCCAAAAGGCCTCGGCATGGCAGAGCAGCGCAAGCGCTGCTTTCGCCAGGCCGAAACCTAAAAAGCACAAATGGGAGTGCAACAGGACATGAAGAAGCAAACGGTGACAGGCAGCAGCACAAGGGTAAAAAACTACACTGAGGAGAAGGCTTGAAAAAACATCTGCTTACACAAAGAAAAAAAGTTATTTCCTAACAGAAACGAGGCAGAAACACACAGGAACACGAGCAGGAAAATGAGAGGCAAAAGGAAAGCCAACCAATGGTGAACAAGGGCGTGTCCCAAGCACCTCTATGTTCATGGTAAGTCAGAACATGCCTTGCAAAAAATGGCACATGTGCGGTCTGGTAAACTCAATCTAAAAATAAGACAAGCTTTTCAAAAGCAAAATCCTTTGGCATGGAAGTAAAAATATAACTGGCAGGCCAGATGCACTCACACCTTAAGTTAGGCTAAACTAAGCTCCTAATTTTATACTCAATATTACAAAAACCTACTCACAAAAAAATACTAAAATTGGCAAATAAGTTCTAATGTTAAGCCTCAAACTGCTAACCTATCAAAGCATACAAAACTTAAATGTACAAATATATGAAAAATGTACAGCCGCAGGGAAACAAAGCAGACCACAAATATCTAGGGCCACTGATTATGCGACAGCAATTTTTTCTGCATAGCTATGGATTTTCCACATTTGCCACACAATCCATCATCTGCTGCATAATTTGCAGATTGTTTTTTTTTATTAAACGGTTTCAAGTACAAATAGTGACGCGGAGGGGGGGGGGGGGGCGGTGCTGTGCTCACAGTGCTCACAGACTCACAGTGGAGCAGTGCTCCTGACGAGCTGAGCTCGTCACGACCCCGCCCACTGATTAATTCTCCCGCACAGGCGGGGAATTAATCACGCGTGGGCGGGCCGCGGCCGTTATGACGAGCTCAGCTCGTCATGAGCACAGCTCTACTGTGACTCATGACGAGCTGAGCTCGTCATGAGCATGTGACTGGTTAAAGCTTTAGATTGAGCAAAAACACAAAAAGCTAATTTTAACCTACTGGTACAAACTGTCTCTCTCAAACTAAACACAAATGGGAAACAACATTTCTGTCAATGCTAAAAGCCTGTTAGTACAAATTTCACATGCTTTAGAAAACATTTCAGGAATGTCCTGGAAAACAAAATCTGCAAGTTATCGCTCCACCTAAACAAAACTGGCACGAAGTGTCAGAAAACTATAGCACACAATTTCAGAATGCTAGGCTAGGGGATCATGTCACTAGATTTCATGACTGGAATGTGTAAATAGCAGGCATTATTGGAATAAAGTTAAGATTTTATTATGTAATGCTACCAAAGAGGGGAAGGGTATTTACTGCAATGCAGGTTGGTATTTAATTACTCCTCGGTTTATTAGAGATAAAACTGCAATACAGCAACACATAATAAATCAAAGAATTTTCCCGGAGTAAAGCGTTTCTTGGGGTTTCAATGCTCTTACAAGCATTGCCTCGAACTGCAAAGGAAAATTCTATGTAACGGACTAGAGGCCAAGATTATGCCATTCTCTCTTCACTTTATTCATAGAAGCCAAAACAACATATAACGACTACGTATCCCTTGAAACCTGGATCCCCCATGGATCCATGCCCGCTAGGTTTTTTAAACTACTTGCCCCACTGATTAACCCTCCACTGAATCTGCTTTGGAACGCATGCCTAAAATCAGGCACTTACCCGTCCATCTGGAAAACTGCACTTATCCAACCTATCCTCAAGAAAGAGGATGCAGATCCAGCTATACTAAAAAACTTCAGACCCATCCCCCTTTTGCCAGCACAAGCCAAGATCCTTGAGAAAGAAGTACAGAAACAGCTATCCAACTTCCTAGAAACTAACAAACTACTACATGATTCTCAGTCCGGATTTAGAGCTGGCTACAGCACTGAGACAGCTCTGCTGGAGGTAGCTGAAACAATCCGGAAACCTTAGATAAGGGCAGCTATGCAATGCTGGTAGTCCTGTCAGCAGCGTTTGACACTGTCACATAAGATCCTCCTTGACAGGCTTAGGCAACTGGGAGTAAATGGGACCACTTTGGCCTGGTTCAGTTCCTTTCTTGAGGGGCGGACCCAGGGAACAAGGCTGCATCCTCATGTCTCTTCACCTCGCCCCGTGATTTGTGGAGTGCCACAGGGCTCGGCTCTTAGCCCGACCCTTTTTAACATTAATCTTGCCCCCCAGCCCCACTTGTAGAGCAGCATAGCGTAAGTGTCATTTCATACGCTGACGACACCCAGCTGGTGTTCTCCTTCAAAGATCATACGTTCCTGATCTCTTCCCCTTCTTGATACTCCTATGGATCGGTAGGGTCCCCCTCTCAGGGGAGCACATGCTGCTATTTCTGATTGTAGATTGCCTTGTGGTTTTTGTTTTTTCTGGTTGTTATTTCAGTTTAAAATGAAACCGTACAGTGGGGTCCGGATGGTGTGGCTATCAACGCTGCTAACTCCTGTGCATCTTCCTTAGCCGCAACGCGCGCTCTACAATGTGTATCATATGCTCCTTTTGTTTACTAGCGGCCGGCCGGAAGGTTGTAGGCCCATCTTTGTATATTTTTTGAGTTTTGTAATAAAGGGTTTCAAAAAAAAAAAAATCATACGAACGCCGCATTCACAAATTTTAAGCAGTAGATATATCAGCCTGGATGACTAGGAACTGTTTACGGCTGAATGCCGATAAAACAGAGGTACCGATTTTTTTTTTTTTTATCAGCCTTGCCACCCCCATTCTGATCTGTGGTGGCCTTTAAATCTCACTCATCCTCCACTACCTGTGTCCTTGGCCAGGAATCTGGGTTTCAAATTTGACAACACCCTCTCATGCAGAACCCAGATAGGACATGTGTCCTCGTCCTGCTTTTCTGGAAAATGAAGGCGTTGCGAAGATTTCTCCACCTCCTACCAATGGACTGTAGGAAAACAATTGTCCACGCACTTCTAACCTCACAACTAGACTACGCTAATAGTCTATATCTGGGCTTACCAGCATATCTGTTCAGGAAACTGCAAAGAATACAGAATGTAGCCGCAAGGCTGGTCAGAAATGTCCCGCTAAGGCATCACATATCTCCACATCTGCGTAGTCTACAATGGCTGCCCGTGAAAAAACTAACAGAATTGAAAGCGCTCACTATTGCTTACAGGGCAATAAATGGAGTTGGCCCCCACTATCTACGGAAAAGAATCCGTAAATCCCATCAAACTAGAAACCTAAGATCCAATCATCTTGAACTCCTCGTCACCCCTCGCTTTGCCAAAGCCAGAAAAGGAGGGAGGTCCTTCCCATTCAGAACCACGACTCTGTGGAACTCCTTGCCCGAACACATCAGAAAGGCCAACTCGGAGTCCAGCTTCAGAAAATCCTTGAAGACGTGGACGTGGCTCTTTAGTCTTCCTTAGCACCTTGCAGGATCCAACACACTCACCCCACCTCGTTCTATCTGCTGCCAGCACCGGGACACTTCCATTGGGGGTAGCCGCGCGCTCTATAAGCTACATAATGATAAATAAATAATAAACCTTGGCCAGTAGTGAGAAAAAAATTGTCCAATCAGCCGCCAACATGGATCCGCCAATCAGTGGCGATACAGACCAACATATTCTGGCTCCACTACTTCGCATCCTCTTTCTTCGCTGCTACGCAGCCGAGATAAGTGTTTCTGCTGTTATTTTTAATATCACTGGTTTTGATAACTGTTGTAAAGTACTGTTAGTCTTCTCTTTAGACTTCTGCTTATTGTTATAGGACTCTTTGCGCGTCATCTTCCGATCTGAATGTGTATGCTTTATGGTCGACTCTGTCGAGGTGATTTACGGCGCTTCGCGAATTAGATATTTGCTGCTTTGTTTCTGTTGCGATGCGTTATTGGTGTTTCTTTTTCCCACATTTGATTTCTTTCGAGCGGCGCGCTGTAGCTTCACAGAGCTGTGTGTGGCCTGAGGGAGAAGCCGTCTTGGTGTACTTCAACCGTTTCTATTTTTAAATGGGTCGATTTATTTGCTTTATGTTACGGTCTGCCGCCTGATTTTGACACACTTGGAAGGGGCAGAGTCTGTATTCTGTTTCGCACGCCCGGAAGGGTCTGTATTTTGCGCGCTGCACACATGTGGGGAGTTACCCAGGCCACAGGTGCGGTTATAAAAATGATTTCCTTAATCCAGGCTACCTCCCCAGGGCTGTGACCCATAAATCTGTGAGGTTGTAAACGCACCCTATCAAGTGCAGCCAGTATTGAGCAACCTATAGAGGCTGCAGGTCTGTCACCCAGACTTTTTCATTTTTACATCCTCAACCATTTTAGAATGGATATGGATTTTGAGGACGATTCCCAAGGGAGGTTGGGAGAACACCCTGGCTGACCTCCCTTGGGATGATGACTTCTTTGATGCGGTAGATGCATCAATCTACAGGGCGGTAGGGGAAGCCATGACACCACTAGAGGACAGGTAGTCTAGGAAGATTGACCAGGCCCTAGCACATCTGGCAGCAGTGCCTACTGCTCCAGCCCCCCAGACCGGCCCGCAGGACACTACCCCACAGACTGCTCCGCCCCCTCCCAAACGTCCTAGGGACTCTGGGGTAGATGTGTCAGTTTTTGATAGACTAAAACAAGCTATTCTGGCAACTCAAACATCCCTCCCATTGACAGAGGATCCTGGGGTCCCAGCTAATAATATTCCTGAAGGGGATCCCGACGCTGAACCAGGCCCTTCCAGATCTTGGCTCCCTTCCTGACCTGCCCAAGACGATTCCGACATGTTGGACCCTGAAGACATCATTCAGCCCCGTTCCTCAAAGTGGGCCCCAGCAGACAAGGTGGCCAATTATGTGGCCATGCGTATTCGCAAACCCCTGGGTAAAGATGCACGTAACTGCTTGAGGGCAGAATGCCCAAGACCCTCTCTTGAGGGAAAAGTGGCTCTAACTCCTGAGATTGATACCAGAATGGTCACGTTTCTTCAAAAGTTTATCAAGGAGCCCAAAAATGGCATTGATAGGTCCTGGCGGGTGTGTCAGGACAAGCTCTTTGACACCCTAGGTCCTCTCACAAAAATTCTAGATATGGCGGAAGAAGCCAAAATGTCAGGTTCAATAATTTATCCAGAAGCACTTTCAGGGTGGGCACAAAGAGCCATAGTGTTTTTAGGCAATGCTAATTGTTCCCTTTTCGACTGAACGTTGATGCTCCCTACTTATCAAGTTGGGGGATCTTCCCGATTCTGAGGCAGGTGCGGTGGCCCAGAGGGGACTCTTTGTCGAGCTTTTTTTCAAGGAGGTGGGAACATTTGTCAATACTTTCACCTCCCTTGACAAAGCTCAAACTACAATTAAAAATGTGTTTCCCCAGGTTTTCTGCGGGGCCGGTCGAGGTAGGTGGTCACTCGATCGGCCGCTTTTCAAACCAACTCCCTCCAAGGGGAGAAGACTCTAAAAAACAGCAATACCAGGTCCAGACAAGATTCAGGAATTTCTATCCCACAAGAGGTCAGCGAGACAAGGGCTGTGGTTACCATGGATCAGTGTCTTCCACTAGTCCAGGTGAGTGCAATCCCTTCTTCCCACTTAAAAGTAGGGGGAGGCTGGGAGTTTTCTACAGACATGGTCTTCCATCACAGGGGATGACTGGGTACTTCAAACTGTTCAGGGTCTCCAAATAGATTATATAGGCGAACCTAGCCAGCAATTAAGACCTCGACCTATTCAGTTCTCCCTCCAAGAGTCCAGTTTTAGACTCAGAAATTCCACTCTACTAGCCAAAGGTCCTCAGACTCGCGGTGGAGTTCTTGAGGGTGCGGGGAATCCAAATGATTGTCTATCTGGACGATATCCTGCTCATGGACACGTGCCCTTGCCAACTCTCACACCACCTCCAAACAGCAGTGGACCTTCTACAGAGCCTGGGGTTTGTGGTCAACAAGTCAAAATTGGTCCTTACCCCTTCTCAGTTGCTCACCTTTCTGGGTTTCATGATAAGACTCCGTGTCTTCCACTCTCAGTCTTCCAGCCAGAAAAGTTTCAAAGATTGGCCACAAACTAAGACGTTCGCTTACCAAGCCTCAGATTTCTCTGCGTCAAATAGCCCGAATAGTGGGTCTTCTCTCTGCCTCTATCCAGGCCATCTTCGCGGGCCCTCTACACTATCGAGCGCTCCAGCACCCCAAAGTAAGCCACTTACGCAGGGGATGTCCCTACTCTTTCAAGGTTCCCCAGTCACAGGAGGCCCGGGAGGAAATCACTTGGTGGTTAGATCATATGGGGGCCTGGAACGGGCGAGCTATATTCGGATCCGCTCCAGAGCTCGTGATAGAATCAGATGCTAGCAGACAAGGCTGGGGCGCCAGATGCAGCGAATTTGACAGGATGATTGTGGTCTCCTCAAGAACAGAGGTTTCATATCAACTGCTTAGAGCTCCTAGCGGGCTCTTTCGCAGTTCGCTGCTGGAGGGACTCAATTCAATCCTCAGTCCTTCTGAAGATGGACATTTCGGCTGTCCGATATATCAATCATTTAGGGGGCACGAGATCGAAGACCCTCTCGGATTTGGCCACCAGTTTTCTGCAGTACTGCCTGGAACATCAGGTGTCTGCAACAGCAGAGTATCTCCCCGTTCGGGATAACCTGGTTGCGGATTTCAGTCCCGCAATTTCAGGGACTCCAGCCTGTGGAAGCTCGACTCAGAGGTCTTCCAGTCCTTGAGCGACTGTTGGGGTCCGTTTTCTATTGAACTCTTTGCCTCAAGGTTAAACAATCAACTTCCACGATTCTTCAGTTGGAGGCCGGACCCGGGGGCAGTGGCCACGGATGCCTTCCTCCAAGATAAGAGTCTGGAACACTGATATACATTTCCTCCCATTGCAATGATAACGAGGATAACCGTCCAGATCTGGAGGCAACTGGCGGAGATGCTTCTGATCACTCCTTTGTGGAGATCGCAAGTTTGGTTTCCAGTTCTTCTTGAACTTTCTTGGGATTCTCCAATCCGAATCCCCCGGTTTACGTCGCTTCTTCGGAGTCCCGAGCAAGCTCCTCCGATTCTGGCAAACTCGTTGTGGCTCATGGCATGGCGGATTTCAGGAGACGCTGGGAAGTCCCTGGCATTTCGGAGAAGGCTGTGGAGTTCATGTCCAAGGCATGGGCAGATAGTATTGTCAAGCGGTGCAGATCCACATGAGATTGATGGTCCTGTTAGTGTGTGCGATGAGATGTCAATCACACGGACACAGGCGTACTTCATATTCTGAATTTTTTAGCCCATTTGGCATCTAAAGGACTCGCCTACAGATCAGTTAATACGTTAATACCTTCCGTTCAGCCATTTCATCTGGACATGTGCCACTGGACAATGCGGCGGTGGAGGAACACCCCCCTGTTTGCAAACTACTACGGGGTATTAGGCTGTCACTGTCTCCGGAACCTCAGTACTCAGCTCTTTGGGATGTGAATCAGGTTCTTAATTTAATTCAGTTTCTCTCACGAAAAGAGTTATTGGCTGAACTGGCCATGTTGCTCTGCCTCATTTCCGGTCATCATGTCTCAGACGGTCGGGCATTGGATATTACAGGCGGGATGTTTACTCCGAATGGGGTTACTTTCACCCTTCATAGACGAACAAAGTGCCACACGAGAGTCATCAGTTACAAGGAATTCCCGGAGTCCCCGAAACTGTGTGTGGTTCGCTGTTTGAAAACGTATGAAGAGGACGAAGAATTCCAGCCCCCAGGGGAACTTCAACTCCTTATTGCATTAAACAAACCTTTTGGAACGGTATCCTCACCCACAATAGCCACATGGGTTCGATGGGTTATGCATGAGGCAGGGATTAACCTCAGACTTTGGAGCTCACTCATCTCGAGGAGCAATGGCCTCAAAGGCATTTGGCTTAGGTACACGCTTAGAGGACATCCTCAATGCAGCAGATTGGTCTTCGGACTCCACCTTTAAAAGGATTTACTTTAAACCAGTCTTGAATATGGCTCACCTCGTGGTGACCAAGCTTTGAACTAGCATAATCCTCGCCTCCAGTCCTGACATAGAATGAAAAATTTCCTAGCTATCGTAACAAAGTTTCAATTCTATTAAGGACTCGGAGGCGAGGATTATCCCGCCCTAGGGTTAGAGGAACCTGCCCCGTATGTGAGTAAGTAAAACAATTTTGCATACTTTATTGTGATGGCAGAAAAGTGCTTGATATGGTATGATGTCTCATCTGCTTTATCCACAGGTTTTAGTATTTCCTGGCTTGGATAAGTAAATATTTTCTGGTTTCTTGTAGGCTCTGATTTAAACAAACAGGACTCATAAATGGGAACTACCGGCTGTCTTCACGCTTCGAAAGAGGATGGGAAGTCAGTGTGTCCAGAATATGTTGGTCTGCATCGCCCCTGACTGGAGGACCCATGTTGGCGGCTGATTGGACAATTTCTTCTCACTACTGGTTTCCCAAGGTTTCACCGGAAACTTAGTTGTTATATGTTGTTTTGGCTGCTATGAATAAAGTGAAGAGAGAATGGCATAATCCTCGCCTCCGTGTCCTAAATAGAATTGAAACTTTCCGTCACAATAGCTAGGAAATTTTTCATTCATCAATATAAAACAAGGGAGGCAAACCAGAATAAAGGGTGTGTCAGGAACAAGAATCATGAAGAAGCCCACGGAATTTAACCTTGCCTAATCCAAGTTCCTCAACCTTAAAGCGGTAAGGTGAACCAGAATTGGCAAAGCCAACAGTTCTCACCTAGGAGACTTATTGGCTTTGGCAATGATTTTTAGCAATGCTGTACAGCAGCATGGCTGAAAATAATGTTAAAAAGCAAAAGGGATATGACGTGGCCGTTTCACCAATTTGTAGGTGAGCGCCAATACATACAAGCACATCTACATGAGGTAAGATTTTTTTTTCCTTTACGTCAATCGAGAGGGACTTTTTATTTATTTTAAAAAAAGGGAAAGTCAGCTGGGGCAGAGAGGGTGGTGGGCGAGGCAACATAGGGAGAGCAGGCGGCAGAGAAGGACAAGCGAAAGACAAGTATGGGGAAGCACACAGACAATAGATAGGTGGGGCATGCAGTTAAGCAAAGGAACAATTGAGAGTTGACGGAGGGAATGGGGCAACACAGACAACAGAGGGTGGGTGGGAGAGGGGGAAAACAGACAACAGTTGGTGGGTGGGGAAGCACACAGGCAACAGAGGGTGGGGAAGCACACAGACAACAGAGGGCGGGGAAGCACACAGACAACAGAGGGCGGGGAAGCACACAGACAACAGAGGGCGGGGAAGCACACAGACAACAGAGGGCGGGGAAGCACACAGACAACAGAGGGCGGGGAAGCACACAGACAACAGAGGGCGGGGAAGCACACAGACAACAGAGGGCGGGGAAGCACACAGACAACAGAGGGCGGGGAAGCACACAGACAACAGGGGGCGGGGAAGCACACAGACAACAGGGGGCGGGGAAGCACACAGACAACAGGGGGCGGGGAAGCACACAGACAACAGGGGGCGGGGAAGCACACAGACAACAGGGGGCGGGGAAGCACACAGACAACAGGGGGCGGGGAAGCACACAGACAACAGGGGGCGGGGAAGCACACAGACAACAGGGGGCGGGGAAGCACACAGACAACAGGGGGCGGGGAAGCACACAGACAACAGGGGGCGGGGAAGCACACAGACAACAGGGGGCGGGGAAGCACACAGACAACAGGGGGTGGGGAAGCACACAGACAACAGGGGGTGGGGAAGCACACAGACAAAAGGGGGTGGGGAAGCACACAGACAAAAGGGGGTGGGGAAGCACACAGACAAAAGGGGGTGGGGAAGCACACAGACAAAAGGGGGTGGGGAAGCACACAGACAAAAGGGGGTGGGGAAGCACACATACAACAAAGGGTGGGTGGATGGCTGGGGAACCACACAGACAACAGAGGATGGATGGGTGGGGATGCACACAGACACAGAGGGTAAGTGGGGGCTGTGGGGAAGCACACAGACAACAGAGGATGGGTGGGGATGCACACAGATAAACTGAGGGTGGTGAAGCGCACATACAACAGAGGGGGATGGGGAAGAGGACAGACAAGAGGGGGGATGGGGAAGAGGACAGACAAGAGGGGGGATGGGGAAGAGGACAGACAAGAGGGGGGATGGGGAAGAGGACAGACAACAGATGGTGGGTGGGGAAGCGCACAGACAAGAAAGGGTGGGCGGTGGGTGGGGAAGCACACAGACAACAGAGGGTGGGCGGGGAAGCGCACAGACAACAGAGGGTGGGCGGGGAAGCGCACAGACAACAGTCGGTGGGTGGGTGTATGAGGAAGTGCACAGAAACGTGGGTGGGAGCACACAGACAACAGAGGATGTGTGGGGAAGTACACATAGAAAAGAGGGTGGGTAGTCAGGCATGGGAAGCACACAGACAACAGAGTGGGCATGAGGGGATGGAGGGGGGTGCACGGACAACGGAGAGTGGGCAAGGGGGGATGGATGAGGAAGCACACAGACAACAGAGGGTGGGTGGGCGGGGAAGCACACAGACAACAGAGGGTGGGTGGGCGGGGAAGCACACAGACAACAGAGGGTGGGTGGGCGGGGAAGCACACAGACAACAGAAGGGTGGGTGGGTGGGAAAGCACACAGACAACAGAAGGGTGGGTGGGTGGGAAAGCACACAGACAACAGAAGGGTGGGTGGGTGGGAAAGCACACAGACAACAGAAGGGTGGGTGGGCGGGAAAGCACACAGACAACAGAAGGGTGGGTGGGCGGGAAAGCACACAGACAACAGAAGGGTGGGTGGGCGGGAAAGCACACAGACAACAGAGGGTGTGTGAGAAAGGGAAAGCACACGAAAAAGGGTGGGTGGGGAAGCACACAGAACAGAGGGTGGGCTGGCAGGAATGGGGAAACAGACAACGGAGGGTGGGTAGTCAGGCTTGGGGAAGCACACAGACAACGGAGAGGGGGCAAGAGGGGATGGATGGGGAAGTACGGACAACAGAGTGGTGGGGAAGCAAGAACAGCAACGGAAGGTGAGAGGGTAGAGAGAAAGCAATAACAGTAACTTTAGGATGGGGGCGAGGAGAGAAACAGGCAAAAAAGAGGAATACCTAGTCCACAATGGAGCATGCTTAACCAAAAAGAAAAAAGTAGTGTCTGAAACTGGAGCAATGAAAGGCCGCATGTAATGGGTCCAGGCTGCAGTGGGGTGGGACAAACGCCAGAAGAGGAAGGAACGCCAATGGAAATAAGAAGCAAGCAAATGAGTGACAATGAAGCCAACCAGTGTTAGCTTATTGTGGACTTAGTGCACCCGCTGTCTTAGGCGAGGCGTAAAAAGAGCCTTAAACAAAGGTGCTGACAAGGTGTTTCTATCCTCTCTATAGTATTAAGTAGCTATCACTCAAACCTTCTAGTGATTGTTGTAATACTTTAATTGAGAAAGAGACGGAGGGCATGGAAACTGGTAACCCTCTTTGAGGACTCAGAATTAAGATACTACAAATTGCAAGCACTGGTTTATCTTAGAGTTCTTTTAAACTCCCAGAGGGAAACTATTTGCTTAAGACATTTTGGTGCTATAGTCAAAATGTCTATATGCTCTAGACAATGGGTCTTAAACATAATGTGCAACCACAGGCTGCTAATAAAAATATATAGTCACTGAAGAGAGAAAAAATGTCTAGCATGGGGGCCGGAAAGTGTCATCGACTGGATATTTTTAGATTACCATTTAAGTGGTTCCATTCAAGGACATATGTAGTAACCAGAGGGTCACCTCTGTGACTGAAGGCAAGTGGCACAGAAGTTTGTGAATCTATAAGCTACACAAGTTGACTACTATTTAAGTCAATCTTCTGGGAGCTAGAAAGGGAGAGAACCATAACATTTGGCTTTTTTTGGAAACACAGACAGCTCAGTTTTAAATCAATTTACAGGGAGGAACTTTATTTGTGACATTTTAGCTGCAGTCTTAAAAAGATCTAAACCCAAAAAGGAGCCCCCTCTCAGGCAAGTACAGCCAAAGACCAATGTAAAGACCACTCACAAATTCAACAGGTATGGCATTAATGTGGTGAGGAATGTAAACATAGACCTGTTCAAATGCTGCTTAACAAATTAAACCCAGACGTAATAGCTTCAAATGGTTGCTTTATTACTGCATAACTGTAGATATGTGATGTAAAATAACCACTCATGCACTGCCATGGAAGCACTCCATGGGAGGAATACTGATAAATCTAGCAGCCAAAAACATGTGAATAGAGAGTTTTCCTCCTCTGTAGCCTGTAACCAGGCCTACAATTAGGCCCACAGGAGGTCGGCAGTTAGGAAAAGAATTAATTTACTGGCCTTGAGTGTTCTCATTTCAATAATGCTTGCCATTTTCCACATAGGGATGGAGCGGTACAGTTATATGATGACCTTAAGACATAATTCAGGTAATGTAAAGAATAGACAAAGCGCCAAACTCCTGAAGAAACCAGAATGGGTAAGTGACCATCTAAGATAATGATCCCGAATTCAGTAACGTTGTGACTGCAAGAGAGAAACAAACTTTCTCAACTAGAAACTGACGCAGTAGCATCAGAGCAACTCACTTCAATAGGATTTTGTATTCTTTGAAAACACTACAGATATAACAAGAATCATAACCATAGCAGGAAATTTAGTACACCAATGCTACCATCTATGTATCTGTAAATCAGATACTGTACCTGAAGTAAACTTCGAGCATCAGCAAACTTTATGTACCCAGAAAGAACATTGCAAGCTCAAAGACACAAGTGTGATACACAAATAATTCATAATCTTAGATGTGCAGAATGACCAGTTGCAGCACCTTTTAAGTGACTCTGCAGTTGCTTATCAGAAACGACCTTAATGATCTTGGCATAAGACGAATAGGAAGAAAGGCAAATTTGATACAATTTAGTGGTGACTACTTAAATAGGGGCAATACACAGGTCTGCTTTTTGCTTTCATAGGGAAGAAACCCTGATGAAGGAAGTGGTTTATCAGTTTTAGAAGACTAAAAGAGTGCAATTTGTAAGATAACATTCTTCTCTCTACACTCAGTATACTACTGAGGGACCTGTCTAAGTGCAATTGTCTAATGTGAGAGAGTGGCTTAGTATTTACTTATTTAAGCGCAGCACCCTGCGTTAATCCAGACAACACTTATGGTGATTTTAGTGGTCTGAGACAACCCTAAAAGCTCTCTAAGTGGTAGTGTTGTAGAGCAGCCTTCAGACTTAGTCTAGAAGGAGTGTAAAGCAGCATCGTATACTATTACTTAATCTTATAGCATAGGTTAAGTGAAAAAGAACCACACAGTGTAGTTCTAAAAATATGTATTTATTGTTGACACTCACTAACACAAATTATCTCCTACCCGGAGATGCAACACAATACACACAAAAAGAATCGGTAAATAGCACAGAATACACAGTGGTCCACGGGGGGGGGAAGACCCAACTATATACTAAAATAGTGGAATGCGAACCACGGCGAAAGTCGAGAATAGACCCAGAAGATGTAGAAGAGCTGAGGACCCAAGGTGAGTATTTAGGAACCCCACAGAGGTTGTGTGCAGAGTGGGATCACAAATGCGTACTCAAATGTTAGTCAATATGCAAGTCGCGTTGTAATTTTAAATAAGGACATTTCCCTGTGGACCCTGAAGAAACCCCGTGGAAGATTAAAGGTAGGAGAGTCGTTCCACCTGTGGATACCCCAGGAACCAGGATACCTACACCAGGGAAGCCGGGTGCATAGGTGCGCAGTGACGTCGGAAACCGCCGTAGACCACAATGGAGGACTTCAGTAAAGATGTAGCTGGAGAAGAAGGTGAAAATGTTTGGTGGAACCCAAAGGTGGATTTAAGATGAAGCAGAAGGGACAAAGTCTATGACACTCAGGAGTGAGCAAGAGGCACGGAAAATGAATGCCCACCGATGTTGGAGATGCAGGAGAGTTGATGATGCCTTGTTGTACGGACCAGGTGACGCAGAGGGGGACCAGGAGCAGTGCACAAGCTGCCCCACGTCGGATGTTAAGAGTCAACGGGTAAGTATCCAGCAGAGGCCCCAACATGCCTTGGCAATGGCAACCAATGTAGTTGAAGAAAAAGCTGCAGTGTCGGGACCAGCAAGGTCCAAGTGACTCACTACAAGCAGGTAAGTCAGAGCAGGCCCGAGCAAGCAGGCAGCCCACTCGAGCCAAAGAAGACACTCGAAAAGACCCACAGGCAGAAGGCACAGGAGTCGTAAGAGGACCTCAAGCACCTCACCAAAGGATGATGGCCCCCAGTAGAAAGGATGCGATGCTTAAGGTTGGAGCTTCTTGAAGCCGGAAGATCTCTGGAGGGGTCAACAAGCCTTGGCAACAACAAGTCAACACGGTGCACAGGGGTTCTGTTCCAGCAGTTCCGATGAGGGATACTAGCCTCAAACTTAGTGAGAAGCCAGTGCAGGCCTTGAGGGGGTTGCAGAATCCCCACCTGTGTTGCTGAGCCTTTTCGGAGTCTGAGAGAGCCCAGGATCAGCAGACCGGTCAGCTGTGATGCAGTGCCTGCAGATGCAGGGGAGTGACTCCTTCACTCCAAGGAAGATTCCTTCCGGTGTCTTGGATATACACAAGTCCTGTGAAGAACCTGTATGGAGCACAAGCACAGATGTTGCAGCAGACTTGCAGGACGACAAGACCAGGAGCAGCAGGAGTCTTCCCAATTGCAGTCTTGGTTCCCAATGCAAAGTCCAGCGAGATCCAGAGGGCCCAGATGGTTAAAGTTGAAGTGGTATGTGATCTGAATATTGTCCCACGACGAATGTAGGGACCCACCCACAAGTAAACCTTTAAGTACCCTAAAAAAAGGGTTGGAACGATTCAGAGGTCCCTCCAAGAGGAGAGACTGGACAGTGGGGAGGAGACTCCCATGTCCTTTGCCCAGTTTCGCGCCAGAGCGGGAGCCAAAAACTCCCTGAACTGGAGTATGCAAGGAGGGCACCAAATGTGCCCTTCAAGTAGTCTGAGTGGTGCTGCTAAGTGCCTCACCCTGTCCCAATACACTAAGTCATGTTGAGAGGTGATCACACCTCCCTCTGACAAAATACCTATTGTGCTGCCTACCTCTGCTCGAGCCTGGCTCAGCAGCAGGAGGACAGAATCATGTCTCTGGTCGGCAGCAGCCATAGTTTGCAGTCTGGGTCTCTAAGACTGGTACCAGGAGCTCCGAGGGCCTCCCAGAGGAGCTTTATAGCTCCCCACATGCAAGTTGGCTGCCGCTATGCAGTTCCTGGTGGGGGGGATGTGTAGCCTAAGGCACCCACACATCTGCAAATGCGGGAGGGACTTTGAAGCTTCATGCTGCCAGTGTTTGCGGCCATCTGAGTAAGGTGACTGCAGCACCACCTGGCAGACAGCTAGAGTACCGCACTCAGCGGTAGGAATGTGAAAAAGAACAGTGTGCAGTGAAAAGGACCACAGCGTAAAGACGGCTGCTGAGGTCCAAGATTAATTAAGCCTGGCACAGAACTGAAGCTGGTGGCACCACTAAGGAGCAGGAACTTAGAAGGTATGAAAAATTATGTGCCACTACTGAAGAGGACCCCAAGTGGCTTGAGGCTGCCCTAGCCAGAGACAAGCAGCACCCAAGGTGTGTGGCCGGTGGTAGAGAAGGATTGGTGCAGTGACCCATGGCACCACAGCAGTGTCTGGCCAAGAGGACTGCCAGGCATTTGAAAAGGGAAGTAATGTTAATCCCAGCAGGTACCACCACAGACTGGTTGCCCCGGGATAAGGCGGAAGATTGTTGGCCGGAGTAAGAGGCCCCCGACCAGCGAAAGCATTCAGGAGAAGGTGGGCAATGAGCACCCCCTGTGGTAGTATACTGCCACCGTGTTCAGGAGGAGAGCGTGGACTATGCCCCCAGTGGTGAAAGGACACCACCGCAACAGTAGGAACCGGGTGAGCAAGGAGCCAGAAGGAGCACCCCCAAGTGAAGAACAGTGGGCGCAAAGTCAGAAGCGCACCAAAAATCGCTCCAGAGAAGCTGACAGTATGAACATGAGCCCGGGAGTGAGCCCTGCGAGGAAGAGGGCCCATGCTGCTACAGGGTGTGACAGACCCTGCCAAGCCTGTCTGAGTGGGGGCAGAAGGGAGTGCCATGGTGGCGTAGCCTTGAGGTGCAAGGGGTGCTTCCTCAAGTGAAGAGGAGACCTATGGGAAGTCAGAAAAGAGACCTGCGAGTGGGGGGAGACCTGCGAGAGGGTCGCAGAAGAGACCTGCGAGAGGGTCGCAGAAGAGACCTGCGAGAGGTCCGCAGAAGAGACCTGCGAGAGGTCCGCAGAAGAGACCTGCGAGAGGTCCGCAGAAGAGACCTGCGAGAGGTCCGCAGAAGAGACCTACGAGAGGTCCGCAGAAGAGACCTGCGAGAGGTCCGCAGAAGAGACCTGCGAGAGGTCCGCAGAAGAGACCTGCGAGAGGTCCGCAGAAGAGACCTGCGAGAGGTCCGCAGAAGAGACCTGCGAGAGGTCCGCAGAAGAGACCTGCGGGAGGTCCGCAGAAGAGACCTGCGGGAGGTCCGCAGAAGAGACCTGCGGGAGGTCCGCAGAAGAGACCTGCGGGAGGTCGCAGAAGAGACCTGCGGGAGGTCGCAGAAGAGACCTGCGGGAGGTCGCAGAAGAGACCTGCGGGAGGTCGAAAAAGAGACCTGCGAGAGGTCGAAAAAGAGACCTGCGAGAGGTCGAAAAAGAGACCTGCGAGAGGTCGAAAAAGAGACCTGCGAGAGGTCGAAAAAGAGACCTGCGAGAGGTCGAAAAAGAGACCTGCGAGAGGTCGAAAAAGAGACCTGCGAGAGGTCGAAAAAGAGACCTGCGAGAGGTCGAAAAAGAGACCTGCGAGAGGTCGAAAAAGAGACCTGCGAGAGGTCGAAAAAGAGACCTGCGAGAGGTCGAAAAAGATCTGCGAGAGGTCGAAAAAGAGATCTGCGAAAGGTCGAAAAAGAGATCTGCGAAAGGTCGAAAAAGAGATCTGCGAGAGGTCGAAAAAGAGATCTGCGAGAGGTCGAAAAAGAGATCTGCGAGAGCTCAAAGATAATAAGACCAATGTGAGGCCCAGGTAGAAGACCTGTGAGAGGTCGTGAAAAGAAGGTGGTCACGACAAGAGGTCTGGTCAGTGGACGAGAAGGGTCAGTCCTAGAGGTAGGACATGGCCAGGGAGACCCATGTTAAGTACATGTCACATGGAGAGGCCTGGTCAAAAGAAAGAAGAGTAAGACAAGATGGCCTGAGGCCACGGTGTGAAGAAGATGAAGATGAGAGGGAAGAAGTGTGGCACAAGGCCACAGCACTGGAGTCCGAAGAAAGAAGAAGAAAAAGGTGTGTGGTAGACATATGACACACCGCAAAGTACAGAATATTACTGTGAGTGTCATCGCAATCAAGTACATTCCCGAGAACATCTCAGGAGCCTTGGACATCTAGAGTGAAGCATTGTCCCCAAGAAACACCAAAAGGTCAATGAGGCATCTTTGACACAACGAGAGGCAGTCCGTCCAGAAAGATTTGGCTAGACCGAGTGAATCTGAAGCCTGAGGAAGAGACCAAACTGGACCATTTTTACCACCCACCTTTGGGTTTGCATGTGAGACTGGGTTGTGCTCCTGTTCAGACGTCATGAGTGACCTCTGTCGTGGGGCCTAAAAGAGGATCCAAGCAATCCACAGAGGCCAGTGGCAATCCAGGGGTGAGGGCCTCAGGAATAAATGGTGAGAGAGGAATCCTGACACGAGAGATGTGTCTGCAGCAGCTCCCCAGCAGGTACCTGGAAGCACAAAGATTTCGGTCGGCATCTGGTACCCCTAAGTACCCTTTCAATGCCTATACACCAAAGTCAGGATGGCAGGAGTACCCCGACCTGGAAACAACTACCCGTGGGGTGGAGCGAGTGACTTGAAGGTGGGACTCTTAGTGATTCCTCTATGGGCCTACAGTATGGCGTTGGAGCGGCACGGCATAGTCCACACAGTCTGGTGGAAACCTGGTAAAGAGGACCTCAGGGGACTCCTGTGAGAGGGGAATCCTGGTGAGAGAAGGATTTCTGAAATTGCTCCACCATCGGGCAGCTAGAAGCGTTTAAACATCTAAGGTAGAATCTTCTAAAGTCGCCGGTACACCAACTGTCTTTGTAGGATTGCAAGCCAAGGAGCCAGAGTGCACTATTGCTCAGCATGGGCCCTCACAGCCAACACTGTACATAGACTTCCACATAGTGAGACCAGGTGGGACAGGACCCACAGTGCCGGGGCGAACTGTGACGATTCAAACCGGTGGGCGACAAATCCAGAGTTCATCTACACTGTCATTTGTGCCCAGAGTATTCTGGCTAAAAAGGCAGAGGCGTACCGTGATGCCTGGTATTCCCAGCTGCACTTGTCCACGTATCTTGTCCTGCCAGAAACTTGAATGAACTTAGTGGAGTTGTTTTGTTATTCTGTTCTCTCCCACAGGTTGCCCCATATTTTATAACGGTTGGGATGGATGTAGGGACCGGCTGGTCACGTTCTAGTGTTTAACAGTAATGTGTGTCCACCAGCCACTCCTAGAGGGCTGGCATCCACACTCACTCCACACCCATCCATCACAGGTGTCACAGGACATGTGAACCTGTCAATAAAAGGGGCTGGGTGCACGTGCCCTGGGCCAGTTACAGATACCATATCCCTTAGTCTGTGTGGTAATTATTAGTACATGGGGGTCTAGGGCCCTGACCCATTACACCGTCTAGTTATTATAAAAATAAATGTGCGGTCTTAAACTCTGCGGTTTTGACACAGCTGCTTCTAAACCATTAAAACGCCTTAAATACAAACTTTAGCATTAGTATGCTTTCCAGTTTCAAAGACACTTCTTACTAAGAAAAGAGCATTGTGCTCACCTAGGTAAGAATGCAATTTCCAACTTCGACTCTGCTAAGGTCTCGGACAAATCTCAGGGGGTAGAATGAGGGATAATCCCACTGTACCAGCTTTTGCACCACACCTACGCTAGGTGAAAGGCTGTTTTGATTCAAAGAAGTCGTGCCTTTTGCTAAGAGGGTTGTGCCCCATTTTCATCTCAGGCGGCCTAATGAGAAGGATTGCTGCTTGGTATCCTTTGGATAGCAGCACATATGGAAAGGGAGTCAACACTTCGCAATGAAGCCCCTCCCATCTTCACAGTATCAAGGATTTACATCAGCATCTATTAAAAGTGCGAATATACACACATGTATCCTAGCACACTTTTGACTCCCTTGCAGGGGCGACTGGGGAGCTAACTCAGCTATTCAGCCTTCCTTTCTTCAGGGGAAACAAAAACTGTTACTCGTTGACTGCGCCGAAAAAAGGGAAGTGACGTCAGCACACCAATGAGGTCTTCTTATGGCTTCCAAGACATCACGCAGAGTCACGAGCGGAGCCGTTCCATTGTGACGTCCTAGTCGACGTGGGAGAGCTATGAAAAAAGTTTGAGGAATGCAGCGCAAGGGGTCATTCAAAAGGTGAGGAATCCACAGGCCGATGTATCCATCAGAAACAGGGTCTTGGAGGAGCAAGTGTGAAGAATTCTAGAGTGAATCCAAATAATTATTTGCTAAATACGAGCACTGCTTATCATTTATGCGGTAGAATCAGGCACTGGAAGATCAAGTGTCTGCCAAATCCAGATCAAATCAAGAATAATTGTGTTCCCCAGATGAAGCGAAATGCAAACCAGGTGAAAATAGGAGCGATTCATTCCAGAAACGCGCTGACATGCTATTATTAACTTAGATGTCATTATGCATGATGATTTTTTCTAACATAAGCAAAATAATTAAATCTGAATTAAATTGCAGGAATACAAATGTATGCATGGGTCCTCCATCAGGTTAAATAATCAGAGTTTTAGAATTTTTGGTGCTTATAGTCTACTCACAGATTGGTGCTGCCAAATGTCCTGCCTCTTGGTCTTAAAACATTATGTATTTTACTAACATTAAAACTCGAACTCATTTCTTTTAAACACTGCTTAACACCCCAAGCATCAATGGCAACAGGCATCATCATGCTGAAATGGTATAGCAATTATTTCATTCTAGCATGAAAGACTAAGGATTAGTTAAAAAAATAAAGAAAACATTGGCTAGCCTATTTAAAGATATATGAATAGGTCAGGGTGGCATACATGTATGAAGCTACACACATCATACTAAACTCAATCATCTGCCCTGGCAATCATTTTTGACTATGAAAATGGCCAGCAGCTCGTACTCCATTCACCAAGGACTCTACAAAATTACCAATTTCTTTATTAACCTGACAATACCAATGTATATGTATTGTAGCACATTTTAAGAGAAATTGTTATTATTTTAACAGCAAAAAATGCAATATTTGATATTCTGCAGGAAATAATGAAGAACCACAAAGGAGTCTGAATTTTTGGTCCCCTCAATTTACAGAAAGTGTTCGATGCACTCAAGCACCACTTAGTAAAACAATGGCAAATGTTTTTATGGAATAATGGTGCATGGTCCCAAATGTTATAAACTGTGATATAAACAAATTCTAAACTTTAGAAAAAGCCTTAAAAACGTTAAGTGGCTCCAAAATTGGCTGACCTAACTAACCTAGTAGGGGATTCTGGGAGCCTGTGCTGGTGAAGACGGACCAGAAGAGGAAGAGTAGAGATGCGGCAGCACTGACCTTATCTGGGCTTGATTTTACCGCCACTGCCGTGAGGACCCGGTTTCTTCCCTGGAGGGGAGCCGTGTGTGTAGCGGACTCCATTTCCCGGCATCCCTGGGGGCACGCGCAGCGGACGCTGATGCTGTACGCACCTGGAGGCGCTTAAAACAACGCTGTCCGAGCCTTTTAGAGGCCTGGCTGGGCCAGGCTATTAACATTCACATGGTCAGGTTTGGTTACGGCCAAAGGACATTTGCAGAACTTGATTTGAACTGTGCTTGCAAGGTATTGGGTTTGAATTAGGTCATAAGCAGAAAGAGGCTGGGCAGGGCTATACTTTCTTACTGTCTGAATGTGATTGTTAGGTACCCAGCCCTGAACCCTGAAGGTTTTACCTGATAATTGTTCTTATTTGACTGTTACTATCTTGTGTTGTAAGATAGGGCTTTAATCAAACATGACAAAACTTAAGACTGGTCAAGGGGTAGTAGGTACACTAGATGCCTTCTTATCAAAAGGCTGAATGTGCTCTCATGCACAAAATTGAATTAACGGAGCGCAGATTATCTCACAGACCTAGGCTAAATAAGACAAGGGGTGGAGCCAGTAGAGGGGATGTTTACAACTCGGAACCTTCTACAAGAACTATGACACAAGAAGGGTCTCATCAAGGGAGCCCGGAAAGTAACTGCCGACAAGTCACTGTGTCTTCATCTCAGACAGAAGGATTCGCCCAAAGTGACTGCCAGTCTGTAAATCCATCGAACACAGACCGAGTGAATAAGGCATGTAACAATGTTGATGAAAGGCTCCCAAGCTCACGTACCCCTGCAGATCATCACTTAAGTCATTCACACTTCAGTGGCACAAATTCGAACTTACATCTGCCTCCAGAAACTGTCATTTTAGCTAATGTTCCCCCATTGTTGCCTGGTGATAGGGAAGACTGGCCATCTCTGAGGAATAAATCTTTGCATTGTGTAAATGCAAAGACAGGTTTAAACAATAATCTACTATTCTCTGACCTTAAGATGTCATGCAGGGTAAGGTGGGTAGGTCCAACCAGTAAGTCACTGGCGGGGGGATTGCATTGTATTGACCTTCAGGCCACCAGGCCTGGCAAGATCCATATTGGATAGGATGGTTGACTAACCTATGAATGAGTCCAGGATCTCCATAATACCATTGGTTTTTTTTGTGTGGTTTTTTTTCTTTTTAAAATCGATCACCCAGATTGCGACCATACTTAGTGGAAGAAGAGAACTCATTAAGGACAAAACAGTATCCTCAGTTTCCACTAGGCCTGGGCGGTAAATTCCGTTCCGCTCGCGGAATTTCGGTAATTTCGCGTTCCGCGGAGAATGCGAAATTGCCCAAAAGTCTGCTTTCCGCAACTTCGCGAAATTTTTTCTTGTTCGCGTTCTCAAAATGCGTGTTCGCGAGATATTTCTCCCCGAGCACGCAAACAGCAACTGTGAACAGGAAAAAAGCATCGCGAACAAGCAATTCCGCGTGTTTGCGGAATTTCTGCATGTTCGCGGAGATTTTTTACCGTTTCGCGGAGATTTGCGTGACGCGATTACTCAAATTCCGCCCACCCCTAGTTTCCACCCTGGTATCACGAAAATCGCTTTGAGCCACTAAGCGGTCTTGCAGATATAGACTGACTAAAGCTAAAAACGAGTACATCAGAGGACAATGCCCATGTATCTAAGATTATCCCCAACACGGGGGGCGTGGACTGCCGGGCAGCGGAATGGCGACTCTCTGAGAGTGCTCCGCTGGCCGAGAAAACATTCGGCATTAATCCGTGCATTATCTTGGACGGACTCACGATTTCTAATACCTTCTGAGCACATGAGCGTCTGTGGCACAGAGTAAGAGGACTTTGGTGCGCATCGGGAGCCTCCGTGATTGCCTCCAGGGATTGAGAGCCGGGCAGTGGGACGCGGCGGAGCGAGCTGCGGTCCCCGGTCGCGGCCGAGAGAACTACCTGGGGCCGCGGCTGCGTGACGTGCCTGCGGAGAACTTTGATTGGCGGCGCTGGCGCTTCGGCGCTACTGGCCCACGGCGTGTGGCGGACGGAGATTGTTGCCGCTGCCGAGAGCAGGTGAGGAGGCGCATTGAGGCTGCGGCAGGAGTGCTTGAAGGCGGCACGCGCGGTGGCGGCCGCCATTTCATATGCGATGGAGGCCTTGCTGGAAGCGGTACTGTGCGGGCGCCCGATGTGGGCAGAGAAGTAGGCCTCGGTGGAAATTCAACTTCTTTGACGGCCAGGAAGTTTGCATTGTGCCTATTTCTTTTCCCTGAAAGGGTCTGCTGGCGATTGGAAGGCTGTATCAGGAGCGTGCTGCTGGAGGACTGCCAACTCATAGGCGACTGGGGAAAGTTGGCCCTGGGAGTATAGATGGCGAGCCTCTCCCTGGTACTGGGCCATCCTGCACTTTCCATGCTGATGTACATGCTGCAGCGGTGAAGTGCAACCACGGGATATAGGAGACAAAGGATTGCCTGTGCATGCCCATTGCAGTTGGTGGCCCAGGGCTTGTGCATGTGATGGCTGTATGCTGAGGCCTGGGTTCATGAGGTGGAGGAAGCAGGAGTCGACGCCCCATACCCCGATGGATTGTCCAATTTAAATGAACGTAGAGGGCCACATCTATTGGAGCGAAGTGCATCGCGACGTGGGCAGTACAGAGGCAGAGTGCTTTGAGTCTTTGGGGCGCTAGTGTTGTTGTACAGTCATGGGGAAGCAGGACACCAAACAGCCTAAGCTCAGCTTCGAACAACGTAGGTCGACCAGGCAGATGGAGTCGGATGCGGAGTCAGCCTCTGGCGGAGGGGGGGGGGAAGCATGAAGACCGCGGAGAAGACAAGCGTACCCTTATGCTAGAAATGCGATCCAGCTTGCGCACTATTGACGCAAAGCTGGACACGCTGACCACGCAGATGGAGTCTGTGAAAACCCAGATCGGTGTGCATGAACATAGGCTGGACGTTCTTGAAAATAAGCAGTCTGACTTCCATAACTTCCAGGTCGAAACCAAGGACCAGCTGTCGCAAATGGATAGACTGCTAGGTGTGATCAGAGCGAAGAACGAGGATTTGGAATCCAGATCGCGTCGGAACAACATACACAGGCGTCCCGGAGACGACGGCTATCACCAAGATGGAACATTATGTTACAGACTTGCTAAAAGATTTGTTCGCTGAACATTTATCACCCACATTTGCTGTGTAAAGAGCTCATCGCACCCTGGGAGCTCGGCCGCCGGTGGGGGCTCCGCCGCGTCTGATTCTGGCGAGGATTTTAAATTATCAGGACCGGGATGCAGTGCTACGTCAAGCTCGGATCAAGGGAACTACAACATACCAAGGGAATTAGGTCGCCTTTTATCCAGACTTCCCCCCGGCAGTTCAAGCGGCCAGGAGGGAATTTTTGGCAGCGAAACGAATCCTACTGCAAGCACAAATTCCCTATTCTTTGCAATACCCAGCCAAACTCAAAGTGTCCTAGAATGGCTCCGCTCACTTTTTTACAGACGCTAAATCGGCTCTGAAATTCGCCAAACACATAGGAGGCAAGCAGAAGAAATCGGGCCCACGCTGTGAGACTGCCTCTGAAAATCAGCTAAGTGACAATGACTGATTTATACGCTATGTCGTCCCATTTACTTTGTCCTACCCTTCCTGATTGGCTGCAGGAACTAGATTGTTTGGTCTATTGGGGGGCATAGGACGTTGGTCTGATATATATGTTATTCATTCTCTAGCACTGTATAGATACTGCAGGGTGCAGGTCAATGAACAAGTAGGGCGTTTCCTTGATATATTATGTAGTTCTGTCTTGCTCCGGCACGCTGGCCCAGGCTGAAGCTCCAATTGTCGGGAGGTGACTGATTGTAACAATAAGAGTGGGAGGGAGGTGAAATACTGCTCGGGCCACGTAATAGCTCTATTCATCATTATACGAGGTCCTGTCCTTGCAGTCTCTTGGCCACCCCACTTCGGTAGGGATGTCGCTCGGCATTCACGCGTCCCCATGGGAGAGTTCCCAGATAATTCTTTGTTGTTGGTTTGTAGGGGTGGGGGTGTACTTCAACCTAATTGGGGGGTTGTAGTGGGTGGGGGGGGAATGGGTCTTGGGGTAGTTCTATTCTGGCTTGGTGAAGTGTGGCAATGCGGGATTTGTTGTGTTGTGCGGGAGACAGTGACGTTTGTTGACATGGGCGGGACACGAAGCGGAATGTGTGGTAGGGCCTTGCAATTCCCGAAACGGTAATAAACTGTTTAACTTGGAACATACGCGGACTTAACGACAGCAGGAAAGCCCGCATGGTGCATGCTTACCTCACACAACACAATATTGATATCTGTATGTTGCAGGAGACCCACCTGAGGTCCCTGACCTCTATGAGACTTAGGCATCGTAGATGGGGGTCACTATACACCTCAGTGTACTCAAACTATTCTTGGGGAGTGGCAGTGTTGATTAGGCGGGGATTGGAGTGGAGAGAGCGCGAAGTCTACACAGACCCAGTGGGTCGTTACATTGTTCTATTGGGGTACCTGGGTGGCACTCTGGTGACGTTGGTGGCACTATATGGCCCAAATGTGGACGCCCCTGAATTTTTTTCAGGTGGTGTGGGCCAGGGTGCGCGCTACTGGATGTACCACAACTCTTTGGGTGGGAATTTCAACGCCATTTTACACAATGACCTCGACAGACAGGGTACAGCGCGTGCCCACCATCCGGCAGCGAGCAGAATCCTCAACGCTCTGCTGGTCGAGGGGGATATGGTGGACATTTGGCGGTTGCAGAATCCGCTAACCAAGGAAGGCACGTGTTTTTCAGAACATCGTCACGCCTGGTCCAGGCTGGATTACTGGCTGTTGACTAAAGATATGGCTGGATGGGTGGTGGAGGTGAAACATTTGGCCAGAACGCTATCCGATCACTCTCCGTGTTTGTTGACTCTCTCCCTTCCTGATATCACACGTGGAGCGTTCTCCTGGAGGCTTTCCCCGCATGCACTATTGGACGAGGCCTTCAAGGAAGAAATCCGTGGTGATATCTCGGAGTACTTTGAATTAAATGTAGGGTCGGTAGACACAGAGGCCTCGCTATGGGAAGCCTTTAAAATAGACATCAGGGGGAAATGTATCTCTAGACAAGCAGGTGTCCTAAAGGCTATCAGAACGACTCTAGGTGCTATAGAATCCCAAATAAAAGATCTGGAGGCGCGCATTCACAGGGAGGAGGATTCGGCCTTACTGGTGGAGTTGAAAAGTAAGTTGTTGGAGTACGAGGAGGAAGCACAACGGGAAGTCAAATTCTTAGGGAAATATGCAGAAGCCCGTAGATATGGGGAGGGGGATAGACCAGGGCGTACAATGGCCGGCATGTTGCGAGCTCCGCGTTCCATGGCTTTAGTTTCCGCAATTAATGATGAATGTGGAGTCCCGAGGTTCTCCAGCTATTCTAGATAAATTCTCTTCGTTCTATGCAAATTTATACACTGCAACTCAAGCCGAATGCCCAGAAGGTATGGGGGACTTTTTAGACTCTGTGGCGTTGGCGTGGTTTAATGACCACCATAGAGAATATATGCACATGCCCATTACCGTTGAAGACGTCGCTGACGTGATTAAAAGTATGCCGCCGGATAAAGCTCCTGGGTCAGATGGGCTTACAACTGCCTTTTACCAGGCATACGTTGAGGAGTTGGCGCCCAGATTGTTAGCGGTGTTTGGGGAGGCGCATGAAACAAGCATTTTGCCTCTTTCAATGCGCGAAGCAATTATTATTACATTACTTAAGCCAGGGAAACCTGAGAATGAGTTAGACTCCTATAGGCCATTGTCTCTTATAAACGTTGATGTTAAGATTTTGGCTAAGCTAATAGTAAATAGATTGCAGCCTATGCTCCCTATGATTGCTTTACCTGACCAATCTGGTTTTATCCCCGGTAGATCCACATCTCATAACCTGCGTACGGTATTCTCGGTTCTGCATTATCTCCATCCCGACGTGCAGGCTGCGGTGGTGTTCCTTTATTCCACCAAGGCATTCGATTCACTTGAATGGCCCTACCTGTTTAAATTCTGGAACATATGGGATTCGGACCGCTGTTTCTCAGGTGGATAAAATTATTATACTCCGCACCGACTGCTAGAGTTCGTGTGAATAACCTTATTTCGGATGCGTTCCCAATCTCGCATGGTACGTGGCAGGGATGTCCATTATCCCCACTACTTTTTCCTATAGCAATGGAACCCCTGGCCGCGCGTATTCGACAACACCATACAGACAAAGGTATAGTGTTCAGCGCTCGGAGTCTTTTAATATCGCTTTATGTGGACGACGTCACCCTCTACATACTGCACCCAGAGCGCAACCTTAATGTGGTGCTGAGGGAATTTTATCGGGAGTATCAATCAATTGGAGCAAGTCGGTGATGTTTCCCCTCACTGACAACACTAAGGCAATCATCTTGTAATTCCCGCTAAAATGGGAGAAGGATGCGGTGAAATATCTAGGCATAAGGATTAGCCGGGACATGCAAGACCTCTGGAACCTGAACTATGGTAGGCTGATAAATTGGCTGGAGGATAGGGTGGCGTTGTGCAGCAAACTCCCGCTGTCCCTGGCCGGTTGAATCGCGCTAGTCAAAATGATAGTTTTGCCTAAGTTTTTGTACTTGTTCGTAAATTTGCCACTCATCCTCTTAAATGCATAATTTTTTAATAAGACTCTGAGATCCTTGCTAATTTCATTGGTGTGGGCGGGAGGCCAAGCTAGGGTTTCATGGGAACTGCTATCCATGCCTACCAAGATGGGAGGTTTAGGAGCCTCCGACATGAAACTATACGCGCTCAGTGCGCAGTCACAATTTTTACAGTATTGGGCTCATCCGACACCGTTTCAGCCGCATGTAGCTGTAGAAGGGGATGCGGTGTCGCCGATTCTGCTCCGCGTGGCAGTCTATCAGAAACAGACGGCCAACCGACGGGATTGACACGGCCGAAACTCTTAGATGAGCATGGGAGAGCATGCGGAGAAGGTTGGGGATACCTATGTTGTATGCACCCTCGATTCCCCTTACACATAAACCCTTTGTTGCCTAACATTAGCGATGAACTCGGTGGCAAGAGTGCTCAAGCAATGAAACTCAACACATTTGCGGACCTGTACCCGGGTGGCACATTCAGGGACCCCCGTCGGCAGAGGAGGGGGAAGAGACCTCTGTTCGGTGAGGTGTTTTTGTATCATAGACTTCGGGCGGTCTGCGAACAGATGCACACAAATTTCCCACCTGCACCACCTACCCTAACTGCACTGGACAATGTTCTGACCTCTCCCTCGCCACGTAAATTGATTACTAGACTTTATTCCCGTATGCAGGCGGAGGCCCCCGGGACGGTCCTGTACGCTCGAACTAAATGGGACAATGAGTTACCTGACCCCATAACAGATGAGGAGTGGTCTTACTGTTGCACCCAGATGACTGAGCTCACCCCTAACTATAAACTCCGTCTAATCCATTTTAAATTCTTACACCGCTATTACAGAACGCCACTTAGCCTATACAAAATGGGAGTAGGAGACAATGACTGTTGTTGAAGGTGCGGGGCGGATGCCGCGTCGTTCCTTCATATGGCTTGGGAGTGTCCTACAATAGGCGTATATTGGTCTCATATTTTTAATTCTATTAAAAAAATTCTAGACCTCAGGGTGGTTCCTTCCCCTCGGGTGGGATTACTGGGCTACGTCCAGAACACGCATATTAAAAAACGCAAGTTGCATGCGCTACTTCTGCTATTTGCTAGACGTCAGTTAGCAATTGTTTGGGGGAAAAGAAGGACGCCCACACTCAGATTGGATTTGGCACGTAATATATGGCCAAACACAGCTGGGAACATACTGGGACTTCGTGCCACCAGCCTCCAGGCCCTGGGAGATATGGGAGCCCTTTATTGATTGGGTTTGGGTACATGTTGCTGACTCTGTTAATACTGGTGCAGCTGTTGATGCGGAAGCCTCAGGCAGAACTATCTGCAGTGGGTTTGTAGGGGGGTCATGGGACGTTCACATAAGATGTAAGAAAATGATAATTGTGTGCGGGAGTGCATTGCCCGTAGAGGTTACAATTTATCTGTTTGTCAAGAGTTTGCGCCTGACGGAAGATATTTACAAATCGGTTGATATTGTTGTAGGTCTATAATGTCACTGCTGCCCTCACGATATAAATTGTCTATCTGATTGTGCATGTCCAATGTTCCCGGTATGGATCAGAATGGTCACACGTTACCAAGCCGTATTGATTTTCTTTTTGTACGGTATTGTATTTTTTCTTTCTTTGGAAAGTAATAAAAATAAAATAAAAAGATTATCCCTAACACACGTGGGAGTGATAAAGAGTATACACTCTTTATAGACCCTAAACACAGCTATTCCCCCCGCAGCCGAATCATAATAGAGGCCTGGGAACAGCTGGGACTATTGGGATAGATTTGAATGCCATTCAAGCTGAACGACCATTGAATAGAGGGGATGGCAACTCTTTACATGCGCCAAATTGCCAACCTAATAGCCACAGCCTCCGTCTAATTTCTTGGAATGTTGCAGGCATTTCTCGAAGGTTATTAGACGAGACATGGGTCCAGTATGTCAAAACTTTTGACATTATTTGCACACAAGAAACGTGGAGCAGGGATGAGGTCTCTCTGGACGGATACAACGCATTAACTGTCCAAGATGAACCATCATTGGCAGAGAGGGCAAAGGGAGGCCTCGCGACCCTAATTTTGGTACAGTATGAGTCACTAAGAATAGAAAAAGTAATTGAATCCCCATGGTATCAGCTGATCCTGTGTTTTAATTTGATCAATGTACCCATATTATTAGTCAATTGGTACTACAGTATTTTTGATACACAGAATGTTGTGGTTATCAATTCACTTGACATGGAGGTTGTTATGGTAGCAGTGAAGGTCTCCCCTTTGTGTATTATTTGGGTAGGAGAATTCAACTGCACCCTATGTCAGCATAGCAGGAGCAAGGCTTGTGGGTAAGTAGATACTGGTGATCAACCTATGACACACTTTAAACATACCATACAGGGCAATGCCTTAAACTCCATTATTGTTGTGTACGACCTACGTATGTTTGACACTTTGCTTAGCACTTCAGTGGTGCAATATCCGACATGTCGGGGGGGGGGGGGGAGGGGTCGTGTAAGCACTATTGATTTTATGCTGATTTCTAGAAGATACTCACACCTTGTTGATAACTTTGCGGTCGAACCCAACCCTGCCAGTGATCATAACCACCTTACTGTTTCCTTACATATTGAGGCACGAAAGGGCAAAGCCTCTGACTGCCTAATAAAATATAATCCCAACCAAGTGATAAGGTTAAAATGGAACGCGATAAACCATAAGGATTTTGAGGAGTCTATCATTAAAACAAATCTAACTCAAGTGATGACGTGGCTAAGAATTTGCTTAGACCGGTGAGAAAAGGCAGTCTCCCCGAAATAAGATGGTTCAATGCCGAGTGTTCTGTGGCGCAAAATAAATTGAAGAAGCCATTACATAGTGTTCCCTGAGATAGGGATATGATAAAAGTAGCCAGGCAGACCTATAAAGAGGTAATTAAGAAGAGAAAGGATGAACTGAGAAGGCAGGCCTGGGATGATCTTGAAAGAGCAAGTGCCCTGAAGGATTCTAGGAGCTTTTGGGAGGTGCTAAATCTCCCCCTTTTCACTAATAACGGGGGTGGCTTGGGAGACCCACTTCTCCAATATATTTAACCCAAAGAGTGTTCCACCAAGTAAGTGCAAGGATGAATTAAGTATCAACATACAAACTGCACAATAGCTTAGTGCATCACTTTCTTTAAGCGAGGTAGAGGAGGCACTAAGAAAGGGTATTCCCCGAAGAGCTCCAGGACCAGACGGTGTGCCCCTGGATTTATTTAAAAGCAACCCACAAATATGGGCCCCACTGTTACTTAAGGTTTTTAAAGCAGCAATTTTGGGCCGTATTCCGTTGTCAAGGAAAAGAGCAGTGGTGACGCTGATTTTCAGAAAGGGAAATAGAAATGACCCTACATGCTACAGCCCGTTTTCTCTAATCGATGCTTCATGCAAGTTGCTGGGAGGATAATTCTTGCTCGCCTGGAGTCATGGGCTAATACTTCTGGCCTTATAGTGAACACTCAATTTGGCTTCAGGAAGGGAAGGGGAACGACTGAGCAGTGCCTCAACTGGTCTATGATTATGGGCAAGTACATGAAGCCAGGGGTGTTTCAATCCATCTGGCCTTCATGGACTTGTCCAGTGCCTTCGACACGGTTTGTCGGGGAAAGCTGTGGTCACTTATGGACACTATGGGATTTGAATAACCGCTTGTCACCCTGTTGCGCAGATTACACACATCTACTACTGTGGCTATCCGGTATGGTCCAGGGGGAGAATAGACTAACCCAATTGCCTCAACTGAGGGAGTGTGTCTGGGCTGTATATTGGCTCCCTTTTTATTCTTAATAAATACTAATGGTTTAGAACAATTTTTACTACAACAACATTTGGATTTTCCAAGAATAGGAGGTAAACAGGTACCTTTATTGTCCTATGCGGACAATACAGTCCTGATGACCTTAACAACCAATAGCCTACAAAAATGTTTGAATGCATTCACTGAGTTTAGAACAGGATTGGACCTTACGGTTAATTTTAGTAAATCTTTTATTATGGTCTGCAGTCCAAACAAAACTAAAACACGTAAATATACAGTAAATGATATTGCTATTGACAAAGTGCCAAATTTTACTTACTTGGGGAACCTTTTTAATAATAAACTAAGTTGGGACCACTTGATTACGACAAGGCTACAACAAACTAGTAGAACCATAGAGGGGCTGTTCCGATTTGACAACAAACTCGGTCATAAGCTGATAGCTGAATTGAAAACAGAGTATAAAACCAAATGTCTGTCAGTGGCCATCTATTGGGCAGGAGTATGGGGATATCATAAAAGTGCACAGATTCAAATATTAGAGAACACATTTTTAAAAAGACTTACTTATCCCCAGTAGTTGCCCCACTCAATTCGGTCATTCTGAGATGGGTATTGACTTTGCGACTGACAGAATTCATATTGCCCCTTTGCTTCTATGGGGATAAATATGGACCTCAGAGGACATTATTTTCAAGAGATATCCTAAGAGACTGTATGAACCTTGACAATGCAATGGCGGTCCCTTGGTTACGTTATGTTAAGGAAACTTTCTATAAGATAGGCCTTGAAGATTTTTAGGATAACCCGGAGTCTATTCAACCCAATATGAAAATGGGCATTAAAAACGCATATCATAAGATTTTAAGTTTGTCTAACCAGGTCAGTGGCACAGTGTATCGTGCACTTTTAAATCAGCAACAATTTTATTTGTCTTTTACTACCCAAGTCCATTCACGTTTTCTAATGACTAGATTTCGTTTAAGCACAATGCACTTTCTTGTGGCTTTTCCAAAACAGAGGGGTTGGTGTGAGAGACTTCACCCCCGCCCCGTCCATGTAACAATGCAGCCCAACAGAGCACAATGCACCTTATGCTTTTTTGCACACTCTACAAAGACCGAGGAGCCCGTTTTATTAAGCCTATTTTAAGGGACATTCGTCCCTGTTCTTACAAAGACGGTTATAACTATTTGAGGTCGCTATCAACAGTTACTATTTGCAGCTCTGTGCTTAGATTAATCAAAATTGTTTTTCTAATTAGGAAACGTTACGAATTGTAAATTGATTTTATTGAATTTACCTAACCGGGTTTTTACTTTTGTATATTGCTTTTTAAACTATGTGTAGAAATTTTATTTAAAATGAATGTATGATCTTCTGTAAACTTTTAGGATTCATTTGAATTGAATAAAGTTTACTTGACTGACTAGTAGCGGCGATTCATCTAAGTTTTGCAATGCTATAAAATGTGCCCTGCCAGAGCAAACCTTTGACATTACATAAACCAATTTAATACAACAATAATTCCAAAAGAATAATTATGTAAACATTTACTGTCAAAATCGTTTATTGTCTGAAAAGTGATAGACTACTTTTAACATTTGGCATTGAGAGGTGTTAGCAACACTAAGGAAAAATATTGCCTGGGTAGTGTACACTCTACATGGAAGTGATGCACTGCTTTAAATGCACTCCCTCAATTTCCACCTTCTTAAAAAGAGTGCTGCCAAGGCATTGCTGCACATGCATACTGCGGGGCCAATGGATGGATTAGCTATTTTCCTTATACTTATCCATGATTTACCTTCTTAGCAGAGCCCTCTCACCCACTTGGAACTGGCTTCACTGGCGTGTGGCTCCTCTCTCTCAGGGTACTCGCTGCCAATAGATTAAGCGGCCCAACAAAACGTTTGATGAGAAAACCAGAAGAACCATATACAGAAGCAGTTGCTCAAAGTGCTGTTTACAATACTCTAAGAAGGGGAATCCTCAACTTCTCTAAACTGATTGGTAAGAGGCTGCCTCTTTTGACTGACCTCTGCACCCCTACATGTTTCTTCTCTTTCATGCTGAAGAGAGGTCAGGACATTTCTAGACAATCTGGTGCATCTAAAAAGCCAGAAAGATGGGGGTTCATCGCAGGCTGGTATAGTCGCGAAGTAGGTCACTGTCTCAGAAAAGCTGATCAGGCTTCATTGGGTGGAGACATGATTTCCTAATACACCAGCACTTCTGAAGTGCTACTGCAGTTAGTACAGATGTAGTCATTAAAAACAAACAGCTTGGGTAGAAGTGAGATGAAAACAAAGGCAAAAGAAGAACACAAGTTTGTCTGACTTCTGCAGCTTACACAGTATCTATCATGTGCCTTACTGAAGCTTGCAAACCCGTTTGCAAAAGACAAAAAGACTGACTTTGTCAATGTTTGCATTTACAAAATGAAAAATAAAACATAATTGCAAAGGCATTCATTAAAGGGATGTAAATGAATACTGAAACCATCAAAAAGACTAACTTTAATAAGAAAATGAAAGAAACCTGCACCCGAAATTTGGATGAAGTCATTTCTGTTACTGCAAGACATCTTCGAAGCAAAAAACAGAAATGCAGCTAAAATGGCACATTATTATTGAAAATATATATTTCTACGTTTGCTGAAGTCTAGGTGCTTCATCATCATACATGATAGGAGGCATGGAGAATTCCATGTGTTGAGACCTGACAGACTACATATGTTAACCCATACGTCTTTACTCTATGCAGTGAGAAATTCAAGGAATAACGAATTATTCTGACATCCAGCACTGTCAGGGGCTGGACAATGTAATTATCACAATGATAATTACATTACGGTTAGGACACTGTCCGGCTCCTGACAATACTCTTCAAAGCAACTTTCTAGGCATGGTACTTGAGCAAGCCGCCTGCATACTAGATTGCCAGGGGAACATCCAGGAAAATGCAGAACACGGACTTCCCTGGTGGAAAGTTGATCTGAAGTGCACTATCAGGGGTCAGTCAGTATAATTAATTGAATGTAATTACCATTAAAAAAAAAATATTGCAGGACCCGCACAGTGCTTTTGGCTTTTTTTCTGAACCTATGGAGTAGCAAAACATTACCAGTTGGCTCCAAGGAAGGGGACTCTTGAAGGTTTGGAGGTGGGTCGGGATAAGATTGAACTTTGCTTGTATAAAAATGTGCCCACAATTTTTAGCTCCATCGTTTTTGCAAAGTATTTAAACAAAGCGAGTAAACTAAAGGGCAATGACAAGAACCTGTTGCACAGCGTGCTCCCAGCATATGTTCAAAATCATTTTGGTACTCTTAACTATATAAAAAGAAATATATTTGATTCAATTAAAAAGTACTCATAAAGCAAAGGATTTGCTTGTAGCAGGTGCTAGGCCAATTTTTCTCCAGTGCAGATCTACTTTGTCCGCAGTGTTTCAACACAATTGTATTTTGTTTCTTAGAGGCAGTTTTCTCTTGGGTAAAATGCAGGGGCTCTGGGAAGGGTAGAGGTAGGTGAACCAACAAATTAACAAGGAGAGCCCAGTCGGAGCCTAACCACGAGGTCTAGCTTGGCCTTAAAAGCCTGTGCGTAAGGCGAGCCTTGAAAACATTACCATTGCAATAAAAGTGTATTTTATCCCGCTGAAGTATTTTACCTTGGTGCATAAGATAATATCACAGCATTGAGAGGAGTTTGTGCTTCCACCGTGATGACACTGCCATTAGTGAACAAGGAAGCAAGGCGATTTTCATGTGCACATTATACATGGCCTATTTTCTTTTCATGAATGAATTAACATGATAGTGCATTACATCCAACTCAAGCTGTGATTGTACAGCACACATCTGGAGCTCGTGCATTTGAATATACAATCATAGGTGCTAACAAAGAAAATGGATGATTGGTGAGATAAAATATTTCTTTGGGAGCACAGAGTTTAGTCATGTGGCTAAGCCGGGATTGATCCCAGAATTTCTGCATTCACTCTGTGCAATCCAGCCTCTAGGAGGCTATATCTTTCTTTCTCTCCTGTATTACAATAAAGGGCACTATTTTGTCTTTATTCTTGGCACAAGTGATTGAGGTTTGGTTGACATGCAGATGCAACAAAGTGTAGTTGATTTTGGGCTTGAGGGTGCAAGACGACCTGGAACTGAGCCAAAGCCAGGCATCCTGGCTCGAGCTTTCAGCAGCTTGCCCACCTCCAGAAAAAAGGAATCAGATTTTAGAGCAGGTAAGGAGCTTTGAGGCAAAGCTATGCCATCCGGGGGGGCTGGGTGATGTCAGCTAGGTGGCAATGAGACAAGAGGGTTAACCACAATTAAACATTTTCCAAAAATGTTGAGGGAAATATCTTGTGCAAGTCACATGTGATTTAGGTGCGGCACCTTGAGAAGCCCACGTTAATACTAAATATACCTTTTTGTACGTATAAGGGGAAAAGAATACTCAAGATATACTGGAAATGCTTTAGTATCATTATACAAATCTGCACACCAATTAAATCGCAATTAAATTAGTGCCCCTGGCTGAGATCCCATAGCACTGCCCCTAGCCCTTCCCCGGTAGCCCCACCCCCAAGCCCCACCGCCTAGTCTACATCTCAATTTGGCGAGTACCTGCACTTATTTTTTTTCATTTAAAGCACTGGCACCGAGTTGGGTGCACCTGACACCGCTCTCCTTACTGTGCAAGTGCAAGTTATGTAACAAACCCCAGACATCCAAAGATGTACGTGCCAGTATTCCATGATTATGGCTGTATAAATCGTGGCACATATCAACAGAAATCAATGTTGAGTCACTTAGTGATAAATAAGTACTTGATAAGGTTGGGTGACGACAAAAGGGAAAGGCCCAACGACTTACTCCCAGCAGCAAAAACACTTGCCACTATGCATAACATCCCAAAAATCAGGAGTCATGTACAGATACCACAACCATACCACGAGACACATTTTTTATACAATCTGGGAGAGCAGCCTGATTCTCAGGTGTTAGGAAGCAGTTACAGAAATGCATCCCGCAGACATAGTTTTAGGGGCGTGAGCCCGAAAAAAACACAAGATCTAGTGGGCAGGAGATTCATTGTTTTGGCATTGCTCTTCAGCACAAGGTGAACAGGCATCTTATGATCACAGGCTAGGTAGCCAATAAACTTGGTTAAGGCAAAGGTTATGGTCAATTATAAAATTTGCTGATACGGTTGTCTTAATTTTGGGCTCCAGTTCTATGGGTTTCCTTACTATTGATCTCAACCTGTCCTTTTGCTAATTAAGAGTTCAATGGTACTCTGGGTTCTCAGTCTCTTCGCTCAAGGCATCACTCTCCTCATTACTAAATTGTTTGGCCTTAGCTACTGTGATGGTCTTTGAGGCAGAGTTCTCGTCTGCTAAACACGCATATAAGGCTCAACATTTGTATTCCAATTTGAAGGGATTAAATCGCTGAATTTAACACATGCCTTTGTCTATTGGCAAACTCTAGGTAACATATGTGGAACTCACAAATCCATGGTAAACTCTTGCTGATGCCTGCGCGAAAATTAAATGAGCTCATCCAATGTAAAGAACTCAAATGAACAAGTAGTGTAAACATTGTCAGGTGAAATCTTTAAGAGTGCATATTCTGTGAAAATAACTGTTTATTCGATCACTAAGTAAAAAAAGCATGTAAGTGAGGGTTGTGAAAATCTTCCCCAGTTATCCACTGAACAAGATCAAACGGCAAAAATATGAGAAATTACAATAAAAACGGATGTGTTAATGGTGCGTTATGGAGAATTGGCTGCTCACTGGCAGTATCATATTAAAGACAAATCCATGATTGGCTGCAATAAAAAACATTTGTTAAAAAAAAACTAATAAAGACTTCGTAGCAAGTTAAAAGCACTGCGGTGCAATTGTTAGGGAAGCCATTAAACTACAGAGGATCATTTTGCATCTAGTATTTTAAGTTGGTAAAAAAGAAAGAGCATAGTTACAAATGACTAAAGTCTCAAGTTAAGTGGGATGATAAGAGAAGGGGCATAAAATGAACAAACCATATTCTTTGCAAGTAACACATTTCAAGCGTCCCCAAACTTAAGACAAAGAAAATCGCTTAGGCTTAATTTAGCCACTACAATCAATCACAAGACACCAGCTATAGAAATCAACCCTGTCTACGTAGACAAGCATATCCGAGGTGTTTAGAAATTGAAGGATAAACGTCCACAAATATCTGTCATTGAGCCTTGAAACCAAACCTTTTCCTTAAGAGCACAAATGCAATACAGCAGATGTAAGCCCAACTAGAAAAAAAGCTACTTGATGTGCAACACAAAATTGAAAGACACCATTTTCAGGAAAACAAATATTGCCTTTCAATTTATGACATTTTAATCCTACTCAACCCCCTTAAATAATAATATAAATATACGAGCACTCCCTTTCAAGGTAAGTGGGCAAGGTGCAAAAAATCACCTTTTCATATTAAACAGTTTGATCACTGATTGTCTTTGTTATATCATTTATAATAATTTTAAATAGTTCTACTTTCCAACGAGTTTCTTCAAATAGCAAAGCACATTCAGTAAGAAATGCAACTGACCAGAATGAAAAGCTAAAAGAGTGGTGGGAGTAATATCTCAAGTCTCCCAAAAGAACACTTACTTACCTTTAGCAAACCCTCTTTCTAGTGGCTACTCTAACTGGTGATTCCTCACTTTTAGGATATGCCCAAGTGCCAGACCAGATCCCAATTTCTTTTTTCGGCAGAGGCTTGTGTGCTGTCATACGGGTTTTCCTTGGTTTCGTGATGCCCCGGAAATGACAGAGTAGAGCCATACATTAGCGCCAGCCACCCTTAGCATAAACATCAGTTTCTAGCTCAACTCTGCAAACGCCCTTTAACACGGAGAAAAAAACAATTGTCAGTACCAGTGTGCAGATCTCTATTTTTGGACTTTTTTATGGTAAGAAGAGACTACTCCACACAACTGGCAGGTGGTACGGCAGTGAGGAAACTGCAGTTATTCAGAGTACGCACCAGAAAGAGTTACCAAAGGTAAGTAAATTGTTCTTTTGATGGGTAGTTATAACCACAGATTCCTCACATTTTGAATGGATACCGGAGCAGTATCTTCGAAAGGTGAAAGGTCTGTGGAGTAGCTTTAATCAAAAAGTGTTGCAAAATGAAATGGACAAAATACCCACTCCATCGGACTTGGTTGTCAAGGCAGTGGTGTTTCTTGAAAGTGTGAACTGATACCCATGTTGCAGCCCGACAGATGCCAGGGATAGGCATCCGCGTTCAATCACAACACTGGCTCTGTCTACCCTAACAGCCGTATCTCCATTCACAAACATTCCAGACTCAGCTGGACTCCTAGCACACATCCCACTCATACACAAAACCAGATCTAGAGGTAGGGCCTTTTCCTATCTCACTCGAACAACCTACCACTACACATCAGAGGCTCTTCTTCACTCCCGGAGTTCCGCAAGAAGCTGAAGACTTGGCATTTCGAACAGTCCCCTGCAGAACTGCCCCACTCCACCCACCTGCACCCTTGGCATTGCTAGATTCACACCTGCTTAGTGCCATCATCCCTTCCTCGGTGATAGTATGTTCTAGAAAAAATAATTATGTGGTGGCAGCCTTGGGAGCGGTAGGATGAGCACAGTGTCTTTTTGGAGGTTGGTTTTTGGCCAATTGCATAGCAGATCATAATGCAGAGGGCTATCAACCTCGATAGAGAGTCAATAGTCATTTTCTGCAGTCTTTCCTTCTTTGCAGCAGAGAATAACGCAAGAAGCTGATCGTCCACTGAATGGTCTGCGCAATCGATGTAAAAGCTTAACGTCACTATGGAGTTCAGCTGATGGAGTCTTTTCTCCTCTTTCAAGGGGGAGGAGGAGCAAAGAACATGAGGAGGGTGATGGATTGCCCAAAGTGAAAAGGTGTCACCACAAGACTGGTCTGGTGTGCAGCGCCATTTTGACTGGAAAAAAAGACCCTGGTGTCCACACATGCAACCAGATCGCAATGTGGAAGACAGTCTTGAGAGTCAGTTGGCACAAAGAACAGCTGTACATTGGTTTGAAAGGCATGCACATGAGGAATGTCAGGACCAGGCTACAGTTTCACTGCGGCATCATAAATGGCCTGCGAGGGAACCCATGTCAGATCTTAAGTAAACCACATCAAAACAGGTGATTTAAACAAGGACTGTTAATCCTGAAAATGGACAAAGGGCCAACAATGAGACTGGTGTCTAAAGTGGGACAGGCGTAGATTGTGGAGCAAGAATAGAAGTCAGCACCGGAGTCCATACAGACCCAGAGGAGTGTTCTAGGGGCTCAGGCAGCGCAGAGAACAGATCCGATGGAGATAACCTGACTGGAGGTCCCTGCAAATCCTGAGGAAGCCGTAAGAGTAGGAAAAATACACATCACTGCCTCCTTAAAAGCCTCGACCAGCTGCGTTGTTGCAGATTGGCCAGGAACTTCGGAGTGCATAAGGACCAGTTGCAGAATTGGCTCCTCAGTTGGGAACCAGGAGTGAGACAGACACACATTTGGACGCCCTCGCGACTTTTGTTTAGAGAAAGTGGTGGGATAAGGTGTATTCTTGCTTTGACTTGTTAAGCTTCTTCTTCAACTTGGACTTCGGCTTACCGGATGACTTCGACTGCGAAGTCGACCTGTCTCTGGAGTGGCTTCGAGGCTGTGAATCAGTACAGGTTCTTGAATTGGAGCAGGAGCAGGACATATGCGAGGCCGCTAACATTTTTTTATTTCACTCCCTCCCCCTCCCGATGCCAGAAAAGGGTAGTCTTTGCCCAAAACACATCAAGACTTGAATTTTGCAATAGTCTTTATGCAGTTTGCTCCAAACAGCTAATTAATAGGATCCAGATAGTGCAACATGCAGCAGTTAAATTAGTGCTGCAACTTCCTAAGCGTAACTTCGCATCCACCGCCCTAAAAAAAGTCCATTGGTTACCCATCCACAAAAAAATTCTATTAAAGATACTACTATTAGTCTTCAGAGCCTTTAAGTCACCTGGCCCTAAATATTTCAGGGCACGTTTCTGCCACTACAAGACCAAGAAACGTTGAGATTCTCAGATACAAATCTTTTGAGGCAGCCTTCCTACACATTAAAAACACAACGAGCTGGGCCCAAAGCCTGTAACCAACTCTTGCCGTTTCATTAAAAGAGAAGAAATCTTTAAAGACCTCTCTCTTTCTCACCCGATTCTCTCGGTCACTCCCTTATCTAACCTAACCAAAGCTTTTACGCAAGGATCCCTGTTGTTCTCCAGCATAGCGCCAGGATGCTCAATCTTGAGTGACAATGTTCTCCATAAGTGGAACATCTATTCATTCTTGCGATGTCCCAGATGGCCTTTGGGTGCAGGAGGGCACATTATTCGCTTGACTTGAAGTCGTGCACCCAGCCCAAACACCAAAGCACACTTTGCCCATGTCTGTTATCAACCTTCTGTTTGTGGCATTCACAGCTTGGTTTGAATCCTGCAGCCTTCGGTGGGGATATGGTTCCCTTGCTCACAGGAATACAATAAAAAAAAAAAAAAATCATCAACTGACAAAAAAGGGAGCGGAGCTCCAGATTTGCGTTCAAAGACGCAAAAAGAAAGGAACGGATGTAGACGTGCATGGGTGTCACTTAAATGCTGCTATGCCACATCACTTCCAGGGTGGAACAAAGCAAACATGGATCTGCACGGCGCCAACTAGCAGCACGTGGGGGGACTGCTGAGATAATTCAGTCTGGCAGCTAGAGATAGAGTTAAGGTGGGCAAACTGAAGTTAAAAGTATCCATCAAAATTGTTAATTCGGAGCCTGTGAAAATGCAGAGCGGCTATGACTAGCAGCTCGCTCAGTACAATGCTGGGTGTGAAATTGTATTTTTACATAAAACCACTTATATCGTGACAGCAAGGAATTGAAGGTCTTCTGATTCTGCAGCTAACAACAAGGTTATCTTAGTCACTGGCAATCGCTAGGTCCATTTTCCAGTCGATTGCTTTTCACCCATCATGGCACCCTAGACTCTTCTGATTCAATGACAACTGATCAAGGTAGCAAAAGCAGTTAACCTTGTATTGTACCACAAGAATGAAAGATCATATAAATGCAGAAAAATAGGCAGGTACTTCCACAATGAATCACAGCTCAGTACTTGGCTACTACAGGGTACAGAGGTGCGACAGGAAATGACAATGATTCATACAGAAGAATCCATGGTGCGGGTCGACGAAATGCAGAAACTTTCCTTATTCTCTTCCCTTTCAAAAGCTGTCCCACAGAACACAGCTATCACGCATGTTCCTGATTATAACATTGTGTTCAATACCGTTCAAATTGTGGGACCTATTATGCCATCACATCATTGTTTTCTCTTTAAGAACATTTAGAATTATTGAATTTCTTTCACAGGAGCTGGAAACCACCTGTACACTGCATTAGTTTTCTAGTCATTCTCCAGAGGTAGGGGGCTAAATGGGGAAAATCATCTTTATGCACAATGAGTCCCAATCTGGCTTTGCCAGGGCCTTCGGGAACCTGTGAAGCTTTCCATCTTCTCATGCAACAACAGTGCTTAGTAATACATACATAAAATGGCGTAATGTCAATTTTTTTACTTTCAAGTGAAATTAGCAAAGTCTCTTTCTTTTTGACTTTTACTAGCTAGACCAGACAACACGTCCTCGTAGGAAATCTAATTGTATTATGTATTTCCTAATACTTTGATATGCTGGTGTTGCAATAAACAGAGCTACATAATTTGTAGAAGATACAGAATTGCATACGTAGGGATGCCTATAGCAAGGGTGTCCTATACAGACACAGGTCAATCGAATCCATGCCAGACTTTCCACTTACTAGGTTACGGAGTTTCATTTTGGTTCGTTGTACGTCACTTTATCTCGTGTTAATAGCCTGCTATCGAGGCAACCCTCACTACTCCTGGAACTAATTGCAAAACTGTTGGCAATCAGCGAAACATTTCTCCTCATTATTGGTTTGACTCGCATGATTAGAAGCCATATTTGATGCATAAAATTATGTCCATACATGTGCAGGTTAGTTATAATGGTAACACTGTACACTGCTATTCTATTCTCTACTGGTCTTCATTCCTTGGCCAAAATGTTTAAGCTTGTGAAGCTTCGAACACCCGTCGAAAACAGGATTCCCACACCACAGGAAACGTATCTCACTCACACTTATAACAAGCACAGATAGCAGGTGGAAATCAAAAACTAATTTCCCTTTCCTAGTCACTCACTGAGTCAACAAGAAATAAGGAAGAAAAACTGCTTCATGGTGTGGTCGCTTTGAGTTTAAAGGCAATTAATTATACATCTACAACAAAAGAGGTCTGATTAAACTTATGCTATATAGGATAATGCCCAGGACAATAATATCCTGTATAAGGCGTAAACGGCATCAAAAAACACTAAGCCCAATGGTAACGTAAAAATCTTCAGTTTTCCCCCTCTTCAGCCATAATTCAGGTTGAGTTGCCTCCTAATTAAACGTGTCAAAGGGAACTCATTCAGTAGTGCTGTGTTGGCCAGTTATAATTGCAGTGCCTCCTAAAAGAGACCATAGCTGGGGGCCCCTGCTAAATTATTTTCAGATTCTAGGTTAGACACTCATCTTGAAGGATACTAGAGTAAAAAAAGAGATGAAGATAGCAACAAAAAACACCAGCATTTGCAATGCAATCGATATCGCCTTTGGGACCTTATATGCATTTAGCTATGCAGCACATTAGCCTGAAACATCTACTGTTCTTTAACATGGAGGGAAAATAAGCACTAAACTGCGTGACACGCCATGTATGAGAACACATGGAGAGAAATATTGCTTTCAATGGGAAATGGTATAGTCCAAAGCTCTGTTTTTAATATAAAATCAGGGTCTTTGGTGGTCATATCACTAAAAATACAAGATTTGGAAAAAAATATTATTGTCTACAGATGCTCATGGAAGACAATTTCTATGGACTGGAATCTAGAGAATGCTATAGTGATTCTGGTATTTTACTGACCTCTGCTTGTCGTTTTCTATCAAGAAGATTAAATAGAGGCAGTTGAACAGAAAAAAAAAGTCCCTAACGGAAGCAGATAAGTCCTAGGGCTGATCTCGACAAAGTATATACACATAGAAGTATATACTAAAGCATATACAAGAGGTCTCGAATGCTCAAACTAAAAATAAGAAATTCACCACTATTTCAACAAATGAGTGAGAAGAAATTCTGCTTCTTCTTAATCCATGCGACATTAGTAGGAGGATGAACAACCATCAAATCCAAGTCAAGGTGATATGCAAAATTCAGAGTACGGCTCCTTAGGGGATACTGACAACCTAGCTCCTCAAAACACACAAGATCAAAGAGTTATCTCACTTTAGAACCATATACTAAGCGGGCTGTAAGGTGTGAAAATTAAAATTAAAAAAAATGGATTGACTGTTTGGGACACAGAACTGATGCCCTATACATGAAGCTAGAGGGCTTTCTGATTATAACTCATGAATTAGAACAGCTAGTTTTAGGAACGGACACAGAAATCAGGCTTGCAAACGTAAAAGATGACCAAGGAAATAGAAGGATTAAAGATGAAGCATGATAGCAAATAACTGGATCCAGGCTTTCAAAGTGGTCACATGAGGGTCCCCTCGAGCGCTTTGGAAATATGGTTCTTGAAAGAGTACCTGCCCCCATGCACTTTTTGAACAGAGGGAAACCAAAAGTGGTATTCAACGTATGGTAAACTGTGTCCAGACACTGGGCCCAGAGAACCTGAGAAAAAGCACCTCTTGTCCACTTTAAATTCAAAAGGAGTACAGGGAGTTGGAGGTAACACAGATCAGTTTGCTTAAGCGGATGCAAGACCAACAAGGGAAAAGTTGTTCCATGTAGGTAATGAACAACTAAAAGAAACTCTCCATTCATATTTATACTATACTTCAAACAAGTCTGCCTACAGACTTCATTTCCCTGCCCCTAATCCATTAGAAATTTCCTTCCAGGTATACATACTGAAAGAATAGCTAACCACACCACATTTTCAAGATACCATCACTAATTGCAAACTGAATGGAAAACGACCGGTGTGACTTTCCATGAAAGAGAAGCACAAATGATTAACAAAGTGTAATTATTCTAACAACCACTCAGTACTATTCCATGGACATGGAATAAATAAAAGAATGTACAATGTCAGGACGTACATGGAAAATTCCTCAGACAACGTTGTACAAAGTCAGGTGGATTAAAAAAAATGTATGCCCTCATGTTCATAATATATAACCTTTTTCTCAAGTGATTCTAGAACATGAGTTCAACATCCCTTTTACCACCTGACTTTGTACAATAACCACCTAACCTAACTTTGTCGGAGGTGATTTCTTACACAGTGTGTGCAGGTCTGAGCCTAGAGCCCTTCTCGTAGGCGATATTTCACACAATACAGGTGGTCATGAAGAGACCGTTAAATTGCACCCCAAAACTTATTTTATTCAATATAGTAGAAGATGAGGGCTTTATACACTAGAGAAAATATTGAGATTATGCCTCACACTAGGGACGAGAGACACTGCTCAAAAGTGAAGGAGCTAAACACATACCACAATTCAGATATGGAAATAAGACCTAGATAGGTAAGACAATATGGCGTGTTTGAGAGTAGAATTTTACACTAGATATCATCCTAAGTTCAACATATGAAATTCATGTTCTCAAGAAGTAGGGATTTCTGTACTACGAGAGACCAAACAAAAAGTCTGCGATTTTAAAGCATTGGTAGGAGGCGTAATTTGTAAAAGTACCTTGTGAGACTTTCAAAGCGATCTTATTATCTCCAGGGCTCAATGTGCCATTTGCCCCTTCAAAAGCTGGTGCTCGCGCTAGCTCGATAATAGTACATTTTGACGACTATCCCATGAGTGAAAAAATTGTAGCACCAGTCATTGTAAATAATGAATTTGATATTATAATGTATTCAGAAATAAGCTGTGAAGCATGCAGCGGCTGGGAACTAAAACCACTTTCACACTTACAGAAAATTCTGGCAAAGATAGTGCAGCTGTCAAAACTAAAGATTCTACATTTACGCAGACAGATTTCAAGCATTTTCCTATGTAGAACCTGCAAACAAACTTTTAAAAGAACTCCGAGATTAGATACATGGTCGAATGTTTCAAGAATTCTGAAAATGTTTTGTTTTCAGCTGAAGTAATGTGATATTTGGGAAGAGAAGAATCAAAGCTGTTTTCTGCTCATTCAGTAACAACAGTAAGAATCAAAGGAAAACATTTTCCACCCAATGGACAGGGCCGTTTCAGCTAAGCTGACTGGCTACTTGGCACTAAGGAAGTCACCGGTCATTCATTTTCTCTTCCATAGCTTTTTAGGTACCTGGGGCACCTTCAGTTCATGTCTGATGAAACAATGGTCCTTCTAGGACTTTAAAGAAATTGACAGTGAATTTCATGCTTGAGTCACCATTAACGAAAAAGGTCTCCAAGTGTTTGACATTTGTGCATTTTTAGGATCCTAGGTTGCCGTGAGTTATCAGGTAACTGAATATTCTAAACTGTCAAATATGGCTAAAGATGGAGCACAGGGCAGAGTAGTTTGGTAGGGGAGAAGCAGACATCAGACAAAGCGAGCAACGCATGAAGGAGAGAGCAAAATGAAGCATGGGGGTATTAGGCAGGAGGAGAAGCACATGAGGGAGTTATAGGAGAAAAAAGAACAAATGTTACTTACCTGTAAACTGTGGTTCTCCAGTATTGGTGTCTTTCATAGATTCACATGCTTGAATATTCCCCGAAGTTGGAGTCCCACTGTACATAGAAAAAAGCAATACTATATATATATATCACAGCTCAAAAACAGGCACAAAGCACTCTCGGGACTTCTGTTTATTCAGTAGAGCAAATGCATTTCGGCACCTTTGCCTTCCTCAGTGCTCGATTACAAAAGACATTTCAGTCTCGCAAGTGTTTAAATTGCATCTCTGTTCTTATCATTGGCGGAACTTAAATCACAGGCAGCAACAAAGGACTAGCACAGTTCTTCAGTGTAAATACTGTTCTTTAGCCGCCATGTCTGCCAGGCACTATAACAAATTGATGACGCTCTCGTTTTCCATTAATCCACAGTTCTTAACGTCTCTTATGGGCAATCTATCATTGGAAAACGAAACGATTATTGTTCTTTTACTGTGCCTTACTTGCAGACAGATTTGAAAGTTCTTTGCACATTTACAGCCCCCGTCCACCAACCTTAGACTGGTGCCAACTTGATGATTTGACATGTCCCTCGCCACTGCCGTGGGTCAAAATGAGCCGCATTCCCTCAGCTTGTCGTCTGTATGGCAACAAGACACCAATTCCATAATTGGCGACCCTTCAGGTCGATAGGATAATGCAGCATTGTGTCCTCGGCGGTTCAGGCAGTAATTTAATATACGCTACCAGTTCACCCAATCTGCCGAACTCGGGGCGGGTGCCATCTCCTGCAAACGCGTGGGTGAGTCACGGTAATATCACAGCTCAAAAACAGGCACAAAGCACTCTCGGGACTTCTGTTTATTCAGTAGAGCAAATGCATTTCGGCACCTTTGCCTTCCTCAGTGCTCGATTACAAAAGACATTTCAGTCTCGCAAGTGTTTAAATTGCATCTCTGTTCTTATCATTGGCGGAACTTAAATCACAGGCAGCAACAAAGGACTAGCACAGTTCTTCAGTGTAAATACTGTTCTTTAGCCGCCATGTCTGCCAGGCACTATAACAAAATGATGACGCTCTCGTTTTCCATTAATCCACAGTTCTTAACGTCTCTTATGGGCAACCTATCATTGGAAAACGAAACTATTATTGTTCTTTTACTGTGCCTTACGTGCGGACAGATTTGAAAGTTCTTTGCACATTACAGCCCCCGTCCACCAACCTTAGACTGGTGCCAACTTGATGATTTGACATGTCCCTCGCCACTGCCGTGGGTCAAAATGAGCCGCATTCCCTCAGCTTGTCGTCTGTATGGCAACAAGACACCAATTCCATAATTGGCGACCCTTCAGGTCGTTAGGATAATGCAGCATTGTGTCCTCGGCGGTTCAGGCAGTAATTTAATATAGAATATGTATTACCAACTTATGAAGAAATTGCAGGCCAATGATGATATCATTGTCCGACAGGCAGACAAAGGAGGAAATGTGGTGTTGTGGCCACGTAATCTCAATATGGATGAAGCATTGAAACAACTCAATGATCGAGATTGCTATCGCCGCAGCACCGTGTTGGTTGTTAAATCCTCATGGAATCTACTATACACCAACCTGATTGCATGGAAAAGTGCTGGGCTTCTCACTGATGATGCGTTTAAATTTTTTTTAAATGATCACCCTGTCATGCCAGTGGTATATTTTATACCAAAAATCCACAAAGATGAGAAAATTCCACCAGGCAGACCGATAATTTCAGCCTGTAATAGCATATTGGAAAATGTATCTAAATTTGTTGACTTTTATCTGCAGGATTTTGTAAAAAGTCTTCCTTCCCATGTGCATGATACGAGTGACTTACTAAGAAAATTGACAAACATCAAATGGCAACACGAGTATCTCTTAATTTCACTAGGTGCATCATCACTATATACAAGCATCAATCATAGAGATGGACTTAAGGCGATAAAGTATTATTTAGGGACTCGTCCACAATTGTTTCATGAACATAATAAGATGCTTTTGTCCACGATTTCTATTTGCCTTGACCATAACTATTTTCTTTTCCAAAATCAAGTCTTTCACCAGGTAAGAGGCGTAGGCATGGGGGCTTGCTTTACCCCAAGCTACGCCTGCTTACATATGGGTTACTGGGAAGAAATGGTTTTAAAAATCATGTTTGCTGATGTTTTATCTAATCATGTTATGCACTAGTATCGATATATTGATGACCTGTTCATAATTTGGAAGGGCACCGAAGCGGGTGCTCGCCTTTTTATGAAACAGATCAATGTCAACAATTTAAACTTACATTTTACCGGTCAGATCAGTAGTGATTCCATTTTCTTTTTGGTTGTTGAAATAATGGTTGTCAACAATAATCTTGAAACTAGATTGTTTAGAAAACCAACATCAGGCAACACATTATTACATGCTACTAGCCACCACCCTGCCCACCTAATTCGGAGCATCCCGTATGGGGAGATGCTGCGAATACCGAGGATTTGCAGCACTGACTCAAGAGTGTAGAAAAGCACAACATGAGAGCAAAATGAGATTTTTAGCTAGGGGTTATTCAATGAGTGAAATTAATCTACCGAGGCACAATATGGCTGCCAACACTTCCTGATTCAGAGTGTTGGTAGCCAATTATAATTCAGCTCGTGATCGGGAGGGTGCGCGGATCCTCCGAGGCCATAGATATATATGTACTTTTAACTGTAATTTTCTCTGGAACTATTGAACGGATTCACACCATTTAAGCAAAAGGCACGAGTCTGAACTAAGGACTACCTCTTTGCCACATTTGGTGTAATTCCGTTCAGCAGTTCGGGCTGTAGCTGCGGCTAAAGGTCCTATGGGAAATTGCATGGGGAAAACGCGTTTTGGGACCCCCCTTTTTTCTCGGCCCCCGCTTGACGAATCACTGTGAAACTTTCAGGATAGGAGCGGACCGGATCTGGCCAAAAGTTTAGAAAATTTCGTGAAGATTCGTCAATCGGCGCCAAAGTTTTTCCAAATAGAATGTTGCGGATTTCCTATGGAAAATAGGTCCCAACTATATCTACCTACTGGCGACCGCCAGTAGGTAATATATACACACATATATACACACACACATACACAGAAATAGCTTTACAAATACATTGACAGTTTTTTAACTCCTACAGGGAGGGGAATTCCTAATGTCAAATGCCCAGAACATATTGTTTACGACTGAGAAAAAAGGGTTTCATGTCTCTTTTGTCCTCTGGACAAGTTGAACCAACTCTCAGCAGCACAAACACTTTGGAAGAGAATTTACAAAATATGAATCTATATGTATAAGATCCTCAAAATTAATTAACGGAGAGCCTCTAGCTAATAGGGCGAGTGCTGAAGAAAAATACAGTGAACTGTAAGCCCATTGTTCACCACTGATAGTGGTTCAAATTTTTTTTTTAGAAATTACGTACTCAAATTAACTAGTGAGGCTCTTTATAATGCTATTGGGATGATCCCTGTTCATACACAAATACATGGAGAAGGATGGAAGAAAGATTGGCGGCTGTTTTCAAAAGAAAATGCACCCAACTAAAATGTGGATTTTAAAAAATAAACGAAAGTTACTGCCAGGTTTTCTGAGCGATTGCCAGCTTCAACTACCATTTCTCTAAGGCATCATTTGGTAAAACAGGTAGGGATGGCGGCAACTGTGACAGCAATAACAGATACAAAGTTAATCAGTGCAAAAAACATTCAGGACAAGAGTAAGAGCAATATGCAAAAAATTAAAGTCACAAAAGTGCACATGAGTTTACACAAGCAGGCCTGAAAACAATATTCCCAGCAAGCTTTTGTGAATTCCATTTTCACATGAGCAAATATACGCCCACATATTAGCACATGTGAAAACCTGCAAAACGTGCAAATTTATTTTCTAAAGAATCTTTTCTTTTTTTTCTCCAGTGGGAAAATGCTTTCCTCATGGCAAAATCCTTAACCTATATTCCCAGCTTATGTTTTGCAGGAGTGCTCCCTAAACACCCCGATTGACCTGGTCAGGTGTACATTTCAAAAAACAATTTGAATGGGGATAAGAGTTGGTGAATGCCTTTAAACATGTATGTTTGTAGAAGGGCAAATATACACCCAGGCAACACAATGACTGGAACTACCACTTCCCAACCCCTCCAACTCCCTATGAATCGGTATGCTTACACAAAACTCTGGGAGAAAATCCTTTTATGAGTGTAATACCAGCTTTTACATGTGCAAATAGCTTTAGAAAAGGATCCACAACAAGTCATTGAAAAGTTCATCTAGTTATAAAATGGAAACTGATCACTGATCTAGCACATATGAGATGCTCAGACTTAAGAACGGAGGGTGTAGTGTCTTGTAATAAAAGAACACTGGAACTCTTCAGGTTATCACTGCATACCGTAAGCCTGTGACGTAAGGGTTGGAGGAACGAGTTGAAGGCAGGCTTAGAACGTTGAGCTTTGACTTACAAGCAGCAGAGTAAAGACATGTAAAATTCACCTCCGTGTATGGCGTACGTCTTGGCGAGTGCTTCGACTGGCAGTACACTACAACTGGCAACAAGATGGGGGATCCAAAGCCTGTACACTGAAAGTGCTCTTCTAGAGAGTTTGCCGTGGTCCAGCACACTGCTCGTGCGTGCCACATCTGCTGCAGTCGGAAGTGTCCAGTAGTCACCACAATTTACCAGACTGAGCTTTATCCTTGGTGGGGCATTTGGACTGCAACTACTCAAATGGCAGAACAGACTACAACTATACCGGATCACCAACAAGGCAAAAAATTTCCCTCAAGTGCTTCTCAAATTGTTTGGATCCAGTAACACTATCAATCACCTACATCGCAAAAACTTTCTTGAAATGTTTACCTTCTAACTGACAGAAACCTATATTTAGGTCTCACCTACCGGACAGCTTTTCCATGTTTGTTTAGGAAAGATCTCTTGTAGACCATACCAAAAACTTACAGTGCGTTTTACTCTCCATTCTAAAATGTCCAATTTCAAATTCTGTTCCGCGTTTCCTGAATATTTGGAAAATAAACCAGGCCAATTATTAAAGATTGAATGAAGTTCACGGGTTTTGAAATACATTAAATGCGTTTACTTTCCCTCCAGCATTTTTAAATGTTTTCTTTTACATGTTTTAAATGTTTTTTAAAACAATGCTTTACAAACAAGCATGGAACCAGCCAATAGCTTGGCCATAGCATTATAAAGGCAAACCTGTTGACTTTGCCAATGCTGTTTTCAAATAAGGCCCCTTCCGCAGGTGCCGTCTGAGACCCTATGACTCCATATGCTAGGCCTGATGCATTTCAGCCTTTACGTGGCGCAACCAGAAGCATTAAACAATAAACAGAAAAGGCTTTTCACCAACACTCTCAAGACACTCAACTATAAGTCAAGGAGTTACCAGTAAACGAAATCCCAAATCTAACATCTTATTTGGGCACCATTCAAGCAAGGACATCAGTCATTCATCTGAAACATAACCCAAATAAGACAAACTCTGCATCATTAACAGCAGCACACAAACATATACTCAAGGCCTTGTTTAATATTAACTTGGAATGCTCTTTTCTATGTATGGCTCATTGTCACTCATTACTTTGCTTTTTATTGGTTAGCTGCTGCTTTGTGAATGTATCCCTCCCCAGGAACATGGATGCATTGTCTCCCTCCATGGCTCGTTTTTTCAGCTCTATTTATTTCTTAGTGTGTAAGCACTCTACCAGAGTGCGTCTTTTTCAAAAGGCTTCCTCATGTACTTCCCCACCTCCCCCGCTCCTCCCGTACACTCCCACTTGTGTTTAGGTCTCGGCTCGAAGGCTCCGAGATTTAATGTTAGGAGTGGGGCTTTAACCCCGCCCCTTTTTTTACCTCTTCTCCATTGGCTGGCCTCTGAAATACTGGTCAGCCATTGGAGAAGAGCATTGTCTTTCCAAACAAGCCCAGTCTTTTTCGGATTCGGGGGCGTGTTTTTTTACTTTCTTTCTCTCCTCTGGAATGTAAACATTCCAGCCAATGGCAAGAGGAGAGCAAGAAAAACATGCCCCCTAATCCGAAAACGCCACTGCGTTTCTCCGAGGCATTTCTGCTTGACCTCGGAGAAAGGCGGTGGTGTAACATTGGGAACTCGTGTGTGCGCCTCTATTATTTTTTTATTGTCTTAATTTGTTCAAACTAGGTCGAACAATTGCCCTGAATTTCTAGGGACAGTTCTTTATTTTTGGTACCAAAAAGGCCTTTTGACTTCCAAACTTTTTAAAGACCTCTTTTATTCCGGGTCAGCGCGGCGGCATTCACGGGGATCTCTGCGCTTTTGCTGAAACTGTTAAGTTTAGAAGATGAAACGCGCAAAGGCCTGCCTGAGATATAATGACCTCGGCGTTGTGTCTGCTGCTCGAGGAAGTGACCCTGCCATTTCGTATGTGCGAAGAAGTCACAGTGGCGTTGTGTATGTTCAAAGACCGGGCCAAGGCGGTTTTTCTGCTCCATAAAATAATCCCGCTCTTTCGAATGCATGGCTACTCGCTGCACCCATGGCTCGCGTTCTCATTATTATCCTTCCCAAGTGTCCCCCACCCCCCCCACACCCCCACCAGGAACAGTATCTGACACACCAGTTTTGGTGCAGAAAACAAAGCTCCCTGCGTCCTCTGCCCACCCCGGCTGCACGTAACACGCGGCACTTCATCTAATGAAGGATGCGAGATTCTGAGTAGAAACATCAGAAAAAGATCTGTTAAAATGAGTTTGGGTAAAGTTTCCAGACTGAGCATGTCTCCGAGCTGAGATACTGTAGAGGGGGTGGCACGCACTTCAGACAGAAGACCACCTTGATGTGTCGGCTGATCCCTTACCTAGCATCATTTTTATGGAGGGGGTGACGATGCTGCGTTCTGCAGCGCTAAGATGGACTATCGGCCGCCCACTAGCGCTTAGTATGTAACACAAACATTCCATGTACCTGAAGTAGCGCCTCCGCAGGGTCGGTGCGCTCATATAAGCCGCGCAGAATGGCGAAGCCGACCCTGTGCCCATCCCAGAAAGGTGCCCCCTGTGCCCTGTTTAGGCGCCGAGACGACTGTGCCATGGCCAACTCTAGGACCCCGGGGCGGCTGCAGCGCGAGGCCGCGTCAAAAAGCTCATACCGTGAGAACTCCAAACACAAAACAGAACTTCGATGAGAATTTAACAGTAGGGAGATGATTCAGTTTCGTTGCAATTGCAAAAATATGTCTACATGAGTGCTTTACTAATGAAAATAACAAACATCAGTATAAAAAAACACTACTGCCACTGTGAGGCAGGATTTAAAGAAGTATTGCTCTTGTCTGACTTTTTTATTGCATTTATTTCGCTATCACAGTGCCCCCATCCCCAGATTGGCCTGATGTCTTACATACAATGAACAATTACCGCAAAGCTGTCATTAACGCGCGCAGCAACCCAAACAATGGGGACTAGCTTATCCTAGTGACGCCAGCACAAGCACATGGGACCTTACACTCACAAGCCGGCTGAGGGAGCGCAGATGGCTGTGTGTGTGTGTGGGTGGCTGTGTGTGCGTCTCTGTGTGTGTGGGTGGCTCTGTGTGCGTGTAGGAGGCTCTGTGTGTGTGGCTCTGTGTGGGTGGCTTTTTTTGTAGGTGGCTCTATGCGTGGTGGCTTTGTCTGTGTGTGGGTAACTCTGTGTGTGTGTAGGTGGATATGTGTGTGTGGCTCTGTGTGTGTGTGCAAATGCAATATGTCTCGCATTTGAAAGTGATTAAGCTATTGACATTGTAAATAACAATGCCGTTTCTTTAAATGTTTTAAAAACAAAAACAAAAATAATGTCATGAGCAATGCCAATAGCTCTAACTTTAACAATGCCGAGACCATTGCATTGTAAATGCTTGTTTTGTACAGCTAAGGGAAGGCAACAATACAGTGTTTTTCTTAAAACATTAAAGGACAAGCACTATATCGTCCTCCTTTTATGTCTCCAACTTCATGGTCCATGTACGATTCTTAAGGGATCATTGTGCGTTGTATCTGTAGCCCTCCCCAATTGGTCCTTTTCCGTTCTGTCCTGGGATGTGGCAGTGCTGACGCCATTTGGGTCGCGGTGGAAGCAGTGGTGTTACAGCAACGGACAGGCAAACTGTGTTGTGACAGACGTAGTGCTTGAGGATCAGCTAACGGACGCACACAGAGCAGAGGGAGCGGAGTGTCGGAAGTACTCAGACAGCGCAGCTATGGGCCTCACCATCTCTTGCATCTTCTCCAGTCTCTTCAACAAGTGGCAGATGCGTATCCTGATGAGTGAGCTGTCACTAGACTACTCCTGATCTTCGGTGCCATCATTCTAGATTGAGGTCGGGGGCCAGTTGTTTGAGTACTTGCTGTTCTCTAATCTCTGAATCACTGTCTGGGAGCGAGTAATTCCACAGTACTGCAGGGCTGTGTTCTGTCGGCATCCTCTTTATCTACAGATGAACTAGTGTTAACTGCGTGGTGTGTTCGAGGCCTCACAAACCTGTCCATTGATTATACGCGTACTGCTTAGGGAACCGGACATTTTTTTCCTCCACGATCTGTCTTTATACAAACGCCGTCCCGCCCGCCCCCAAAATATAACCTGAAAAATTCAGAATAGTTCCTTTGATTGTGCACTACTAGCTTGCGCTAACTCACTAGGCACTACATGAGTCATGAGCCTCGCACACTGTTTTTCCTGGCTGTGCCTGCTCTCTTCTTCCCACTATTTTTTTCGCAGACTTCGTTCGAGTCAATGTGGAACAGTAGCCAGGCTGCTACATACCATGGCTAAAATACATTGAAAAAGCCAACAGCTCTCCCATTGCCAAAACCTATTGGCTTTGCCAATGCTAGTTAACTCGAGTTACAGCAACAGCTGATACAGTGTGTCGTTCCCCCTTCAGAACGGTCTTGGAAATTACAAGCACCGATATGAGCCCAATTTATATCATGTTATATGGCAAAATGTATTTCCAGACAGCATGTTAGTTTAGCACCTTTTTTTTCACAATGGCTATCTCAGGGTCAAACTCTGATCTTTACTGGATAAAGTCTAATTGAGCATTCATATCGACCTGGCGTTTAAAAGCTAGGTTTGGAACAGGTAAGATGCTTTTAAACAACAATAAATGAGACATGAGTTTACTATGACAATCTGTAAGTCGATAAATCTGCTCTTAACTCTGTCATCTATTTTTTATTAAGTCAAGTATGTGTGACAGCTATCGAATAGAACGTTAGTTAGGGCTGGCTTGACAGCAAAGCGGTTTGCAAAAACTAATTGTTTCCTAATTCTTTATAATATACATACAATGGGCACTGGCTTCACCTAAAGGAGTATTATCCTTTCACTTCATGCTAGTAGCAGTTCGGTGCATCATTCTGCATTTTATAGAGTGCTTGTATATCCACCTTTAGTTGACTATTTTACATCTCAAAAGTACATTGAATGATTACACAAATGAGCTATCTTACAGATGCAGTGTATATTGAAAGAAATCTTTTTGGGGGGGTTTCACTGTAGAAGGCTTTTGAGTTTTTCGGGACTAAAAATTAAAGACGGGGCATTGGCTTGGCCAATGCTTTTTTTTTTTTAAAGAAAAAGAACCATAGCACAAAATGGATACTGTAGTTACATAGAAATAGAATGTTATGAGGCAGTGACTAATTGACAGAAGTGAACGCACAACCGGTTGTACTTAAGACTCCACAGTGATTAGAAAATATTTAGAACAGTGACACCCCTAGTCTAGGTAGCCTCAAAATGAAAGCAATAGAAATATAAATCATTCAACCCGATTTTTGTATTTGCAGAATTTTTTCGCCTTAGACCAGGCTACCTCTACAGGTGTGCAGATAGCTGACTTGACTGGGAGCACCAAAATGATAGTGCATGCTCAGCTCGCTAAAATAAAGGTTCTGAAAACGCAATGCGCAAGCAAATAAGTAAAACATACACAGAAAATCACTTAAGCATGGTGAAAATTTGGCAAGGATGACTGCATACAACTAACAGGCTTAAAGCAATTCTATAAGCTACCTCTGCAAAAAAAGATTTTTCTTAAAGTCATGTAAATATACGTAAGAACATTTTAACTCTAATGCACTTAAATGAGGCAATGTTTTTTCCTTGCTATTTAGGAAATGTGCTTAAGAAAATCTATCTCTCCTCACGCACCGCATCGTTGAAAATCTTTACACATGAAACAACGTTAATGAGTGACCCACCCTGAAGCGGACAGAAGCAGCTGCATGGGCTGGCGTACATTCTAGCTTCTGTGGAGAATATAAAGAGTAATAGAAAAAAAAGATTGATCCCACACGTGTCTGTATGATGATGAAGTCTGCCAAGGAAGATTACCTCCGTGTTTCTCTTCCTCTGTAAAAGAAACATGACTTGGACAATGTTGACTCTCAGGAACCACTCCCAACGCTAAACCACGATCCGATACTGATGAAGTTCTTCTTTGCTTGTTTGGATAAAACACTGCAGCAGTGTTGCCTGACGGCCTGGATGGTGGATGATGTGCAGATCTTAGTATCGGAGAGTTCAGGGGCAGAGGGACACATGACTTTAACAATTAGCTTCCAAAACACACTAATGAAATCTGCATTGTTGTCATATAAGGGGTAGTCTTCTAAAATGCTTGGGATATAGAGTACACAAGCGACCTGACTATAACAAGTAGCCGGACATTGCTATCTTCTTGGTCTGTGGCTACAGAGCTTGAATGCAGTTCAGACCCAAATAATATTGCAAAAAGCTCAGTATAAACCATGAATGCATGGTTCATCAGGCCAAACAAACCCTGAAACCACCAATAATGTAATCATATACCACGTCTAATTCAAGGAGGTGAGAATGAAAGATTCACAAAAGGAGTCTATCACTGCTTCTACAAACTTGAGCCTGTGAAACTGAATTAGACTTCTGACTGCTCAGAATTCTTAGGTTGGAAAGATGGGACACTGGATGAAGGCTCTTCTGGCAACGACTTGAAGACCGATTGATTAGACATTCGCCCAGGGAAAGAAAAAGCTGCCAAAGACGGGACCTTTATGAGCAGTCTAGTAGCGGAGTTCAGGTCAAAGGTTGTGATGATTCCAGATAGTAGAGACTGTGGAGTCATCTTCCATAATTGGAATACAAAAGTATGCTTTTTGGAAGTGCATAGATGTCATCCATCAGTATGGACCAAAGATCTCAGTAGGCCTTCACAAATCTTAGTAACTCCAATAATCTACTACCAATGGACTAACACTATATAGCTTGTGTCTTGATGCTATTTTCCCTAACCTAATTACAGGATGAGCTAAAACAAGCCTAGGGACTTTAGACTTTTTCTTAAGTGATCTATCAGGTCTTGTGTTAGCAACTTTTCAATGCCACTCCAGTCATCCTCTAGAAAGCAGCACCGTCCTTCCTTTTCACTACACATAAAACGTCAGAAAATCTTCCAATGTAGTGGCATTACACCATCTTAAGTGGAATACACAGTCAGAAAATGCCACAATTATTGCTTCTGTGAATATGATTTTTTAAATATTTCATGACTCTTGGCCTATGTTTTCTCACCCACTTAAAAAAGATTAGGTACGAGAGAAAATGAGACTATAAAAGATATATTTGCGTGGATTATTTTGACATTTAAAGTCATACCTGTAGTCATACCTGTAGGAAGAAGAACAGTCTGTATATTTTGTATATATATTCTATATTTTGTGTATGAATGCTTTTCTTCTGTGGTATGGAGGGGGCACTAAGCATTTTGTTTGTATATATCTGATGAAGACCCGCAACAATGCATGGATGTCTTCTATCAAGAACGGTGAGAATGACACAAGACATTCTCACTGCTGTAAATGTGGTGCGCACCTCGCACGAATCACGCATTGATTCAGTCTCCACAGAAGTTGCCCTCATCGTGGCAGATTTTCGTAAAATGAATGATCGTATGACTGAAGTGGAAGAAGTAACGTGGTGCCTAGCACCCACCTCCAAGGGCTTAGAGAGACAGGTCTAGGACTTGCAAGCTACCAGTGGGCACTCGCGGACCAACTTGATGATTAAGAAGGAAGGGCAGGAGAAATAAAGTGAGAATAGTTGGCGTCCTTGAGAAAGCGGAAGGCCATGTAGTGGACCTATTTGTGGAGGAATTATTCACACATTGGCTACAGCCCAAGACTCTCTCCAAGTATTTCTCTATTGAACGTGCACACTGAGTACCAGGAGGCAAATCCAAGCCTGGACAGCCCCCAGGCCCATATTGACTCGCGTGTTTAACTTTTGTGAAAAAGACGTGATTTTGCAAACAGCAAGATGCACTCCTCGGCTTAAAATCGACAACAGCACCAACCTGTTTTTCTCAGACTTCACAATAAAGGTCCAACTACAGTGCAGAAGTTTCCTTGATGTCAAGAAGGCCCTGAGGGAAAGAGCGCTGCCGTATGCAATGCTATTCCCTGCAAGACTCATGGTAGAAGCTGAGGGTAAGGCATGGTTCTTTACGGAGCCAGAGGCGGCTTGGGAGTGGCTGGACAGATGGCGCCAGGTGGGAGGCCCGAATAACTCAGACGTCAGAGACAGATGGGAAAAGATCGCAACAGGGCTACATCGGCCCACGAATTGAGTGATACTACAGATCCAGAATGAGTGGCCAGATAGGACCTGCATGATGTTGTGGGGGCAGGAACAAAATAAGAGACATATGTTGGAGATAGGGTGGCCACACATACAACCTTTGAAGCTCCTTGCCTGGCTGCCCCGTATTTGAGCCCTGAAGGAGCTACATGACTGCTTGCTGGTGAAGAGTCGGTGCCCTGGAGCTGAACTGGCTGAGTATATAAACTGAAATGCTATAATCGTAGACGGTTTGCTATAAATATATTGGGGGTCAATGGGGGTGAGGGGGTCTAGACTTGTTGGTCCACATCTCCTCCAAAACTGGGATGGCTGGGTGATGGGTGCTCTGCAATGTTGGAGTGGTGGGTAGTTCGAAGTCCGTTAAGTGGAGTTCATTTTTGTTTCATTGCGTCACAATTATCATTATTTTGCTACAGCACATAATCTTCATTGAGTCTTATCCGCTCCATCGGGTGTATACATGCTGCTGCATACAAACCATGTATCTGTGTATATAAACTGGACATTTCCAGCACCTCTATTTCTTGGCGACAATGGGCCCAATGTGATCCATATGGGAACATAAGGGCAGCTACCAGCACCCCCAGTGACATAAGACTTCAGGCGACATTGAACTTGCTCTAATAGAATGTCAATGGACAAGGGGATAGGATCGAGAGAGGGGGTGGTGCTCAAATACATCAAAACGGCAGGACGCAGACATAATTCTAGTACAGAAAACCCACCTCGTTGGGAATACCTGTAAGGCAATGGACTGAAGGGGATACAAACTTATAGTCCACGCAGGATTTGCTACTAGGTCCAGAGGGGTTGGGATATTAATCAAGAAAATTCTCCCATTTATACTGACTCAGACACACACAGATAACTATGGGCACTTCGCTGTGATGTCAGGGACCTGGGAGGGTAGGAATATGAATATCCTAATGGTATGTTACCCCCTGCTTTACATAAGGTGGCCTTGCCGGAACAGAGTAGGATGATTCTTGCCTTACCAGAAGGCGGAATAGTGATGGGTGGGGACCTCAATATGACGCTCTGCGACCAGTTTGACAGATACCCCCCCAAGAGGCACTGCACAATCACAAAGTACAATGGCTGAATTTGCGGCGGCGCTGGGCCAGACGGATGTGTGGCAGGCGGCTCACCTGCAGGCACGACAGTACACATACTACTCAGCTGCTCACAAAAGCCACTCCAGTATCGACTACATTCTAACTTTGGCTGATTCTGTACACCAGTTCACTGAGGTTCAGCATTTAGCGAGGGGCATTTCCGACCATGCTCCCATAAAGACACGATATGCCGTAAGCCCTACCCCCACCCATAGGATAATGACGATTAGTCCATGGTGCCTTCAAGCCCCACATATAAAAGATACGTTGATCAAAGACACAGACTATTACTTTATGGAAAATGTGGGGACGGTTCAGTCATCGAAGATTCTATAGGAGGCTTATAAAGCTGTAATTAAGGGCAGGACTCTATCCCTCACAGTAGACCACAGGAAAGAGAAAGATCGACAAATGGTCGAATTAGAACAAGATATCCTGACAAGAGAGCAGGAATTAAGGGACACCCGAGATGAGACCGAAAATCACATTTTCAAACGCAAACGAAAAGAATACCGGGACCTAGCAAATGAAACTTCTAGAGGCAAACACCGTGCCAAAATATATAAAATATATGAGCAGGGGGACAGAGCTAGTAAATTATTAGCATGGCTGGACAGGAACGAAAAGGCGGACCACTGGATTAGAGTAATACACGGGCAGGATGGAACCGGTCTGCGTGATCCACAGCATATAGCGGATGGGTTTGGCGAATATTATACGCAACTTTACTCACCATGTGCAACAACTAGCATAGACGAAGCGCGGGAGATAATAACCGACATACAAATCCTGACACTGACCTTAGAAGACCAGCAACTACTGGAAGTAGATATCACCGTCAAGGAAATTACAGCAGTCATACTCCGCATCCAGTCAGGGAAAGGTGGGGGACCTAATGGTCTCCCAACTGAACTCCTTAAACTAACGGCGTCCAAGGTGGCATCTCACCTCCTTGATATGTACTTCGAGAGCAAATCCGCCAGAGCATTACCCAGAGACCAGAGGATGGCTTCCATTGTTGTAATCCGTAAGGCAGGGAAACCGGAGGAAGAATTTACCTCATACCAACCAATATCCTGATTAACCTCTTCTGTGCCCATGACGAGATAGTCTCGTCATGGAGCACGGTCGCGCTGTGCCCATGACGAGACTATCTCGTCATGACCCCACCCGCGTGTGAAACGCCCGGCACAGGAGGGGGAAAGGGCGTGGCACCGAAGGGGTTAAACGTGGAAGCAAAAATTGTAGCAAAAGTATTAGCCAATAGACTGCTCCCTATAATCACAGAGTTGGTCCACCCGGACGAATCTGGGTTCATGCCTGGCCGCAACACTGCTATGAATCTCCGCCGCCTAAATGGAGTGCTTGCTAGGAAAAAACCCCATTAGAGAATATGCTGCCATACTTTCTTTGGATGCACATATGGCTTTCGACACGTTAGAGTGGCCACATAGGTTTGCGGTCCTCGAACGTATGGGCCTCGGTAGGATATATCTTGACTGGATGAAACTCTTATATGCTGAGCCGCTTGCTCAGGTAATGGGGAATGGACATGTGTCTTCCACATTCAGTCTGCTCCGCGGAACGAGACAGGGCTGCCCGCTATCCCCCCTTATATTCGCTCTCGTCCTCGAGCCTTCTTGCATGTTGGATACACGGAGACCCATTGATACGGGGTTTGAAGTGGGCAAACGCGTGGCAGGATAGAATCTCACTTTATGCGGATGACATTCTACTGTACGTTGCCTCTCCTAGTGCCTTAATTAGTAGGATACTCCAGATCTGTTCTAATTACGGCAAGTACTCTGGGTACACCATAAACTGGTCTAAATCAGTTGTATATTTACTTAACGGGCCAGCACCGGCCCTCCCGGCTAACTGTGAAGCCATAGTTGTTGCGGATGGATTTCGATATATAGGTATATACACAACAGCTAATCTATTGCTTTTCTATGAACTGAACCTTCTGGGCCCCTTAACCCGACTACAGAGCGATAGCTGCCATTGGTGACACTGCCTGTGTCGTTATTGGGACCCGCAGCGCTATATAAAATTACGCTCTGCCTCGGCTCTTGTATGCGCTACAGAATACCCCATATAGCGTTCCTGAAGCGTATTTTAAATCAATTGAAGGAGAAGTTAGGAACCTGCTTTGGGACGGATAACCACCGGGTATTGCTGGGCCTAAATTGGTTCGTGGGTGGTACGATGGGGGAATCGCCCTGCCGGACATCCGAAGCTATTACTGGGCCGCCCACCTGTCAATCATCAACAAATGGGTGAATGGAGCGCAGTAGGACCCAGCATATTGGATGGGCAGATGGCTGATGGGCCGAGGAGGGTATAGAAAGGCACTGCAGACAAAATTGTATAAACAGCAGCTCACAGGCCCTACTGCGCTCTCAGTTACCATATGGCACACTACCACTACAAAACTCGGCTGGGGCAATAAATTGACACAAATGACGCCCCTATGGCATGCAGCCATGATGGGAAATCTAAGTAAGTGTAGAGGGTTCGACAAATGGGATACTATCGGTATATCACAAGTTAGTGACCCGATAAAGAAAGGTAAAATATTGACATTTCCGGAATTACAAAAAGAATATAAATTATCCATAGGCGAAACCTTCCGATACTTGCAAATATGACATGCCTTACTGGAGGCAACCAGATAAATAGATGGGATCCCGGAATCCACCCCACTCGAGGACAGATTACTTGCAGATCCCATGGAGAGCAAAGCAATTTCAGTCACTTATCGGAAAATAATAAATAATTCACCAGACCCATTGAAACACCTATAAACAGGCTGATGTGGGAGACTTGCAGTAGGAGGACTGGTGTGATGCACTGTTTCCCCACGTGAGGTAGCCATACCATCAGAACTATGATTGGTCCAACTGAAAGTTTTGCACCAAACAATTATCACATGCACGACAGTGGTCAAGATGGGCCGCAGTAGTTCTGAAGACTGTAGACGGAGATGCGCGGAAACGGGCATGTTTTACCATACACTTTGGGAATGTCCCAGGATACAGATATTCTGGGAGGTAGTTAACCGGGTAATTGGTGAAGTAAGTGGGATTGCCCTAGTGCTATCCCCCAAGATATGTCTGCTCAATACGTGGGACGCCACTGATTTCAATCGCATGGACCAACTGTGGGCAGCCACTGGCTTTATACTAGCGAAGTGTAATATCGCCCGTAGATTGGGGGGTTCCTGAGCCACCAACAATTGTAGAATGGTGCATGTTGGCTAGAAGAGCGAGCGGTCTAATACGAATAGAGGATGCCCCAAAACATTTGATAAGGTATGGGGGAAGTGGAATACGTATCGAGGCAACATCTGCACCTCCCCCCACCGCACAAGGACATGGGCCGGCAATGTTAATGCATGACATTTCCTGAACCGGGTGGAGAGAGGGGAGCGATGTATGGGATGTCCAGTGCTGAATTGTAATCATCTGTTTATGATCTGATGTGATGCATAAGTTTGTAATGTATATGTCACTAATAAGCGCCCAAAAAAAAAAAAGAGTTAAAAAAAATAAAAGAACAGTGAGGATGGAAAAGTCCTGGGCAAGCACAATCTGTCTCCTGCACTGCCACCGCCCCACCTGCTAAAGACGTTGTGGCTGGACTCTCCAGGGCACAACCGCAGTGCAGAGAGACAGAGGGAGCCTTGGCAGTACTGCAGGAGCCTCAGGAAGCACTGAGCCCCCAGAAGAACACGCGCAATCACAATACGTTCACTCCTAAGGGCTGAATGCTTGCTTCTCACTCCCTAGTCACCAAAAGTCATGTGTGACAGAAAGCCATTGGATGCCAGCAAATGTTAATGTTATTGGTATTTGTATAGCACTGTTACCCAAAGGTGTCCTGGCACTGTGTGAAGGCCTACAGAGGAATGAATGGCATGGGAGAAATAGCAGGATCAGTTTGAAAACAACCATGTTTTCAGTGCCTTCCTAAAGGCCAAAAGATTGGTCATGCTTCACAGATATAATGGCAGAGCATTCCATGCTCTGGCCGCATTCGCTGTAAAGTTTCTTCAACCCCAGGTGGCCTTTTTTTACCCTAGGGACAGTTCTTAGTCTTGCATCTGAAGACTGCAGTGTTCCTTGACGTGTATACCAGCGAAATCGCGGTTTTAAAATTCTGGTCCGGTTCCCTGAAGGGCTTTAAAGACCAGACAGAGAGACTTAAATTGAGTGCGCTTCCTAACCAGCAGCCAGTGAAGTTATTTGATTTTGGCTGAAATGGAGTCGAACTTGGGTGTGCCTGTAAGGAGTCTAGCTGCTGCATTCTGCAGAATCTGAAGTTTATTTAAAGACCCTTCCTGAATTTTAAGATATAGACTGTTGCAGTAGTCTAATCTGAACATTAGTAATGCAGTACCAATTGTTTGTTGGGCATCTTTGGGTAGTAGTGACAATGTTTTTGCATGATCTGAGGATATATGCAGTTGATCAGGCGACTGTGTTCACCTGGTCTCTGAAACTCAGTTTGTCGTCTATCCAAACTCCCAAATTCTTCACTTTCCTTATAGGAGCGTGAAGCGGACCTGATGTCTCGGGCCAACAATCAGGGGCCAGAAGTTGGGGTTGTTGCCAAACAGCACGACCTCCGTTTTGCTACAGGTGAGTTTCAAGCAGTTTTGTGCCCTCCGCCTACCCACAGCGTTCATGAAGTCCTGTAGTCTCAACTGGTTGAATGGACACCACAATTTGGGTGTCATCTGCAAAGGACGTCAAAGCGAAACCAAAGGATTCAATTAGGGGTGCCAATGAGGACACGTAAATATTAAATAGTGTTGGGCTTAATGACGACCCCTGCGGCATACTGTAAGGTAGGGAGAACGATTCTGCTTCAAATACTTCTATGGCCCCTGTTTGCATTCTATCAGAAAGAAAGGATCAGAGAAGTTTCCAGGCAGAGCCCCTGACTCCTATCTCATCCAATCGATCAATCAGCAAAGCATGATGGACCGTGTTGAATGCTGCAGATAGGTCCAACATGATCAATGCAGCCTTTCCTCCCTGGTCTAAAGTGGTCCTAATCTCCTCTGTGGACTTGAGAAGCGCACTTTCCGTACTATGGCCCTCTCTGAAACCATACTGAGCTGGGTTCAGCGCCTGAGAGTCACGCAGAAATTTGTTGAGTTGCGCATTCATATTTTTTTCAATGATTTTTGCTGGCAGAGGCAGTCTGGATATAGGTCTAAAATTATTTGGATCATTAGCGTCCAGGCTAGGTTTCTTCAGTATGGGTAGGATTGATGCATGTTTCTAAACTCTAGGAAAATATCCTTCTGTATACATTATGTTAAAAATGGAGGCCAATTTTCGTGAATCTGGTTCTGCTGCTAGTTTTACTACATAACTCTGGCAAGGATCATACGGGGACCCTGACTATACCTTCGCAAAAAGGTTGAGGGTGTCAGATTTTGTTAGAAAGGCAAAGCTGTCTAATTGTCTTTTGCTTTCCTTTGATCGGTTGCCAAGTCACTACTAGTATTGGACGAGGAATCCGAAAAGATTTGGAAGATACCGTTTACTTTTTCAAAAAAGAATTTAGCAATTTTATTGCACAGTTCTTGACTGGCTGGAATAGTTGGGGAACATGGGCGGGTCAGAGTATTTTCTATTTCGAAAAGCTCTTTAGGTGAGTTTTTGGTGGTTTTAATTCTGTTAGTAAAATACTCTTGTTTTTTACTTTGAAGCATCTGTTTGTAGTATGCAAGGTTTGCTTTATATTCTTTTTTGTCCTTTTCCTTGTATTCCTCCAGGTTCTTTCCAAGTGCTTGCAGGCCAATTTTTGGTTCCTAAGCTCTTGAGAATACCAGGGGTAGGAAGGCTGTTGCTTAGTGTTGCGAAGACATTTTCTGAGTGCTAATTTTTTTCCTGCAGCTTCTATCCATTTAGTATATGACCTAGTTGCTTAGTCCAGATTAATGGGAGTTGTGGTAGTTGTCTAGGTTAACAATTGTTGTGCCTCCTCGGCTTCTATCTTGTTCCACGCTTTTTTGTGGATATGACTCGAGTGATGGCTGCTACAGTGCTTTAGTGTGAGGAAGCACTCAATACATAGGCCATTAGCCAAGTGGACCATAAGCCCCGACCATGAGAAGGCTAGACCACAATTCGACAGGTGAGCCCGCCCTCATTAGATGTGGTCTGCACATAGACCCACTTTCGCCCAGGGGGTGGGCTAAAATGAAATCTCCCTTGTTAGAAAGAATGTTCTAGTCCCACAAACCTACTGCACTCAAGTTAATTTACTCTTGAAACTCCCCTGCTGGCTCTTGTGCCACTACTAATCCCATCTGTGGCGTTGAATATATTCAAATGACGGACCACCATGCTAGATGCGATGTGCCTGCTACAAGATACAATGCTGAAAATAAAACATGACACATGTAAGTGGTATATGCAGGACCTTAGAGGAGAGAAACGGATACTTATAAAATATATCTTACAATGGCACAAAACCTACAACCCCAAAACACCTCAAACAGATGTCGAAGTATAATGGTTTCAAAACTTAAAATGAAATATCACAGCATCAACGGCAAGAAATCTAACAACATCTCCAGGAAGTCATTAATACACTACTATCTTAACCTGAGATTACTTGCTTAGTCCATCTCAAGAGCTGGAAGACGCGGTAGCGGTCTTTTTTCAAGATAAAACAGAAAAACCTTTGTTATACTCTCCACATTATGTTCAGCTAACGGCCCATTTAGATCAGTCAGTTCTATTATACTGATGGAATGTAATACTGTAACCAACAAAGAGAAGGAAGGGCTAATTAAGAAATTGGTATCTCCAGGTGACAGATCTCCTTCCCAGCAATTCCTGGAATACCATATGGTTCCAAGTAACACCTTTCCTTACAAAATTGATCAATTCATCTCTGAAAATGAGCCACACTCCAAAATCTCAAAGCAGTAATCGTTTGCACCATTCTAAATTGCTAACATGCTATCCTATGAACTCTAACATTTATCTCCAAATTTCTCGAGAGGGGTGTAGTTAAATAAACGCAACTCCATATTGGATCCAATCAGCACCAGCATGGTATATAACCCAGATTCAGGACAAGCAGAGTACTGAAACTAGTAGTGATATTAGCTGTGGACGAATGTCAAACAATAGTGGAAGAGGGCGACAGAGGGGGTGAGGGTCTGATACTCCTCAACCTCTCCTCTGGCACTATACACCACAAATATGGTGTCACTGATCGTATTCTTGGAAGCACAGTGCTAGCCTGAATCAACTACACTCCTTTTTGGGTCACTGCTCTCATGTGGTTCAGACACGTAATGTTCTAGGCCAGTCTACAAGGACCAATAAATTCACTTTAATTTAATGTTTGCTCGCTGGGTGAGATACTTTAATAGTTTATATACAGATGAGACTGACTTATCTATGCAGATAAGACTAAGTTAACGTTTTATCCTGAAAAGCACTTGTCATCTCAATCACCCCAATCTTTCTTAAGCCTTGGAAGCACCACCAGCAACAACAATAACTTCCTCAAACTAAATACCTGGAAATAAAAAATTCCCCCTATTTTGAATTAGATAATCACCCGGAATCCCACTTTGTGGCCTGCAGCGATAGGCGCCCTCCAACTCCCCAGTACCAATACAAGTGACTTCCCTCTTTCATTTGATGCCCCAATTTCTTTCTTTTCTAAATCTTGTCATTTCCATAAAAAGATCCTTATATTGCTCTCTTTACCATCCTTTCCTCACACAATTTAATAGAAAATGCATTTGTAAAGGCATGACTTAATTTTGCCGCCTACCCTAATTAGACATTTTCATTAAAAACATTTGATGAAACTTCAAACATGCAAAACTCCCTTAGATGTTTTTGATGTAATCTTAAGGAATGTAATCAGGTTTTAGATTCCAGTAACAGCTGCACTGGTTATCGAAGAATATGTTTCAAAGCTGCCTGTATCCTCCTCAAAACCTTACTTGGCGACAAAACTTCATGTCTTGAACACTGAGTCACTCAGTTGAGATCCATCAACAGTTGCAGGCTCTGGTCTCTAGGATTAAGTCTGTACCTGGGGCAGCTGTGCTTTCCACAACAACTTTCATCTGAAACTCTTTCCATCTTGCTTTGAGAATATAACAATCTTTTATAATTTAAAGTTCCTTGTTTGTTTTTTTGTTACTGTCCACAAATGGTACCACTTCACTTGCAGCCTATCAGTAGCTGTGTATAGTGCCGGGAGGCTACCCATGAGTGATAGTGCACTTTATAAAAACTATAAATTAGACAAAGCAAATTTTTGGGTCTCCATAACCTTAAACGTCATGGACAGAGCAGTATGCAGGTTCAGGGGGAATTTACATCCATGTCAACACTGCAAGTCTTTGGCAGGACAAGACTAACTGGCTTTTCAAGCACACCTGCAACAGAACACTCCAGAGTGATACAAGGCAATCAAGATAGTCTGGTGTTCTACACCAAGATCAGTGACCAAAATAATGTGGTAGCAAACCAGCCAGGTGATTAATGTTTTTTCAGGTACACAGAATAAACAGTACATGAAGGACATTCTAATTCTTTTCAAATGGGAAACAACCATTACAACGCAGTCAAAACCACAACATACCATTACAATGAAGCTGTTACCACGCAGGAATCATTGCCACGCATGCCATTACCACACAGATATTTACAATGGTTATGCCTTTATAACAAATTCTGTTGTAAAGGCATGAATGGAAAAGGCATATGCTAGGTTAAGGTTTCAAAAGTAAATAAGTATTTTGCAGGTAAGTATTAAGAGTTTATATCCAGCACTTCATTTACCGGAGCTAACTAGAACTTATGACCCGCAATGCATTGCTCATGACCTCACATATTGCATCACTCATGACATGGCCAGTGACATCACTGATGGCATCATCCAGTGAGAGTGCTTCGAAAACAATTTGAGACTTAAAGATATATACTAAGCTACAGCAAAAGATACAATTGAATGAATGAAATTGAATTTATAAAAGCGCGAACTATGCCCAAGGGCGTCAAGGCGCTAGCCGCAAACCATCAGAGGACGAGAGAGAAGGAGCAAGCTCATACTGAAGGATTAACGAAAAGCCAGGTCTTCAAGGCCCTACCGAATAGAAGTCGCGAAGGCTCTCCAGAGATGTTCAAAGGCAGGGAATTCCACACTCTGGGCGCCAAGGAAGAGAAGGCTCTACCGCCCCATTTGGCCCTCCTAAACCTGGGCACAACAAGAAGATTTTTGTCCGCAGACCGAAGAGACCTAGAAGGGGCATAATGACAAACAGTTGACTTTATACCCTCCGGACCGGCATCATAAAAGGCTTCATGGATCAGACAAAGGATCTTAAAAATAATCCTATCATTCAACGGGTGCAGAGACTTGATTGAGGCTGCGGCTGAATGAGATCTAGAGAGATTCAAGACAAATCTAGCCGCAGCATTCTGCACCATCTGCAACCGATGGATGAGGCCTTTATTAATGCCCAAATAAAGGGCATTACAATAATCCAGTCTTGAGGTTACCAAGGCCACTGCAGCCTGCTTACGTGATTCAAAAGAAAGGTAATGAGAAATCTTTCTAAGAATCCTAATAATACCAAAGCAGGTGGAAACAGTCCTATTTACTTGCAGCCTCAGAGAGAGCACATTATCCAGGATCACCCCTAGGTTTTCCCCTTGGGAAACTGGGCAGTGACAGACCCCCAGCGAGGTCGGCCACCAATCACTGGACCAAATTCCCTGATCATTCCCGAAGATTAAGACTTCGGTCTTCTCGCCGTTCAGCTTCAGAAAGTTTTCCACCATCCAAAGGGAAACTGCCTCCATGCAACTCCTAAAATTTAGGGCTGTGTCTTTCACGGTATGAGTTATCGAAACCATTATTTGGGTGCCGTCCGCTTAGGACAATACCTCTAGCCCAAAGGATCTTACCACTTCCGCAAGAGGGGCCACATAGTTATTAAAAAGTGTAGGGCTTAGAGACGAGCCCTGGGGGACACCGCACTGCAGAACCTATGGGGCAGAGAAATACTGACCCAATTTCACCTTCTGTTCACGTTCCCCCAGAAGGAGGCAAGGAGGCTCAGCGCTGTACCCCCGACTCCCATCTCTAGAAGGCGGGCCACCAGCCTATAAGGAGATAAGGTGTCGAAGGCCGCAGTGAGATCCAGAAGCACCAAGAGCGTAGTATGGCCAGCATCGACCTGCGTCCGAATGTTATTAAAGACTACCGTCAAAGCTGTCACCGTACTATGGTGTCTCCTAAAGCCATGTTGAGAACCATCTAGCAAATGATGATCCCTTAAATATGTGCTGAGGTGAAAATTTAAGTGGGCCTCCAAGACCTTAGCAGGAACGGGAAGCAGAGAAATCGGCCGGAGTTATTTTTAGTTCCGCGGCGTCTAAAGAGGGCTTCTTAAGAAGAGGTTTAACCACCGCTGTCTTCCACAGAGACTGGTAGACTCCTTCAGAGATGGCAACATTCATGACCCTCAAAAAGAGAGGAAACAGTATCTCCTGACAGTTTTTTAACACCTTGAGCGGACAAGGATCCAGAGGGGAGCCAGAATTGCCACGGTCCAGGAGCCTGTCCGTCTCCTCCAAGGACAAAAAGGGCAAGGTAAGCAGCCTCGGGGTCTCCTCCACGGGGAGGGCTTCACCAGAAAGGGTCGGCAACTCCACTTCTGGCTTAATACTGGAGTTTACTGCCTCCAGCGAGGAATATATATCGGAGATTTTAGCTTGAAAGAAATCCGAAATTCTATCACAGCGTTCCTGCGAGGGCTCTGAGGGATCCACTACCCACAGAGAGATAAGAGTGTGGATCACCTTAAAGAGATCCCTGGGGGATTTCAGGGAGGCGGTAACCCTGGAAATATATAATCTCTTCTCCTCCATAATGGCCGCCTTATACTCTTTTAGGCAACGCTTATGTTGTACCCTCTCCGAGGGTTCTAAATGAGCACGCCACAGCCTCTCCGGTTTACGACAACCCTGTCTAAGCATTCGGAGTCTTTCTGTAAACCATGGAGCAGACAGCCTAATTGTTGCCGAGTAATGCTATTTAGCCGGAGAAAGGTCATCCATTGCTGCTGTTAGCGTAAGAGATAGCTCTCTGGCAGCGGAATTGGCATTAAGCTGAGCGGCCAGCTCATCAAGGAAAGACCGAAGTGCCTCTTTATCTAGAAGGTTGAAATTACTATTGTTTCTGTACTACTGAGTGACACTATTTCTTTAATGTCATCTGAATGGCTGTGTCACTGTCTGAATCGGTTTGTGTACATGTATGGGTGTGTGAGTGCCTGTATGGGTGAATAAGTATGTGTGAGCAGCCGTATGGGTGACTGAGTGGATGGGTAAGTGTCTCTATGAGTGGCTGTGTGAGTGAGTGGGTGTGCGAGTAGCTGTATGGGTGGGTGAGTGCCTGTATGACTGACAGACTGAGTGAATGGCTCTATGGGTGAGTGACTGAGTGTGTACGTGAGTGGGACTGTGAATGGCAGTATTGCACAGTGTCTGCAAGTGACTGTTTATATGAGTGAGTGGACATGAGTGCCTGTAGGGATGTGTGAATGAGTCTGTAAGTGGCTGTGTGGGTGAGTGAATGGGTGTGTGAGTGGCTGTATTGGTGAGTGCGTAGCTCTGTTAGTAGCTGTATGGGTGAGTGAGTGGATGTGTGAGTAGATGTATGGGTCTGTGGGTGTCTCTATGGATGAGTAAGTGGGTGTGTGAGTGAGTGGGTTGAATGGGTCTGCATATGGATATGTGAGTGGTTGTGTGAGTGGCTGAATGAGAGGTTCTATGGTGGTGTGAGTGGTTCTGTGGATGAAGTCATCAGTGATATCATTTGAGATGTTGTTGACCATATCATAAGTGATTTAATATCTGAAGTCATAATCAGTGCACTGTGGAGGTTTAAGTTACAGTGAGCCCAGAGAACTCTGAACTTACGTCCCTATAATCTTTGTTTATTCCAGTGAATTTCTACGGTCTACTTTACTCTATGTCCTAACTATAAAGTCCCTGTAACCTTTTTTATTAAAGTGAATTTGTCCGAGTAGGCTGTGAGTGGGTGTGTCAGTATCTGAGTAGTCTATAAGTGGGTGTAGAGGTGTCCGAGTGGGTATGTGAATGCCTGAGTGTGTGAGTGGGTGTGTGGGTATGTCAGTAGCTGATTGAGTGACTGGGCCACAACGGAACCACACCTGCCCCTTTATCCAACACAAATACACAAAGTAGAGCACTTTCTTCTGGTTAATTAGAAACAGCTACCTTGGGTAAATGTCCAGTGCGTACTCTACACTACATCTGTGTAATGGCCTACGTGAAAATGTTTCCAGTGACCTTGTGTGCATTTTGGCAATGAGATTGATCCTGTGCATCTTTAACCAGAAATCTGCGATAACATGAATTCAGCTACAGAGAGGACAACGAAAATACAAAGACATAAATCTCCACCAAACAAGGCTACTTCATCTTAGCTATATGAAGTAAGTGCTTCTTTGTTTGGTGGAGCGGTCTTCATTCTTCGGCATGAACAAAGCGCCACCAAAATGGGCAGGAAACGCACCGAAGGCCTTTTGGTAAGCTGTCTATCATCCTTTCAAAAGGAAGGAAGACCATTGCATACGACTACAGTGGCCTTTGGCGGGGCCAAACAGGCAAAGCTTCCGAGTGATGTACAAATTTGCATACTCGTAGTAATTTAAAGGGAGAACCATGGACTCTGCTCTCACCAGGACAGGACAGCAAAGAACCCACTCGGCACAGTCACATACAGACTGTGCTCCGAAAGCTCAACTACGCAGTCGCGTCCACTAAGCATTTCAGATCGCTTTTCATTATGGAATTGCCGAGAAAACAAACTTGCTTTGGCTTTGCTGAGCCCAGGAGTATGTATATTTGTAAGTGCCTCCCGGTGGGGTTTCATTTTTGGGAAATAAGCTTAAAGGTTAAAAAGGCCCTTCAAAAACTTAACAGGGGAGGTGGCCAAGCAGCACCCCGCCGCAGGGCGATTTCGTCCCTCCCCCCACCTGGGGCGATTTTGGCCCCAGGGACCCTATCCCCAGGAGCCCAGCCATGTGTCTATGGATGCCCTGGTCCTACCCAGGGCACCCAGCGTGCAGGATGAGAACCGCGGCGGGGGTGGGGGGGGGGGGGGGGGTAGCCTCATTGCTGCGGTATACTCCCTGCACGCAAGAACAATATTTTCATCTCTTTCCCTGCCCGCAGACAAGAGATGAAATCTCTGCTGCCCGCAGGCAGAAACACTTTGACAACTCCCGCTTGTTTGCTTTTGCTTGGTGGGAGCGTTCAGCTCCCGCCAAGCAAATGTAAACAGCTTTGTCCCGGTGGTGGGCACCCCAGGACATAGCAGAGCCGGGCCTGGGTGTAGCGATCTCCAGGGCCGTAGGAGAGACACTTCCTTTGTTGTGCACAGGCCGGCCCTGGGGAGGTAGCAGTCCATGGGTCCGTATATGTAGCAATTGACCCAGAGGAGGTGGTAGTCCACGGGGCCAGGGGACCACACGGACACCGTCCATTTTTATTTATTTAGCTCCAGGGGGGTGGTGGTCCCCAAAGCTTTGAAAAGCCCTTGGGAGGGGGGAGCCCATACGACCCACCTCCTTCGTTTCAATACAGTCCCAGAGAGGTGGTGGTCCCTGGGGCATAAAAATGCCCTGGGAGGGTTAGGGGGGGGGGGGAGGGGGGGGGGGGGGGGAGGAGGAACGTGCACCTTCCCCCTACTTTTTTTTCGTTATCGAGCACTGGTACACCCCAAGGAACTGGCCCATCCGTGGGCCTGATTGAAAATAAGAGCGGAAGACGGCGCTTGTTTTTTCCCCCACTTTTTACCACAAATGCTTTTTGGCCCTGGCCCAAGGATTAGGTTATTCGTACCCTGCCCCCTTTTTTGGGCTTTATTTAGACTTTGCTGAAGCAGAATCTCAAGATGGCTGCCAACACGTCCTGGACAAATTGTTGGCAGCCAATCCGAGCTCTGCAGATCTCTGCACGAGCTCGTCATTATTCGCAAAGGCTTTGCAACCACCAATGTACAAATTTGGATTTCCTTTAATTTCTCAATTTACTTAAGAGATTTACACCACATAACTGAAAGCGTGATCTGAGGACAAGAAAATAACTTGCTGCCAAATTCGGTGTAATTCCGTCAAGCTGTTGGGCTGTAGTCATGTTCAAAGCCCGAATGGGAATTAACATGGGAAACGTACTTCTTTTGACTGCCCCCCTCCCTTTTTTCTATGCCCCAGCTTGACTGATCACCCCAAAACATTCCATGCGCAACTAGATTTACTGACACTTTTTGGGAAAATTTTGTGAAACTTCAACAAACCGAGCCCAAGTTATAGGCAAGTCAAAAAATGCTTTTCCTATGGAAACATGGTCCTAACTATAACTACCAGTAGGTTTTTATACATACATACATATATATGCATATATACACACACATATATATATATATATATATATATATAATACATTACCTACTGGCAGTCGCAGGAGGTAGTTATAGAACAGCATTTTTTGACTTGCCTATAATTTAGCGTCGTTTGACCAATCTTCATGAACTTTTCCCCAAAAAGTGTCAAGATAGGTTCTGGGCCGAGAATTTGGGGCACGAGATACAGGTGTTTTTGTCATGGTAATTTCCATTGCAACCTTTAGCAATAGCTACAGCCCGAACCGCTGAACGGACTTGCACCAAATTAGGCAGGGAGGTAGATGTTGGTTCAAGTAATTGCCTTTTGCTTATTTGGTGTAAATCAGTACAGTCGGTGTTGAGAAATGTAAGCTTAAAATTATAGTGATATCTCTGGCCGCTATTTCGCGGTGGTTTCGCGATTAATCGTGAATGCATGTGCTAACATGAATGCTGAGTAGGTACTCTGACCCCATGTTTGAGGAATGGGGGTGTTAGTGACAAGTTGTGCCCAAAATTGATTCTTTTTAATCGCGTGCGATATTCGCGACGATGCGACGGCCAGTGCAGCCCCCCTGTGTATCATCGAGGGGGCATGGCGACTATCAACGTCATTGCGAATATTGGTGGAAATTAAAAAAATATATATAAGTGAATCATTAATACCCATCGTTATAGAGATATTGAGATTTTGATACAAATGTTTTTATAGAGTTATTCATATAGTGAGTTATCTAATGTGATGTTAGAATTCATTATATAGTTATACATTTTTGAATATGGTAGTGGCAATTGAATTCCTGGTTTTGCTTTCCTCTTTCGTGGAGTAAATACATAAATACACACACAAATATATATATATATATATATATATATATATATATATATATATATATATATACACACACACACACACATATATACACACACAAATACATATATACACAAATATACATACATATAAATACATATTCACACCAACAAAATGCCCCCACTAAGGAGACAATGGAGCACTCACGGTTCCGTTTCAATTATTGATTTCATTAGCTCTACATTTAAAGATCACTGTCCTTTTCCCACTGGACAGTCAGGATGCCGTGATGGAAAGCGGACAACGGGATAAATTCTCCACTGTCCGTGCCCGCCATCTTAAACTGTCCCTTGGATTCTTAGTGATTTTCTGCCATGATTGTGCATATTAAATTAATAATGCATCTTGGTAGAAACATTATATGCAGGCAAAAACAGTTTTTGGCGTACAGGTAAGTCCCATCACACGATGTGGGATCGAACCCTTACCCTACCGTGATCGGACCTACAACTGCGTCACGTTCGCTGGAGTAGGAACATTGTCCAAATTTCCATCACTTAACAGAGCCGACCTTGTGTCAACGAGCGCTCAGCTAGGGAGGCCAGCGGCGGTTATGGATAGATAGATATATATATATATATATATATATATATTTATATTATCTACTGGCGGTCGCCAGTAGATAGTTATAGTTAGGACCCTGTTTCCATAGGAAATCCGCAACATTCTATTTGGAATAACTTTGGCGCCGGTCGACGAATCCTCGCGAAGTTTTCAAAACTAATGGGGCGCTACGCTCCGCTCCTACCCTGAAAGTCTCGAGGGATTCGTCAAGCGGGGGCTGAGAAAAAAGGGGGGTCCCAAAACGCGTTTTCCCCATGCATTTTTCCATAGGACCTTTAGACACAGCTACAGCCCGAACGGCTGAACAGAGTTACTTGAAATTTGGCAGAGAGGTAGTCTACAGGTCAAGGAAGTGCCTTTTGTAGGTCTGGTGTAAATCTGTTCAGTAGTTCCTGAGAAAATAGCATTTAAATCAATATATATATCTGTGGCAGCTTACAGTGCGCTTACCATGCGCTTACGGTAAGCTTACCGTACGCGTACGGTGCCGTGCGCGATTCTGATTGGCTGTTAGATCTTAGTAAACATTCGAATCGGTCGAAACCAGGAAATGGCGGCCGCCATTTTCTCTCTCGCACTCTGAGGGGGGGAGGAAAAACAAAGTTGGATATCAGGAAAAGGGGCAGGCTAGACAGCTCCTAACCACCTAGCCTTGGTTAGGGTGTCCCAAAAGGGACCACCGTGCCCACCGTGCGTGCACGGCACTAACTGCGTAAAGTGGGCGCGCGGTGCGCGAAGCGCACCGCGTGCTCACTGTGCGCGCACGGTGTGCGAAGCGCACCGTGCGCGCACCGTGCGCGCATGGAACGAACTGCGTGAAGTGGGCGCACGCCACGAACGGCGTAAAGTAACTTAGCATTTAAAAAAACGTACAAATTCACTGAAAAAACCATAGGTTTCACACACGTTATAGTTAGGAATTAGTATTTAAAAAACCTTGCAAATTCACTGAAAAAACCATAGGTTTCACACACGTTATAGTTAGCGGACATTTCACTCATAAAAAAACAATGAAATTCCCCCGTTATAGTTAGTGCAGGCAACTATAACTCACGCGACCGCAATCCTCTGCTGATGCTAATACTGTATTTAGACACTTATTTGCCCATGTCTTCTTCCATTAAATTTTAGCTATACATATATTGCAAATATTTTTTTTTCATAAAGACACATATGTCATCAGCAGAGGATTGCGGTCGTGTGAGTTATAGTTGCCTGCACTAACTATAACGGGGGAATTTCATTGGTTTTTTATGAGTGAAATGTCCGCTAACTATAACGTGTGTGAAACCTATGGTTTTTTCAGTGAATATATATATATATATATATATATATATATATATATATATATATATATATATATATATATATATATATATATATATATATACATACATACATACACACACACACATATTTACATACACATATATACATACAAATATTCATACATATACATATTCACACACACTTAAACATACACACACACACATACATACACACACACATACAAATATTCATACATACACATTCACACACACATACATACACACACATACATACACACACACACACACACACACACACACACACATATATACACACACACATATACACACACACACACACACACACACACATATATATTTGAGAAAGGGATTTTTTTAGGATCTGTAGAGGTTTCTGGGTGACGAGGGCCCATTTAGGGTGGGTACGGGTTTTTGGGTGGCAAGGGCATTTTTAGGGTGGGTATGGGCTTTTAGATGGTAAGGGAATCTCTCGCACACTGATGCTAACTAACTACTTCAGTCTGACACATGATGCAAGCAATCCCAGACAGCGTAGAAAAATAGACAGTACGCAAAAAGAATTAATGTTTTAATGAAATCTTCAGAATGAGGAGACCTACAGGAATAAAAAGTCTTAGTTCACGGTACAGCTCCCTTTCTCCTATCTAAACAATACAACACATACTCTGAATGCAAACCTTTCATACTGACAACAGTAAATAAACATGTGAATGCTGACGACTGATGGGAACTCCCGGATTTATTTAATGGCTCTATTTATGGTATCCAACTATAAAGTTGCATCCAAAATAGAGAATCTTGCTGAACTAGCATTACAAACCAGCAGCGTTGTACGTAGCCTTAAAGGAAGTCTGTAAATCTACTGCATCCGCTGGTGAACATTTCTACTCCCAATCATGTGCCCATCGCAGGGAGTGAAAAAAAACAGTATGCAAGAACTAGTATTTCCAGTAGGTCTGGATTATAAATGAAAGGGCCTCCTCAGCAGCTAATGTGTATCCATACATACATACATGTCCCTTACCCTCGTTCTTGCTGTCGTTCTCTCACACAATGGTAATAAAATACACAAACTCAATTACATATGCAAGAACAAATTAAAGGAATAAAAGTAGAAATAAAGAAAACATGTTGCTACCTAAACGTGTCGGCATATGCTTGCAATAACCAATAAAATAAACCATTAGCAGTTGGTGGCCGTCTTTCAATGATACTGTACATAAACTATGGTTGTTAAGTTCCAGCCTAACCACCAAAGTAGAACCAGCATATTGGCCAGCTAGGAATGGCAAAACAATGACACTATAGACAATTCCATTTCACAACCGTAGCCTGGATTTGAGGCAGTAGAAGAAGAGGGTGCTGCACACTGCAGATTAACTGAGCCACTAGCAGGCATCCTGTTAGCATAGTCTAGGGAGCTACAGTATACTCCAAGCAAATTAAAATAAAAAGAACAGTAGAAATGAAATGAAGGGGAAACCTACAAAAGAGAAAATGGAAAACTAACAGGATTTTAGTCCAGGAGCCCTGGCACTGAAACGCACTCACTGTTACGCAAATGTTGTAAGACAAACCCCATCACTCACAGGGTATCACAGCCAATGGCTGAAGTGGGCTGAGTTAATGTTGCATGCTTTATGCTGTTGTGGATCGACGGATAGTGTAAATGAGACTCATACACAAGAAGACTAACTAAAGCCTATTTAACTATTTATATGTATATACATGTACTTTAATGATTTTTTGTTTTTAATTACGCCAGCCTGGAAATCTTGGCAGTCAAGTAAGACTGTCGGTGTCTTCCAAAGTGAATCAAGAACAACTTATTAAAATGAAAATCTTTATCACCGTGGTTTGTTGAATCGGGTTACCAAAGTTTATTATGATTTGGAACTCAATGAGGGCCACATAAAATACAAAGAGGATTTTTAACAAGCAATATAAAATATACAAATGATACAACACAAGAGAAAACCATTCAACGTACAACTATACTCTTACTTTAGATAAAGAGACCCCACGGACAGAAAAAGTGCAAATGCGCAATTAAATCAATTAAACATTATAATGCGGTACAAAAATACAAAAAAATACTATACAAGCTTAACAAATGCCACAAATAAGCGGTGCAAAATGTTTTACAGTACCATAGTAATACAGTACTTCTATTTATGCAATATGTCCAGCATTACGAAGCAACACTAATACGATAATTCTATAATACTGCACAAAATATTTAGCGCTTAAATACCATATTCCACAAATTCACTGTTTGTGGAGAGAGTGATTTTTTTTCGCATAAGAATGTAAGATTGAAACAAAACAATTAACGTGTTTGGGTGCGTAAAGTTAAATAAAAAAAAATATTCAAAGTAAATAAATATAATAGACGCATGCAAAACTCATAGGCACAAGGTCAAGTAGTCAGTCGCACAAAGCCGAAAATCAGAAAAAGATGCGAGAAAGAAAAGGCGGAGGGGAACTACATGGAAGAGGAGAGACGCGTGGGCAGTTAAAAAAAAAAACATTCAATGTATATAAATATAATAGACGCATGCAAAACTCATAGGCACGAGGTCAAGTAGTCAGTCACACAAAGCCCCAAAAAAAAAATTTGCGAGAAAGAAAAGGCGGGCGGAACTACATGGAAGAGGAGAGACGCGTGGACAGAGAGGAGTGCTGTTTGTAGAGAGAGTGATGTTTTGTTTGTTTTGCATGAGATCGTAAGCAGAAAAATCAGACAAAAGCATACGTGTTTGGATGCGTAGAGCAGAACACAGAGGCTGGAAACTATTGAAGAAGAGGGGAGACAGAAAAACACAGAGGCGAGACAGGATAAAAGTGCTGTTTGTGGAGAGAGTGTTTTTTTTCCGCATAAGAATGTAAGAAGGAAAGGAAACAATGAACGTGTTTGGGTGCGTAAAGTTAAATAAAATAAAAAAACTTTGGGTGCATAAAGTTAAATGAAAAAAAACATTCAAAGTAAATAAATATAATAGACTCATTCAAAACTCATAGGCACGAAGTCAAGTAGTCAGTCGCACAAAGCCAAAAATCAGAAAAAGATGCGAGAAAGAAAAGGCGGAGGGGAACTACATGGAAGAGGAGACACGTGGGCGGTTAAAAAAAAAACATTCAAAGTAAATAAATATAATAGACGCATGCAAAACTTATAGGCACGAGGTCAAGTAGTCAGTCACACAAAGCCCAAAAAAAAAAAATGCGAGAAAGAGAAGGCGGGGCGGAACTACACCGAAGGGGAGAGACGCGTGGGCGGAGAGGAGCCTGTGAGAACGCGCGGCGGCGATCAAAGAAAAGGCGTGCGACCATATGGAGAGTGAGGGGGTGTGCAGCCTGGTGAGCGGAATGCATGTGGCAACAGAGGGAGAGCGCGCACGCACAAAGTGTCTGGTAGAAAATGGAAGCTGTAAAGAATGCGCGTGGTTGTGGCAGTTGTTGACAATGCGCGTGATTGTGTTCACATGAATTGTACGCGATCCGCAGCTACGTAGACTTTTCGGACTGCTTACTATAATCTCGCCTATCCATCCCTGCGGGTTAGAATAGGAGAGACCTAAAAATGTACGAAATTTTGCACAGACTATTTCTGATGATGGTGCAAAAACATTTCCAGGACTCCGCTACCATAGTTATGTTGCATTTTTAAAACAATGGGCTTGGCAATCGACGTCGTAACAAATTAAGGTGGAGGACCAACAATGTAAATTGTGAACACAAGTCCCACAACGATCAAAAAGCCTCTCCTCCTTAGGTAATCTCTCCCAATATCCAGTGATAATTCGCAACAGAAGCAGATTCAACCTTAATAACACACACATGAGGGATGCGGACACCATGAGGGAGGTTCCATAGTACACATGGTTGTGTTTTTTTTTTGTTTGTTTGTTTACAAAGGTTACTCTCCACTCCCATTTCATTCTGGCCATGCTGAGCCCACAGGACAATGTCCCTATTCTTGCTCACTTCATAAATTAGATTATTTTTTTTTAATCAGATTTTTTTTTTTTAATATAAGTTTTGGAAGAGGAGCCACCCCACTCTGACCAATTTCAGACATATCCAGAGCTTTCTTATAATTTGTGAAGACGGCACTTCTTCCCTTCAAATGCCATATTTCAATGCAGCCAGATAGAACCTGAGTTACTAGTCAGTATAATAAAAGCAGCCATAGCAAACACATTAGTAGAGAGAAGCCCAAATTCAACCCGGAGAGCCGAAGGTACGGCTGAAAAATTCAATTACAGATGTTGCGACAAATACGCTCCTTTGACATTCTCAAACAAGCATTGGCATAGCCAATAGGTCTCGCCTTTGGGACCTTATAAGTGTTTATCCATGCAACAATTGCATAACTAAATACTTATAAGGTCCCAAAAGCGAGACCTATTGGCTATGCAAAGCGGCCGTGCAGCCACGAAAGTGAAAGTGATCGCGATCACGATCAAACATCAAAGCGGCCGTGAAATCGAAAGTAATGGCGGTAAAGCGCGGCGCGCGCGCACGCACATGCACTGTGGCTCTAGGCTGGCCTGGTAGCACTTTTTGGAAACCTCTCAATAAGTCTCCTAAAAAGGACCAATACGGCTCTTCCATTACTTCACAGGCATAGCTCAATGAAAGCGGAATCTTAATTTTAAAAACCGCCAATATATGGGCAAAATTCGACTGCCCGCAAGACTTATATAGTCTGCAAATGGCTGAAGCTTGAGATAATGCCTTAGTTCTACATTGACTGATGCTATCCTTATTTAAGCAATTACTAGGAATAGGAATAAATTCTACCTTGATATAGATACAACTTCACCACTTCCAACTTGTAATTCGCCAGGAACCAGTGCAAGCCCTTCCTTACTTTCCACCCCCCCCCACCTCGGACCCAAAGACTATAACTTTAATCTTAGTGATGTTTATTTTTAGAACGTGCTCATCAGCATAATTTCCCAACTCTAAAAGGCACCTCTGTATTCCTATATGGGCTAAATCCAACATAACATCATCATCAGCGTAGAGTAGACAGTAAAGGCTCATTGCTCCTATTTTAGACAGACCCCCCTTAGGCTGTCCAACTCTATAAGCTAGGTCATGGATGAAGACGGAGAAAAGAAGGGGCGCAAGTAAGCACCCCTGTTACAATCCATTATGTGTCTCTGCTTTGCTGGACAAATCCTGGTTCCCTCCCATCAGAACCTGAGTCCAAGTTGAAGAGTGCAAAGCAACAATCAACCAAAGTAAGTGCACGGGAATCCTCACTGCAACCAATTTCCTCCACAGCGTCCCACTGTCAATCCTATCGAACGATTTGGAGAAATCAATAAAGTCAGAATATAAGACCATTCCCTTGCCCACAGGATACTTTTCTATCAGTGTTTGGAGGGCCGTGATATTCTCTAAGGTTCCACACTTCTTACGGAAGCCAGCTTGCTCCACGGGAACAAGGTTATTACCAAGTGCCCAATCCTGAAAGCTGAGAAGAATACTCTTGGCGATCAGTTTCCCGATCACGTCCAATATTTCAGTCTGCCTGAAACTAGTAGGAGAGGTTTGGGCCGTTTTTAGGTCTCGCCTAGCTACTGCGTTTACGCAATTGCTATGCGAGACTCTAGTAAGAGGGGCATTTCAAAGTGCTCCCAAAAGTGGATTGCATGGCGAGCACGCGCACTATCACGTGCATCGTGCCGCCATGCAATCCGTTTTGGGAAGCGCTTCAGCCTGGATTGCATGGCAAGCACACGCACAATCACGTGCATCGTGCCGCCATGCAATCAGTTTTGGGAAGCGCTTCAGCCCACTGGCGCCCTCGGCATCATACTTCAAAGGGTCCGCTCCCCAGCCTGGAATGCACTCCCCCGCCAAGCACGCGCGCTTGCTTTCACTTTTGCGCGGCGGGCGCTCGCTCGCGTCCGGACCAATTTGTCTTGTCAACATTGGAATGATGAAATCCTGAGTCAGTTTACGTGAGATTGAAACCTGCAGGTTGGTTCCAGGCGGTTGTGTACCAATGCGTGCGCTTAAGAATAAGATAACACCGCTCTTTTAGACTCTATGACTGTCAACTAACCAGTGATGCGATCAACACTCTGGCATGATACAGCGCCACGCCATCTGTTTCGTAAGAATCAGCAACGCAATGCCTTCCGCAGAATTCAAGTACCACGTCTGTGAGTGAGGCTGAACTTCCTGGGTTTAACGAGCTGATAAGGAAGCAGTTTAACTAATCGCCACCAGGAGTAAGATTTTAACCACTTTGGCTGTCCTCGGTGGTTTGCAAGAGCCAGGATGTGTGGGAATCTACTTACTAAAACTGACAAAAAAGTTAACAGTGCGGCATTAAGCAACAGACCCTGAAAGGTGCCGAGGATCACAGTCTTTCACATTCGAGCTGACCTGTGGCAACAAAATGCGCAGCAACAATTACATTGAAACACCCTTCCTGCCCTCAGTAAGTGTGAAAAAGTTGATTCCGAGAAACCCCATATGCCAGCCCCATGCCTTCTGACTTGATTTTTTTCTGTATTTGCTAAAATTCGTGGAAACAGCAATGTTTGAAATGTGATTCCCTGCGAATACGCCTCAATGTATGGAAAGCGCTTTGACATCGATGATGGCACAGTCTGAGCTAAATACAAGTTAATGGTAAATAAACATAGCTAGAGAGTTTAGGCTGTTTTAGCAGCCCGCGGTACTTAGGTGAGGTAGAGAACTTATGCAGCGCTATCCTCGCCAAAGATATAGCGCTGACGAGTGACGCATGTTCAAAATATTCAGAGCACAACAAGGTATTTAATCATGGTTAAGACTTTGGGGACACGCGTATAATAATACAATTTAAAATACCCAAATCGAACTGATGCCGTCATATTAACATTACTAGTTTTACCCAATAGCAGTAAATGCATACCTGGTGCAAAACATGCAATGTTAAACCAAATTTTCACCATAAGCCACACGCGCCTCTCACGTTTAGTTAATATGTTAAGGAACAAAATGCATCCCACACATAAGACAACACCCCATAAAGCAAACAAAATGATCGCTATAAGCCCACCGCGATATTCAGAAAACATCAAGCGCCAAGCCCCACGCGCCTCAAGCGTATAACAACAATATTTTAAGTAATACAAAAATGCTTCCCACACCCAAGACAACAACGTATAGTAACAAGATAGCTTTGAGCACAATGTTGCTAGTAACCAAATGCAGCCCACACACAAGACACCACGCATCAAGCGTCTACTACAAAGATAGCGTATAATGAAAACAAGCATTGCCATAGCCAATAGGTCTCGCCTTTCGGACCTTATAAGTGTTTAACCATGCAACAGTTGATGTTGTTGCACCACGAATAGTGTGCGGCATAACTAAATAATTATAAGGTCCCAAAAGCGAGACCTATTGGCTATGCCAATGCTTGTTATATAGAGGCACAACAACAATTCCTTTCCAGGAAGACAGTATAACCCCATGCAAATAACAATATTGGAACACTGGGCATAGAAAAGGAGTCCATGCAGAAACCTTGCTTAATAACAGATATTGGGAGTTCATCTAGGACCATCGCCCAGAGAACCACGCACCAGTAATAAAGCTATCTCCTTCAAAGAGGGCAGGCCATATGCACTCAATGAGAGTGGCCCAACACTTGACCATAACATCCTGCAACTGGAATTGATGCCACATAATTGTGAGATGTATTGGGTCCACTCTGCATCGGATTTAGGAATGGCACAAGCCTTAGTTCTAGAATCACAGTATTCAGGTATTCAGGTATTAAAGACAAGCATTTACATGAGTCACCAGAAAAAGCGACCCTTCTCATCTTAATCCTTTTCTGGTTCTCCTCCCTCCTCCGTTAAGACACCTTCAATTTAGTTCTCACCCACTTCAACAGATTGATTTCTCTGTGCCTCAATAGCGACAACTGCTTAAATTGCTTCCTTACTTGTGAATTTATCTTGTGATTTACCTTTTTTACCCCCCAAGGGATAACTATAGAGGGTTTAATACTAGTAATACTATTTTTGCTACCATATTTTCGAAACAGGGACAGCTGCCTTTCAAACCAGGTAATAGGGTTCTCTAGTGGAATGACAGAAAGATACAAACTCACTATTTTAACCTGAGCAGACAGGTTCCCCATATTATTATTTGACCAAAAGTATGTTTTACTGTAAACAATAAGTGTCATTTCTGGAATTCTAGGCCTCAAGACCCTTAAATTCGGAGTCAAATACCAAAGAGAGAATACTGTGATCACTTAAATCCTCAGTACCTCAAATTGAGAGCAAGCGCCTAACATTTAGTAAGATAGCACTATATAATCTAATAAGGATTGCCCTCGAGAGGAATGAAAGGTGACAGAGTCCTCTGGGAACCTACCATTTAAAACAATAAGGTCATTAGATCTAAGGCAATCCAGAAAGCATAACCTCCACCTGGTTGATCTAATATTACCAGGCAAATCAGTCTCTGGAATACTCCACACCCATCCAACTCTGAGTTTCCAAAGGTTAATGTGCAATCTTCTAAAATGGTAATATTGTGTACAAAAGAAAACCGACAACAGAAAAAAATCAAATGATCTCACAGGGGGGTTATACACATTTACCATGGGACTAACTCATCTCCCTTCCCGGATTCCCTGACCCAGTGATCTACAGTTTTTATCACTCTCCTCCCCGTATCTCTTCCAATTGAGATTGTGATAGCCTTCAGGTTTACAACCCGCCGGCTCCTACAGGAATCGTAATTGGGAACTTTGGTGCCCAATCTAAGAGTAAAAGGCTTAGAGGGTCTATGGTTCCTTCAAACGGAAAAACATAAATACCTTTTCTCCGAAAATGGTCTACATTGGCCAGGATTAACTTTACAACAATCTTACCACTAAAAGTGCCCCTAGAACTCGGAAGTGAAGCAAGGGGATCCAAATACAGCCGGTCAATAGCTTTACTTGACATCAGGCACAAAGCTTCACTTTCTAACAGGAGCTGCAAGATAAAATTTTATTCAGAGGGCCCAGTTCACTATCAAACAAGGAAACTAAATTCAAGGTATTCGAAAAATGGCCAAAACCAAGTCCTTTGATGGAATTATTATTGTGCTTTGGCCCAGCCCCTGAATTAAGCGGCTGTACTAATTAAAGAAAAGGAGGAGCCTCTCCATTAAGAGTCCTGACAAATTTGAGAGCAGAACATAAACAAGAAGATTCTCCATGAGCTGGGGGAGGTCTTTTAAAGGACCCACTCAGCCTCTTGGGGTGACTCCACAACCTTCCTCATCGAATCTCACCAATTCAACAATCCCATCCCCACCATCATCCTTCACTATAACCCTGTTCGCACCACCCTAATTATTGTGGACGATTACCCCTATATCCATGAGCCCCTTCTCCAGCCGATGGCAATCTAAAGTTGGAACTTCTAGTATTTTAGGAAGGGACAGGCCTCGAAAAATCTACTCGCCTGCTCGCAATTGGGAGTAAAGTTTTATGAGGTTGTGCTATTTTAAGCACCTACTGGTTCCATCTGGTGAGTAAACTTAGGCTGGAAAGGAACAGGTATACTTCTCATTCAGAAAGTGAATGAGCAATAAAGTTGCCATTAAATCTTGTTTCTATCTTGACACATTTGCTGTCTGTTCAGGAAAGAGGACAAATGTCAGTTTGTCTTTTAACTAATTGCTGCTTGGAAAATTAAGTTTATTTTTCTCTGTCTTACTAGAGTTAGAGGTTTTTGTCAAGTGGGCCCTTTGAAAATGTCAGTTATTTTTCTCTAACACATAACATTTAAATAAATAGCCTGTAAATTAATATTACCAAATATTTCAAAATATATCCAGAGTTACAAAAGCAAATTGTTGGGAATTAAGAAGTGTGATGCAAACAAATATTGAATAGGAGCAAAATAAACCAGAACACTTTACTTGGTGATGTGCAAATGATACATATTTGCGGAAACCCTATTTCCAAACATTATTGTTTGTACACTATATAGTTTTATCAGCAAAGCCGCTTGTCAGTGGGACTGTTCAAGGCCACGTCAATGTATAATCTGCTGATTACAAATAACAATGTGCTACCACTCCATGCTTTAGTTATGTATTTATTAAAAGTGATTTGAGAAACATTTCTGCCCACACCCTAATGAAAATGCTGTTAATGAACTAAGAGGCAAGTCAGAGGTCATGTGTATGCTATATGTGGCTAGATTTGTATTATATATGGAAAATGGTTTGGTCTAGTAAACCAAACAAACACATTTTTTGTACAGCAGACATGCTGAACTCGCACATTTGAAGGTGCTCTCATATGTGATAATGAAGAAAATGGCAGCTCAATGAATTAAACTATTTGCCCACTATCAAATCATTTAAAACCAGTTTATGGGTCAAGAGCATTACACATAGGTTGAGAATGTTAGTTAAGTCACTAGAGCTTCAGGTCTAGCAACATTTTCATGATTTTTCGTGGCCTGAGGGAGGGCATACTAATAACATCTGGGGACTCAAGCTCCCAACCTGGATAAAGATCAGCCCTCTCTGGTCCTTCTACTTTTCAAAGTTGATTTATGGGAGCGGACTCTTCTGGACTATTAGAAAACCTCCTCGCAACAACAGACAACATCCGCACCCTACTGGACAAAGGAGAAACATCTCAGCGGCGTTCGACACAATCTCTCACCGCAGACTCCACGACGCAGGGATTCAAGACAAGGCCCTCGACTGGATCCACTCCTTCCTCTTCGGCAGAGCGCAGCGGGTCAAACTCTCCCCCTTCCTCTCGGACCCTACACCAACCACCTGCGGGGTCACCCAGGGGTCATCCTTCAGCCCTTCAACATCTACATGGCTCCGCTCGCCCCCATCGTCAGAACCTACGGACTCAACAGTGTCATATGCAGACACCCAACTCATCCTCTCCCTATCCAACGAACCCAACACCGCTAGACACAATTTTCGAGAAGGCATGGAAGCCGTCGACAAATGGATGAGAAACCGCTGCCTTCAACTAAACATCAATAAAACAGAAGTACTTATCATGGGCAGACAGACCGAGGCCTGGAACGTCACCTGGTGGCCCCCACGCCATCAGCCGTCCGCCCACCCCATGGACCACGCACGCAACCTGGGTATCATCCTGGACTTCGAACTCAAAATGGACAGCCAGATCAACGCCGTCTCGTCCTCCTGCTTCCACACCCTCCGCCTCCTACGCAAGACCTTCAAATGGATCCCCCTCGAACACAGAAAGACTGACACTCACGCCCTGGTCACCAGCAGACTCGACTACGACAACGCACTCTACGCCGGAATGAACAAAAACCTCACACGCAAGCTACAGAACATCAAGAACGCCGCTGCAAGACTGGTCCTCAACCTGCCAAGACACTGCCACATCTCCCAGCATCTGTGCACACTCCACTGGCTCCCCATCGAAGCTAGTCACCTTCAAGATGCTCACCCACGCTCACAAGGCCCTCAACGACACCGGACCAGCATACCTGAACAGCCGTCTCAAATTCCACGCATCACTAGGGAACCTACGATCAGCCCAGCTCTCCTACGCGTGGTCCCCCGTAACCAGAAAGACCAGATCAGGCGACCGCTCCTTCTCCTTCCTTGCGGCCAGAGCCTGGAACGCCCTCCCTCTCCACCTCAGACAACATCTCTCCCCATCTTCACAAGAAACCTCAAAACCTGGCTCTTCGACAGACCCCCCTCCTTGATGGACTGGAACCTGTGAAACCCAGCACCTTGAGACCCTCACAGGTGAGTAGTAGCGCTTAACAAACGCCGTGATTGATTGACTGATTGATTAAAACAGAACCACCTTAACTCATGCCTTAAACATGTAGTGGACTGAATAAAAGCCAGCAGTTTAAAACTTAACGTAGAAGGAGGTGATGATAGTGGATAACAATCCCACTAGGTGGACAGAAATTAACTGGTCAACTGCTCTGGGTAGGCATCCTACCCCCAAAATGGAGGCAAAAAGTTTAGGAATCTGGCTAGAAGAAAAATTGACCATGGATAACCAGGTCAAGAAACTAGCAGCCACTTTTTTCAGCCTACTCCGCACCCTAAGAAGACTTCTGAGATTGCTTCCAGACAACACGTAGAGTGGTGGTGCAAGGCCTGATAATCTCCTGGCTTGAATACGACAATGCCTTATATCTTGGAAGCCCCAAGTCAGTCTTGAAAAGAATGCAGGTCGTATAACAGCACGCATTCTCTTAAAAATACCCAAACACCAATCAGCACGGACAGCACTGGCGGCCCTACACTGACTTCCAATGGACAAGAGTACATTTTAAGACTCTATGCCTTCTACATAAAGCCATCCACAATAAAGGTTCTAAATTAATCCAGGACCTTATTACCGATTACAATCCAGTGTGATCGTTATGGTCCACTAACTAGCTGCTACTCACTGTTCGAAGAATCAAGAGAGCCAGAGCCAGTGGTCACTCCTTTGCCTACATTGCCCTGAGACTTTGGAACGCTCTCCCACTACAAATGAGACTAATGGAATCACAACTGAAATTTAGAAAACTACTAAAGACTAGACTGTTTGAGTAGGTTCTGCAGGATAGCTGTCCTGTGGCTAGTTAGCGCTCAGCAGCCCTTTTCCATAGCAAAGCGCTCTATTACTCTAGGAGAATAGATTAGAATACATTATTCATGACTAAACAAAAGAATCCAAAAAGGTAAAACATGGTTACACTTGATTAACTGTAGCTAGAAAGTGCTCCCTCAACAATGTCTTAGAGACAGAGAAATAGGAGCAGAACAAATTAAAAGCAAAGGATCATTTCATAGATACAAAGCAGATACCCAACAGAACATGTAAACGCAGGAAAGCCAGAAGGATCTGGTGCTTTAGGGTAGGCACAGAAACAAGCACCCTTGAAGGCCTAAGACAGAGGAGGTTTTAGTTTTACAAATCCTTCAACCTAATGTACAGTTCTCGTGTGATAAATGAACAAAAACTAGTGGAGAAAGAAGTTCTAGTTCAGTGCATAGTTCACATTCAGAGGCTCTATGAAACTAAAGGAGCTCCGGTGGCTTTTCCAGGGTACTCCTTTCCACACAAACTGCACTGAACAGGAAATCAAATGGCTACAACGGTCATGTCCAACGTGAACTGAAAATGAGCAGCCTAGAGATTTAGTTATCACTATTTCTAGGTCAAAGCACTGATTGATACATTCCATTCCAGTAAAACTTCTACTGGATTTAATGTTATCCTTTCATAGCTTTCATATGGGCCACCTGGCATGCTTTACACAAGTCACACCACCATTACCAATTTAATCGCAATGTTTTTTTAATCGCTGTCTGAAAGTTGCATCAAAAACCATAGCCCTCATTACCAATAAGCAAACTTGTCATTTGACAGCTATAAACTTAGCATGCAAGTAGGGCACACGGTAGAGAACATGCATCTGTTTTGTCACTTAAAGTCTAGCAGGTAAATCCTTGCCTATTAAGTACCAAAGCAGGGCTTTACATAACTTTAACACTACTGTTTTAAAAGCTGACTGTTTATGTATTTCAGCTGACACTAGGTCTACGCATAGTATACTGACCTGCCCTGGCTGTCAAACTAAACTACCGTTCTTTGTATTCCTGAAGACTAAAGGGAGACAAAATATAGGTAAAAATAACAAACGACATGAGGAAGACAAAATCGGGAAGTATGCCCTGTTAAATGCTAGATCCCTAGTTAAACATAGTGTGGAATATGCATCCCTTATTGAGGCAGAAGATATAACTATCGCATTCATAACTGAATCTTGGACGGACAATGCTTCAGGTCCAGATTTGGTGAAAGCCACACCAGCACACGATCTCTCCTTCACTATAAATAGGCCTTATAAGAAGGGGGGTGGTTTGGCAGTAATCTACCATAAATCTATAACAGCGTGGTTTAAGCCCTCAATGAATGATGAATGTGAAGCTTTGGATTTTAGTTTTCATGTCACTACACATTTAAAGTACTTTATGAAGGTAGGGAATGCACACCATTTCTATATGATCAAAAATCCAAATTTATCCATATTTGTTGTTATTGCGTGCTCCTTGGAAAAGTGCCTTGCCCAGGTGACACTTAAAAATAGACATCGTGATTATGGGGCGACTTTTCACTCCTTCCCAAAGGCACTGCTTTTGTGAATACTTCTCGTTTCAAACCACTTTTCTCCCATTTTTTCTGTATAAACATCCATTTTTTCAATCTCTTCTTTATAATCCACTTGGTTCCACACGCTTAAAGTGATGCCAATTTTCAAAAGTTTCTCATGTTTTTGATGTGCCCATCCAGACCTCTCTTCAAAAACACATACTGACGCATATATTTATCCAGAAGCAGTGTTTATTAAAAACCCAAATCATTTCGGGCTACTGGGGCCCTTCGTCAGGGGTCACTACAAATAAACAATAGAACACGTATTTATTGTTTCATTTCATCAGTGCCTAGGTTTCTTGCTCGTAAATACATGGGGAAAGACCGAGCCCATATTTAGTAAAACATTTGATTTTTAAGTAATGCGGTAAGCATCAGGGTGAGGAGGAGTGAGTTGTACTTTTAATCAAATGTACTTATAGATGATATTTAATTTATATACTGATGAAATGAAACAATAAATACGTGTTCTATTGTTTATTTGTAGTGAACCCTGACGAAGGGCCCCAGTAGCCCGAAATGCATTGGGTTTTTAATAAACACTGCTTCTGGATAAATATATGCGTCAGTATGTGTTTTTGAAGAGAGGTCTGGATGGGCACATCAAAAACATGAGAAACTTTTGAAAATTGGCATCACTTTAAGCGTGTGGAACCAAGTGGATTATAAAGAAGAGATTGAAAAAATGGATGTTTATACAGAAAAAATGGGAGAAAAGTGGTTTGAAACGAGAAGTATTCACAAAAGCAGTGCCTTTGGGAAGGGGTGAAAAGTCGCCCCATAATCACTACACATTTAAAGGCACTCTCATTTATACACCACCTGTCCCCAGAAACCCGTTTATTACAAAAGCTACTTCTATGTTTGAAAAAGGGTTAAGTGTAAGTTCTTATACAATTTTAGGAGATTTTAATTTTTATTTAGAGGCACAAGCTGATTCAGATACCTCAAATTTGATAGATCTGATGAGTAGCCTGGACTTAAAGCAATTGGTCAATGGTGTTACCCATAAGGCAGGACATACTTTGGATGGCATATTTTCCAATAACGAGCAACTCTCTGTTTTGGGTCTTCTTCTAGTGGTCTGGTCAGACCACAAGGTAGTGCTGTTTACAATGACCATGCCAGATCGACATACTATGAAACCAGTAACCAAACAGCTATCTAGCAGAGCATGGAACAGGGTAATCGCAGAAGAATTACAGGAGGTGCTAATTTCCACATCCTTCAGTCCTCCAACAGACCTGGATGAGGCTGCACTTCAATACACTAACTGGTTGGAAGCAGCCAGAAACAAACTTGCCCCAAAAAAACTTCTTCAATCTAGCAGGGCACGACCCTCCTCACCGTGGTATACCCAAGAACTTGGAGACCAGAAATTGGTCTGTAAGCACCTCGAGAGATCCTGGAGGAGGGAATATAAGGATAACAAAAATAAATGAATATATAGTAGGATTAACCCAGTATAAAAAGATGCGGCAAGAAACGAAGCAAGAGTTTTGTGAAGAAAATCAACTCAGCCAGAAACTCTACCAAAGAACTTTTTAAAACAGTAACTTCTTTAGCGTATCCAGTCCCTCCGCCTATCCAGGCCAATCAGGAACTGTGTGATAAAATTGCGAACTTTTTCTTTGAAAAAGTAGATACCATTTTTTCATCCTTCACTAGCACTGGGAGCAAGACCTCCAACAAATACCCACTGGACGCTGAGACAGGAATAGATTCCGAGTCACAGTTAATCAAGGTCGCTGCAAGTACCACCATAGACATTTCTAAATTACTGCTGAAAGTGGAAAAAAAGTTTCGTTTTTAAAATTAGCAGCTGAGCCTGTTGTTTCTACCCTGACCCCTATTACGGATATTTCCCCAAACTGTGGAAAGAGGCAGCGATACTGACCTTGCTCAAAAAGCAGAGTCTAGATCCTAAAGATGTGAACAATTACAGATCTATATCCAGACTCCCTTTTCCTGCAAAAATTGCAGAGAAAATCATGAACGAACAACTTAGTTCCTTCATGGAAGAAGCTCAGGTACTAGACCCCACTCAATATGGCTTTCGAAGTGGCCATAGTACGGAAACTGCACTACTTAAATCTACCGAGGAGATCAGGGTCGTTCGTGATCAGGGAGGAAAAGCAGCTATGATTATGCTGGACCTCTCCGCGGCCTTTGATACAGTCCATCATGCATTGCTGATGGACCGGCTGCGAGAGATTGGAGTACAGGGCTCGGCATGGAAACTACTTAAATCATTTCTGTCACACAGACGACAGACAGTCACCCTAGGCGAATTCTCAACCAAACCGTACTCTCTGCCTTGTGGGGTCCCCAGGGGTCATCCTTAAGCGCCAAACTCTTTTTAACATCTACGCGTCGCTATTGGTTCCCCTGATTGAATCATTTGGTTTCAATTTGACCCCATATGCAGACGACACCCAAATTGTGGTGTCGCTAAGGCCAGGAGAGTTGCAGGGAACGGCATCCAGATTTCATGACTGCATGATAGCGGTGGGCAACTGGATGGCCCAAAACTGTCTCAAACTTAACTGCAGTAAGACGGAGGTAGTTTTGTTCAGTAATGACGCCACCTTTTGGACCCCAGAGTGGTGGCCAGACACACTAGGTCCTCTTTCCACTCCTGTTAAAAAGGCATAAAACTTGGGAGTCTGGATAGACAATACACTCAGCCTCAAGTACCAGATGAATGCAGTAGTTTCGTCCACCTCCTACATTCTAAAAGCTTGTAAGAAAATAATGCCAGTCTTGCCTAAAGAAAGCCACCAGTTAGTTATCACTGCTTTAGTGATGTCCAGACTGGATTTTTTTAACAGTTTATATGTCAATATCCAAGAAGGACCGATGAATAAATTACAACTTCTGCAGAACGCAGCGGCCAGATTGCTGACTGGCACGCCAAAACATTGCCTCCATCTCAGCTGAGATCAGAAGGCTTCACTAGTTGCCGGTGTGAAAACGGGTGTAGTTTAAGGCTCTATGCACTGTACACAATGCCCTCTATAGAACCGGGCCCAACCATTTCAAAATGCAATTTCAATGGTATACACCAACTAGATGTTTACGCTCTTCAGAAGCTAAACTGGTGTCTGTGCCTTTTGCAAGAAAAGCCAATTGGGGTGGAAGAAGTTTTGTGATTGGTGCAGCCAAGGCATGAAATGGCCTCGCGATGCATCTTAGAGCCTTGCCAAACCTGCTTGTCTTTAGAAAGGTTTTGAAGACTTGGCTCTTTTCTGTCTAGTCTCAGGGTTTAGTTTTCACCCTTTTTTAACTCAGGACCCCTGTAGGACTTCATGTAGTGCCAGGACACCTTTGGGTAGCAGTTCGCGCTTTAGAAATGTCAATAACATTAACATAAACAGTAAAGATGGCACCACAAGAAGCCAAATTATGGGGCTAATATGTCCAGATTTATCACTTTCTGAGGAGTTTTTTAAAATGTCTGATGAGACTACTCTCCAGCACCCTAACGTTAGCTTTATTAACTGACCTCAGGATGATGAACATCGCCTCACTTGCAAAGCCAAGACCTCTGTTGTAATGAGTAAAATTGGGGGGGTGAGGGCGGGAGGGGTGGGATAGAAGATTGGGTCATTACACGAAGGCGTTATGCAATGTTTTATGCCTCACTGGTTGCCTTTCACTTGGTGGGCTTAGGAATGTCTGTGACCTATTCTGGCTGTTAGATCTCTGGCATTTTTTTGAGTCTATTACCCCAGGAAAGACATACAAGGTTAAATCTGCATGAAAAATATAGCTTCAATAGTGTATGTCCCTGGAATCCTGCAAAGGGAGCTTAACCAAGGCTTTTTGTAACCTGTAAATAGGTACCTTAATTAGACAAGTCTATGGATGAGGTAGAACCAATGATGGCCAGAGTTCTGCATCTTTAGCGAAGGATTGGTACTCTACTTGTGAAATATTTCCTCATAATTCTGACGCTGCTCATGCTAACCCAAAAGATTATGTTAATGCTATTAGTTCCTGAAGTGGGTTGAGGACAAGCTACATTTCCACCCCCAGCTGTTTAAGGTATTGCTACTCTAAGCTCAAGCAACTGTTAAAACACAGGGTGTAAGGTCCACGATGAGCCTAATTAAGACCACGATACCTCAAGGCCTGTCTCATGTTTCAGTTTACTTCATGAAAAAGAAGGCAATGTGTTGACTCTGAATGATTAAGGTGTTCATACTTATTGCAGACAGCAGCTTTTAAAGGGATGTGTCATATTGTTTTAAGTTAAATGGTCCAAGATGTGTATCTGTATATTTTATCTGCATATTTAAATAACAATAATATTAATAGTATTACTATTCAGCCCACTGCTCGTAACGGGCTGGGATGCTGCGTGTTCCATACCACCAAATCTTATAGCTAAGGGCGTGCCTCCTGCCCCTCACAATCAGAAATATCCACCTTTAAAATGATGTTACCCCTGCAAACTTCCCCTCATTACAGTAAGGTGTCTACTTTTAGTCTCTCTCCAACCCTTAGAAGTCAGTGGTTCAATCTGAAAAAAATCGCAGCAATTCTAACTGACAGGGATAACTCACTCCAAGCGTCATATAGTCTCCACACGCATCATTCCAGTGCTTACAAGCAGATGTGCACACTGACTCTAATGTTTAAGGACACCCCACCCACCCCTTTTTCAAGTCCCTACTCCACCATTAACAGACAATATTGCACAACCGACAAACACATTTTAACAATTCTTACAGAGAAGACGGTTCGCTGCAACCACCATGCAAACTGTTAAGCAAAAACCGTCCAGGAACTTACATATACTTCCACCCTAACTCTAATTAGTCAGAATTGCCCTGACCCACCAATACGTATGGGGGCACTTGGGACAAAACGTGTAGGCCGTTTGTCCCTTGACGTTCTCTACGTCCATCTTAAACCCACCTCCCCAGACACAACGTAGCATCCAATGTTCCTATTATCTCAATGAGTCCCCTTTCTTCGTATCGGCCAACATTTCTCATAGGGCCCTCGCGTCTGCTTGACCCTCCCCAGTGTTCAGGCCAAACCTTCCCAGGGAGCGTTATCTCAGACCCACAACTCCATAGCTCAGAGGCCAAATATCTCTGTCAGCCACCCAGTCTCTCTGAGGCCCCACCCCTCAAAGCAACTCATCTCTCCTTGGGCAGACCCATATTACTCCCAGTGGCCCATCTTACACATCCTCTTAATCTCGCCAAACCCGCACCTTATCTCTCCACGGAACCCGTGTACATCCCAGATTCATCATCTCTTTCAGGCCTTTCCACAGCCGCCATGCCCTCCCGTTGCCACTCAAAGACCTTCTCAAACAACGCTCCCAAGATTTGTATCCCGCTCTTGGAACCAGGCCTCTCTCATGCACCCCCTTTTTCTCATGCATACCCTGCCAGTCCACTGACCTCCCCGCCACCTCACCGATCAGGCCCAGCGCCGGGCTCGCAGACACGAATTTGTTTTCCTCTTGAAGCCCCCGTCTTCTCTTACTTCCGTAGGGTTAGGAAAGCCGGGTCTCCGTGGCAAGTTGCCCGCGCAGGGGGCCCCGTTGCCCACACGGGCTCCACCGGGCCCCCGCTGCTATATACTTGTACTGGGTATCCTAATGATGTCGATTTCAGGCCGTCTCCCTTAAAATGCTTCTGTGGGCCCCTTGTCATGGAGCCTCCAGGGCTCAGGTTCTTCGGTCTCCTCCTACAGGGTCTACCGCCCCTGTCGTGCTCGCGGGCGCGGCCCCTGTGTCTCCGCCCGGCCCTGTCCGCGCGCCGCCGCCGCCGCCTCACAGTACAAAACTGCCAAAGCCTAGCGCGAGCCTCAGCTCCGCGATCTCGCGAGATTTCCGCTCCCAGGCGAGACTAGCGTCAATAACAAACCAGGGAACCAGCCCTGGGAAAGAGAGCATTCAGCAACGTTCCACGTGGGCGTGGTCTAAACACCCATTTTTTTCTCCTGACCAAGAGGACTCGTACAAATCAGAAGGAAGAAATAACGAGCAGAGGGAGCAAGTCTGCGTCTCCAGAGACAGCAACACGGCGAAGATCATAGCTTAAAGGAAAGCGTAGGTGTAGAATAGAGTGGGGAAATGACATAGCGCAAGGGACAGCGACGGAACGACGTCAGAGAATAGCCAATGGCTGGTTTTGCCACATCAGTTGATGCTGTTTATGGACAGGCCATAATTCTAAGTACAATTTTTGTCCAAGCCTTTAAATGAAACAAGCATTGGTAAAGTCAATAGGCGTGGCTATGTCAATGCTTGTTTTGTCATATTTAATTTTTTTGTAAAACATACAGTTGGGATCAGCACTCCCAGAAATATATGTATAATTTAGATTCACAGCAAAAACATAGGTTTCAGGTACTCTATAGTTAGAAATTAGCATTTAAAAAACCTTAGAAATTCACTGGAAAAAAACACAGGTTTCAGGGACGTTATAATTAGTTGGACATTTCACTCGTACACAACCAGAGAAATTTGTCCGTTATAGTTAGTTGACTAACTATAACTCGCACCCCCGCAATGCACTGCTGATGATGTCACATATTACATCACTCATGACATGGTCAGTGACATCACTGATAACATCTCAAATAACATCACTGATGACATTATCCAGTGACTGAGTGTTTCTAAAGAGTTTAAATATGTTTTATACATATATATGCCAAAGTGTATTGAAGAATGAGTGGGTACATGAGTGTCTGAATGGATGATTTAATAGGTACATGTCTGTATAAGTGAGTGATTAAATGTGTCTTACTAATAAGGCCCACCTGCTAGAAGACATTGATCCTACAACCATTGTACCATCATTTTGATGCTGCTCTTCTTAACAGCATAGTGTGCCCCCCTCTGTAACCCGCGATACACCTGTTATTGTATTACTCTCCCTGACTCATATGTCCTCGAATTATGAGTTTCTTCCTGTTTTGTATTCATACTTGGTGTCAATATTGCATTTATGTCCTTCCTTTCATCCTTTTGTAAAGCGCTCTATCCTTTGGGATCTTGTTCGCGCTATATAAAACTTTAGAAATAAATAAATAAAATACATGGGTGACTGACTAATTTGTATGCATGTCTGTATCAGTCTGTCAGTTGGTGTGTAAGTGGCTGTTTGGGTTGGTGAGTAGCTACACGATTATCTATATATGGGTTTTTGATTAGTTGTCTGAGTACCTGAATTGGTGTCTCAGAATCTATGTGGGTGGGTGAGGTGTGTGTGACTCCCTGCATGGATGTGTGAGCGGGTGATTCACTGGGTGTATCGGTTCAAGAGCGCGTCTGTGAGAGGCTATATGGGTGGGTGAGTGTCTGTATAGCTGTGTTGGTGAGTGAATGGATGTCAGTGGCACATGTGCGAGTAACTACATATGTGAAAGGCAGTATATGTGAGTGTTGGAGTATATAAATGATTATATGTGAGAGTGAGTGATTGTGAGAGTAGCTGTATGGATGAGTGTGTGCTTGTGTCAGTGATTGTATATGAGAGTAAGTATGTGTTAGTATCTGTATAAATAAGTGAGGTGGTGTGTGTATATCTGTGTAGGTGAGTAAATGAGAGTATATTTGATTTTTTGCATTACTGACTAGCTGTGTGAGTAACTCTATGGGTGAGTGGCAGTGTGTGAGTGCCCGTATGGGTTTACGTGTACATATGATAGTGGCTGTATTGATGAGTGAATGCATTTATGAGTGACTGTATGGATGAGGGAGTAGATGTGTGTGGAGACCTATGAATCAGTGAGTTGGTATGTAGTAACTGGTATTGGTGCGTCTATGGTTTTGAAAATGTCAGTCTGTAATTTAGAGTGGGTGTATCAAATGTTATATTAGGGTGTGAGGAGGTGCATCAGATTATAACGTGGATGATGTCATCAGTGATTTCATCAATGATGTCATTTGAGATGTCATCAGTGATGTCATCAGTGATGTCACTAACCATGTCATGAGTGATGTAATATGTGATTTCATCAGCAGTGCATTACGAGGGCGCGAGTTATAGTTAGTCAACTAACTGGAACAGATGAATTTCTCTGGTTTTGTACAAGTGAAATGTTGAACTAACTATAACGTCCCTGAAACCTGTGTTTTTTCAGTTAATTTCTAAGGTTTTTTAAATGCTGATTTCTAACTATAACGCCCCTGAAACCTATGTTTTTTTCAGTGAATTTGAAAGCTTTTTTAAGTGATATTTTGTAAATCTAATATCCCAAAAATATTTTTTCTTAGGTTTTTATTTGTCATAACAATAATAAAATGTGTTGTGATCTATGAAGATAGACACCTGGAGCCAGGATGAATTATTAAGTCTTCTTTATTCAGTCTCCAGTATAGGTCACATCTGTCTTGACCCCAGCCAGCCTAGTGTGGTACCAGCCCCACCAGGATCAGCCTGCCTAGCTGCTCAGCCCATCTCTAACTCCCAACACTCATCCACTCAGACACCCAGGCATTCCACGCATCACAGGCACACCAACATTCCATGGCCAACTCACACTCTGGCTGAGCAGCTAGAGGCAGCAGGGCTGGAGTACATGTTATACAAATAGGGTGCCGATTCCGATCCGTTAAAAAAAATTACCGTACGACTCGTATACGTTTTTTTTACGTACGAATCATACAAGTCCCGTACAAACGGCGAAGTACGATTCGTACGTGAAAAATACATACGAATCGCTTCGGGAAAAGTCTACGAGACGTCCCCGGACAGTTTTACATACAAATCGTAAAACTAAAGTCCGAGCGCACAAGTACGATCCGTACCGCCCGTCCAAAAACACACGCGCATGGAAAAGGCCCCGTACGGAGCGAACGCCGTACCACTCGTATCCGGGTAAACTTGTGCCCGGGATACGAGCTGTACAGCCTCCCCTGCCCCCCCCATATTTCAGCACCGTACCCCCCCATGTCCGCACTCTACCCCAGCCCCGTATGTGTATGCACCGTACCGCACCACCGTACCCCAGCCCCGTACATGTACGCACCGTACCCCACCACCGTACCCCAGCCCCTTACTTGTACGCACCGTACTCCACCACCGTACCCCAGCCCCTTACTTGTACGCACTGTACCCTACCACCGTACCCCAGCCCCGTACTTGGACGCACCGTACCCCAGCGCCCTACCCCAGCCCCGTACCCCAGCGCCGTACCCCTGCCCCTTACTTGTACGCACCGTACCCCACCACCGTACCCCAGCCCCGTACTTTGACGCACTGTACCCAAGCGCCGTATCCCAGGCCCGGACTTGGACGCACCGTACCCCAGCGCCCTACCCCAGCGACGTACCCCAACACCATACCCCAGCACCGTACTTGTACGCACCATACCCCACCACCATACCCCAGCCCCATACTTGGACGCACCGTACCCCAGCGCCATACCACATGCCCCTACTTGGACGCACCGTACCCCAGTGCCGTACCCCAGCTCCGTACATGTACGCACCGTACCCCAACACTGTACCCCAGCCCCATACTGGTACGCATCGTACCCCACCACCGTACCACAGCCCCGTACTTGGACGCACCGTACCCCAGCACCGTACCCCATGCCCCTACTTGGACACACTGTACCCCAGCACCGTACCCCAGCCCCGTACTTGTACGCACCGTACCCCCAACACCGTACCCCAGCACCATACTTGTACATACCGTACCCCAACACCGTACCCCAGCCCCGTACTTGGACGCACCGTACCCCAGCATCGCGTTTGTACGAACCGTACAACAACATTGCATATGTGAGCACTGTACAACAACATCGCGTATGTACGCACCTTACATACGCTAAAACAACTCGTACAGAACCAGGACACTGTAAAACAGCACAAGGAGGGTCAATTCGACTCGTACAGCACCACAAAACACGTCTACAGTACAAAAAACATCTAAAAGACTGACCTGGCACATCCAAACAGGCAAACAGAGGCCCAAACTCACAACCACCTCTTATAACACACCCACCAAAATTTCAAACCCAGCCACACCCACAAATGGACCAATAAAAAGGGTCCACACTCACAAACCATGAGCCTTTGCAACAGACCCACTGCTGACAGACACCACACACAAACAACTGCACCCATACACCTTAACTTACACACCTTCACACAACCTCCTTCACACATACCCCCTCTACACATTCACACACACACCTACACATTCACACCCACTCACCCACAACCATCCACACCCACACCCCACACCATGCCCACAGACAAGAATCCAAAGTTCACAAGGGAGGAGCTGGACATCCTTGTCAACGAAGTCATCAGAGTCGAGCCACAGCTCTTTGGAACATTGGTCAGACAGACCAGCATAGCCGAAAAATCACGCCTGTGGCAGAGGATCGTCGATCGGGTGAATGCTGTTGTGCCCATCAGAAGGACCAGGAATGAATGGCAAGCCAGGTGGTACGATCTGCGGAGGGCAGTCAAGCGCAAAATGAACGAGGACTACGCCCAGAGTAACATCACTGGAGGTGGGCTGCCCCGCAGACCGGTACATTACCATCCCTGGGAGGAGAAGGTGATGGCCCTGCTTCCGCCGGTGGGAGTACACGGAGTCAAAGGAGTTGCAGAGCCTGGTGAGTACACAAACAACTTACGTAACATGGGGGTAATGGCATCCACAACCCAACTACAACAAATGCACTCACCTACCCCCAAGCCCTCACCGGACACAACCACACTCAAAAACAATGCTCATGCCACTAACATGTATATGCCCCATTCACAAAGCAAGGCCATGCCATGTCCCAGCCTACACAAACCACAAACCCAAGACTGGATGTCTGGGATGCTGGGAGGGTGGGGATCCCTAAACATATTGTACAACTCAGAAACAGACACCATTGCCCTCAGCCCATATGGCCCAGGTACATACCCATGCGCAATGCACAGGGACTGGCAAAGTACTGACAAGGTAGCTGACACTTGGCCCTGCTGTAGGCAGCACAAGGCCCTCCTGTGACAACTGCAAACTCTAACACAAACACAACAAGCTCAGATATCTAGGACAGGAACTCACACTCACTGACATGGCAGCATGCTCTATGGGGGGACAGATACATCACCTGGGAGACCCACTGCCAAATCACATTACACCCACCAGCAGGCACCGTCAATCAATCAACAATCGATCAGGGTACTTGTAAGGCGTGCTACTTACCTGTGAGGGTCTCAAGGCGCTAGGGGGGGGGGGGTTCCACTACTGCTCGAAGAGCCAGGTCTTGAGGAGTCTTCTGAAGGCAAGTAGGTCTTGGTTCAGTCGTAGGTGGGTTAGGAGGGAGTTCCAGGTCTTGGCGGCGAGGTAGGAGAAGGATCTCCCGCAGGCGGTCGTACGTTGGATGCGGGGGACAGCTGCGAGGGCGAGGCTGCCGTTGCGGAGCTGGCGGGTGGGGGTGTAGAAGCTGAGTGTAATGTTCAGGTAGGCTTGTCCGGCGTTGTGGAGTGCCTTGTGTGCGTGGGTGAGGAGCTTGAAGGTTATCCTCTTGTCGATGTGGAGCCAGTGCAGGTCACTCAGGAGGGGGGTGATGTGGCTGTGGCGGGTGGCGTTGACGATCAGTCGTGCGGAGGCGTTTCGGAAGAGTTGTACCTGCCGTTGGTGTTTGGATGGGAGTCCTGTGTAGAGTGCATTGCCGTAGTCCAGTCAGCTGCTGACGAGGGCCTGTGTCACTGTTCTACTTGTTTCGGTCGGGATCCACCAGTAGATCCGGTGGAGCGTGCGTAGGGTGTCGTAGCAGCAGGAGGAGACGGCGTTGACCTGCTTGGACATGGAGAGGGAGGATGCGAGGATCAATCCTAGGTTGCGTGCATGGTGGGTGAGTGTCGGTGCTGTCCCCAGAGCGATCGGCCACCAGTAGTCATCCCAGGCTGAGGGTGTGGGTCCGAGGATGAGGACCTCCATCTTGTCCAAGCTCTGTTTCAGATGGCCGCTCCGCATCCAGTCGGCGATGGCCCTCAGACCCTCGTGGATGTTTGTTTTGGCGGTGTGAGGGTCCTTGGTGAGGGAGAGGATGAGCTGGGTGTCGTCGGCGTAGGAGATGTTTTTGAGGTTGTGGTGGCGGGCCACTTGTGTGAGGGGGGCCATGTGGATGTTGAACAGCGTCGGGTTGAGGGATGATCACTCACCCCTTACACAAGCACACACCCCCGGGGCAGCCAATGGAGTTACCCACTCTCACAATGGACATGTGACACAACAAGATCAAGCCACAGCCAAAGAAGCATCCAAGCCCAAATTCGACATGTCAAACACCCTGGAGAACATTTCAATCAGTCCCCTGCAACATACCCATCCACAAGTGAACATTGATGTGAATGCTAGGCACATACAACTACCTGGAGGAACTGTGGCAACTAGAATATGTATGAAACATGGATGTCGCATTAAACAGCATTAACATTGTCTCTCTCTCACACACAGGGCAACGTCATGGATCTCCCCCCAACAATGGGGGGGAAGTACCACAGTCCCAGGCTCGGGAGGAACCTGATCCCACCGGCAGCGACACCTCACAACACTCCGCGGATGACCCCAACCCACCTGGCCCCTCTGGTGTCCAAGCCCCTGCATCACCTGCTTCAGGTACATCTGTGCCAACCACTACCCCCATTCCTGCCACTTCCCAGGAGACACCCAGGAGCCCTGCCCACACTGAACAACTGAGCCAGTCTGACCTGGAGGGACAAGGTTCACCGGGCACCCAGGAGGAGGCAGACAACACCGACACTTCCATCCCTCAGGGGTCCCGTAGACCCAATGTGCCCACAACGGCAGGCCAGGCTCATGTGGGCAGGGGTTGGTTCGAGTGGAGGCAGGCGGAGGCGAGAACCTGACCAGACAGCTGAAGGGACCGGTATGTCACACGTACGCAACATCATGGAGGCATACCGGCGTGACACCAGGGCCATCAGTCAGGTAGTGGCGACCCTCACAGACATTAAGAATCAGCAGGCCGAGCAACACGCCAGTCAACAACAACACCAAGGAGGGATGGAGGCAAGACTGGCTGAGCTCCTGGCGGTGCAATAAGCCATTCACTCCGTCGGATCGCCTACAACATGGGCAACCCTCCCTGTGACACCAGGCGCAGACCAGCCACAGGGAGAGAGGAGGAGGATTCGTCCGACGGAGCGTCCCAAACATCGTCAAGGCATGCATCTGAGGGTCCCCGGAGGAAGGTGGGTCGTCCACGGAAAAGACTGTGAGAGGCAGCGGACCATCCACATCTCCCAGGTCACCTGGCCTGGCACCTGGCCTTCATGCGCAACAGCAGCACATGGACTTGCTGGTCACAGTCTGACCAATGATGACCAACACTGTGGTCTGGACTCTGATGACTTCAAATGCCAAGGATCCCATCTCCCCCAGTGAACTTTGGATTCTATGCACCCGGTAGAGAACCTTATTTTTTCTACCAAAACACGCACCCCACCGAGAATAAAACTATTTATTTGTCATGAGATGTTGCAGTCATTTTGCATTAGTCCACAACATACGTGTGGGTAAATGTTAAACTATGCCTGAGTGTTGAACTAACTCCAGCCATCCATACCCTGGGATCTGAGTCCGGTACAGGACACACATGGGTCACAATGTATCATCCGATACAGCCTGGGAGCCCAATACTCACCCGTGATGGCCTCAAGCTGCTGAGGGGGGGCTTGAAATACTGTGCGGACACACCAATCAGGAAGAGGATGATGAAGGCCTAGAGGTCATGGCTCATGTGGAGGTTCCCGGGGAGGGAGTCCCAGATATGTTTGTCCAGGCGTGAGAACCATCTCCTTCATGCTGGAGTGTTGTGGATGTGAAGAATGGTGGCCAGGCCAAGCTCGGATACATAGAGTTGGGCCAACGGGGTCTTGGATGACAGACGTACAAGGTTGATTTTGGGGTCTGGGGTTGTTGACTGCCTCCTGAGTGTGTGTGAGGAGTGTGAAGGTCATCCTGCAGCACACAGTGATCCCTTGCAGCTATCTCAGGTGGACTTTGATGTTGATGGGGTGCGGGATGTTGAAGCTGAGTTGTGCAGATGCACCCTGGATGTGGACAAGTTTCCCTTGAGTTTGGATGTACTTGCTCCGTAGAGGGCGGGGCAGTAGTTGACACGGCTGGTGTCGTGGACCTGGGGGATGGTCTGTCTTTCCTTGGAGTGGATCTATCTGAGGATCATGTGCATCATGCAGAGGGTGTTGCAGCATGAGGTACAGATGCTGGTGAATTGCATGGCAAATGTGAGTGACAAATCCATGATGCACACCATCTTGTGTGCGTGGCCACTGGGTGCTTGTGTAGGGCCCCTGCGGGTGGGACACAAGGAGTTGAGCCAGCTGTTAGGGGATAATCCTCAGATGCTTACCTCAGTCCTGTACAAGTCCAGCCTCAGGTGGCTGATGTTCAGCCATTCATCCACGGACCTCATGCCTTCTTGAATGTTGGAACTGGCAATGGCTGCGTCTTTGGTGAGGGTGAGGAGCACCTGGGTGTCAATGGCATACGACATGATGATGAGGTTGTGTGCGCATGTGATGGTGGAGAGGGGGGTCCGAGACACATTGAAGATTGACACACTGAGAGATGATCCCTGGGCCATGTGCCAGATGACGCCACTATACCACATGCTGAAGGCTTGAGTCCCACTCCTATGGCCTTGCTGGTGGACGGAGCTGGTGTGGAGCAGGAGGGACATGATCTGGTTGGTGTGACAGGGCCTGGAAGGCGGGGCAGCGCTGTGTAGGCAGTTGGAGTTGCACACTCAGCATGCAAAGGTGTTGTGTGTGCGCTTAGGGTATGCCTGAGAGCAGGCGGTTGAGTTTCGGATAGACATTGCTTGGAGGGTGGCTACAACATCAGACTGTAGTGTGATGTGGGTCATGCAAGGACATGAGGGTCGTGCAATGTGCACGTTGCATGTGCTGATGGTCCTGCCTTTGGCACAGCATGGCCGCAACAGTGGCACAGACAAGATGATGACAGCCAAATGAATGGGTGGAGGGAGGCAGGGAGGAGCATCTTTGAGGCGTGTGTGTTGCCGAATCCCGCTACTTTGTGGGCCCTTGCTGCAGGGGCCGCAGCAGCAGGCGGCATGTCTTGGAAACTATGCCAAAAGTAGCACACAAAGACAAGGATGTCAGAAAGGACAACTGCAACAGGCGTATGTAAAGGAAGTAGTGTCCGGTTAGTCATGGCACACCCAGAGAAAATGGATGCACAATCACCAAAGATGACTGACACAGGATCAGGAAACAGGAGGCTGAGCCGCGCACAGGAGACACACCCTCAGCAGGTGTTGACGGCCCGTCGTGGGGACCAACATGCCCAAATACATACACAACCATGGAATTCATGCACAATCGAGATTCTAACCCATGAAGAACTGCATGCACGTAGCCAAACTACACATAGACTCATATGCACAATCTTTGACAACTATGCCAGAGATGCCGCATGCAAAGTGGCAAGAGACCTGCATTGACAGAGATGAGGCACATTGGAGGGTGAGGAACCCCTTTATTACTCAGGCTCACACTAAGGGAAATGCATCAATATGAACAGACACACAGGTCATTTGGCTGAACATGTGGGACCTACACTGGACACCCCCTTCACAACACAGATGTAGTAAATCCAAATGGCCTGGCACACAAGTTAAGGGGATGAGCCAAACACCCCCTGCTGCACACGGAGAGGCTGCAATTCACCATTGAGCCTGTTATGGGGATGTCCCACACCATGTCCACCCGTAGCATCCCATATGTTTCTGAGGGAAGTTTTACACACATTGATGCCTTCTTCAGAATCCACAAACCATTAGAGATGACTGTCACGAAGGTTTACTATCAATTCATGGGAGTCATGCTACATGTCATGTGCCCCATGGTGAGTCGACATGTATGCATGATAACCCAACCTGCACAGGAGCAGTCTCCACACATTCCAAACACGTAACACCCCCAAAATGCCTTGCTGCAATCCTCACCCAAAATGACTTTTCCCCATGTCCGTGCATGGAACGCTGATTCAGCACACGTTGCAATACTCATGAGGAATAGCAGGAGGCCAACGATGACACGACCAGACAACATGCGCAAGAACCTGTGGATGACAGACACACAAGAAGTCAGCTAAAAGATTGTTATCCGCATACATGGTCATTTACTCTAAAGGAATAATGTTGTCACCATGCGATTAGAAAAATTAGGGTCTCAGCTAAAATGAGTGGAATGACATCATCACTCGAGGGACACATCAGAACACACATCTAAGTCACTTAGCATACAGTCAGCTAGACACACACATTGCAACACATGCCACACAAGGCTCCAAGCATGCACACTCAGACCCAGTGACTCACCATAATGAGAAGAAGTTGCGTATGAGCTGACTCTGGATATCCTCCTCCTCCTCACTTGCCTCGTGACCAAGCCCTTCATCCTCCACGGGTGGATGTTCCTGCTCATGCTGCTCCAGGATGAGTGGCACTGCCTTCTCCACTGCCATGTTGTGCAGCATGCAGCACACGAGGAAGATTTTGCAGACCTTCGCTGGTGCATATGGGAGGGACCCGCCTGTCTTGTGAAGGCACCGGAATCGGCTCTTCAGGAGGCCAAACGTCCTCTCAATCACTCGCCTGGTCTGCCCGTGTGCATTGTTGTAACGGTGATCTGCAGCTGATCTTGGGTTGCGGAGAGGCGTCATCAGCCATGGCATGTTGGGATAGCCAGAGTCCCCTACATGGAAAGATCATGTAAAAAAGTGGGTCAGGAGATGCCTTAAGATACAAAGATACCGCAAAACACAGGACAAACAGAGTATACCCACCAACAAGACATGCTCGTTCATTGTGCAGCCCAAGCATCATTTGTGGCACCCTCCTACGCCTCAGGATGTAGGCATCGTGTGCTGACCCTGGAAAACGTGCACAGACATGGGAAATCAGCATGTTAGCAAGACACACCACAAGGGCATTTATAGAGTGGTAATGTTTACGGTTGCGATTGGCGACCTCCTGTGCCTGTGGTGGTACCAAAGCCACATGTGTCCCATCAATGGACCCAATTACATGGGGCATCCCTCCCAGGGCATAGAAATCACCCTTGACACCTGTCAACTCCTCAGGAGTCGGAAAATGGATGAATTCATCCAGGTGCTCCAACATGGCTGCCAAAACATCATGCAGGACACGGCTGAACATCGTCTGGGACATGCAACCAACATCAGCTATGGTGAATTGAAACGTACCTGTGGCAAAAAAATGTAGGGCTGCCATCACCTTCATCTTGGGGGTCAGCGCAGTGTCGTGGTTGGAGGTGTGGTGCCAGCTTGGCGGTCAAGTCCTCAATCAACTGTTGGGTGAATCTGTAACGGCGTATGCAGTCACGTTCCCTCATGGCACCCAAGTTTGGCATTGGTCTGGGGACAGGCGGTGCCCTGCAGAAAATTGGAATGAATAACGAAGAGTGAGAAAATAACATCAATGTCAATGAACTGAGCACATGCTCAACTGCTAATACACATCTGCTAAATACAGAGTCTGGTCTGTGCAATACATCCAGGACACGTATGCCAGCCAGGTGATACTCCTACGACAAGCCAGCTACACCCGTTGATTGTCAAGTCTACATGACATGCCCTGAAACGAGCTGTGGGCCAGTGTCAGTGAACAGCCAGAGACATCACAAGAGTGACATACATCCACATATCAGCATTTGAAGGATGTCATCTCATACAGACAGCTGACGGCAAGCTAGACGCACAGATCACATGGAATGTCAAATGTACAGATCGCACACATTGCGATGAAGGGGTACACGTGAAAACAGAAAACACAGACATTGAGACGACGCAGATATGTCCTCATGTCAAAATATCAAGTTCGATGCATACAGACACTCATTACGTGGAAATCCACATGTCACATGGTGTGCGTAGATGTGTGCCATGCCCATGTACACACAGACACATGTTGGATGCAGCAACAGCAGATGCAGTTGACGGAACACCAACAGCAAGCTCATGGGAACACATGACACACACATGACATAGTCACATCGGTGCACGCTGGTCGTTAAATGTCAGTTGTTAGTGTCCCTGTCCCTGGCATCAGGGGACAGCTGCGGGTGGTGGTGACTGTGCCATACCAGTGATGCTGTGCTTGACATGTTTGTACTACATGCACACATGTGCAAAGTGTGAAGGAGAAGTGTGCCACATAGTGCCCGATCACACATGACATGTGTACACAGGTCATCACACATCAATTGTGCAAATACATGATGAGACATGTGCAATATCACTGCCTGACACACCTAGGGCCTGCACATGTAGGACAGCAATGACAATGACTTGATGTACATCCTTGTGCGAGCCTGAGACCTCCATTCCTTTCGTGTGCGCATCCTATCAACAGTGTAAGCGTGTGAAACGCACCGTACACACGCTCTGAGGGCGTGTGTACGGTCCGTATCACTAGAGTTGTGTGGCCGTAGGAGCACGCGTGGTACGGACCGTACAAGTACAGTCCGTATCACTATAGTAGTGGCGCCGTAGGAGCACGCGTGGTACGGACCGTACACACGTACGTGTACTACCAGTGCCTACACGTATGTGTACTACCAGTGCGTACCCGTACGTGTACTACCAATGCCTACACGTACGTGTACGCACTGGTAGTACACGTACGGGTACGTGTACTACCAGTGCCTACACGTACGTGTACTACCAGTGCCTATACGTACGTGTACTATCAGTACCTACGTGTACTACCAATGCCTACACATACATGTACGCACTGGTAGTACACGTACTGGTACGTGTACTACCAGTGCCTACACGTATGTGTACTACCAGTGCGTACCCGTACGTGTACTACCAGTGCGTACCCGTACGTGTACTACCAGTGGTACGTGTACTACCAATGCCTACACGTACGTGTACGCACTGGTAGTACACGTACGGGTACGTGTACTACCAGTGCCTACACGTACGTGTACTACCAGTGCCTACACGTACGTGTACTACCAGTACCTACGTGTACTACCAGTGCCTACACATACATGTACGCACTGGTAGTACACGTACTGGTACGTGTACTACCAGTGCCTACACATACGTGTACTACCAGTGCCTACACGTACGTGTACTACCAGTGCGTACCCGTATGTGTACTACCAGTGCCTACACGTACGTGTACTACCAGTGCGTACCTGTACTACCAGTGCCTACACGTACGTGCACTACCAGTGCCTACACATTCGTGTACTACCAGTGCCTACACGTACGTGTACTACCAGTGCGTACACGTACGTGTACTACCAGTACCTACGTGTACTACCAGTGCCTACACATACATGTATGCACTGGTAGTACACGTACTGGTACGTGTACTACCAGTGCCTACACATACGTGTACTACCAGTGCCTACATGTACGTGTACTACCAGTGCGTACCCGTACGTGTCCTACCAGTGCCTACACGTACGTGTACTACCAGTGCGTACCTGTACTACCAGTGCCTACACGTACGTGCACTACCAGTGCCTACACATTCGTGTACTACCAGTGCCTACACGTACGTGTACTACCAGTGCGTACCCGTACGTGTACTACCAGTGCGTACCCGTACGTGTACTACCAGTGCGTACCCGTACGTGTACTACCAGTGCCTACACGTACGTGTACTACCAGTGCCTACACGTACGTGTAGGCACTGGTGGTACACGTACCCATACGTGTACTACCAGTGCGTACACGTACGTGTTAAACACACTGTGCAACTGGTGCCGTAGGTGTATGTGTGAAATGCACCGTACCTGTGTGTGGATTTGAAAATTACATAGGGGACACATAAGGGACAAGTATTAGGCACTCAATGCATGCTGGTTGTCATGGATACAGAGTTTTCAGTTCAAATTTTTCCATCAGGTGTCCTGGAAAAGTCAGTTGGGCACAAAATACAATGTTGTAAAGTGGTGGTTGACTTGACATGATGCTCAAAATTTGAACAATGCAAATGCTGTCACTGGTGTATGTGGAAAGGGATTGGAGTAAACGTAAGATGCGAATGAATCTGACCAATCACTATGTACTCCTCCAAATGAATGCCCCTCAGCAAGACAGATATAAGTAAGCCAGATCCCATGAGAGGGCACTTGCCTGCACAACTTTCCTGTTGACAACACTGCTGCTGTCTGTGCTTCCTCTGGCACCATGTCAAGGTCTGTGGAGAGGGCCCAGCCATTCACCCAGGAGGAGAATGAGGCATTTCTGGATGTCATCCTCCCACAGTACACCAGCCTGTATGGGAGACCAGGGGAGCAGGTGCGTACTGACTCCACTAGCTTTGACTGTGCACCTTTTTTGTGGCTGTCACTTCTGGCATTGTGTCCAGGTGTGACAGACATGTAATGTTGTTTAGAGTGGGTCCCGGGGGGGAATGGCTTATGTCTCCCATGCAGAGCATGATGTAGTTCATGTGTGCACTCCTCACTTGCATTGTGCTTACTGTGACATTCACTGGATAGTGCATGACACATTCAGCCTGGCCAATCCTTTGTGGCATTTTTTGTCTATAGTCCTGAGGTGATTCAGTGGTCCCCCCGGTGTGACAGGTGACTGTACCCACAGATGTGTGTGAGTTGAGTGGAGCTGTGGTGAGAGTGTCCAAGTGATGTGTACGCCCCCTGGACATTGATGTGTGTGAATGTTCCTTGTCATGTGGGTGAGTGTCTATGTGAAGTGTTGCACCACAGCTGCATGGAGGAGGCAACAGCTCTACCCATCTGATGTGAGAAGTAAGCCGTGCTGTGTGTCTGACTTGCTGAGCTAGCCCCACACCTGTGACACCCCACAGGCAAGTGGCACATGTGCAGAGTGAGGTTTGTATCCGCTGTTGCCAATGGCATGTGATTGATCTGTGCCTGTGTGTTTCTGTGTACTCTGCTGAGGTTGCATCAGTGGCCTGGGGCATGTAACTGCTTGGAGGTGCTGTCCATCAGCCTGGTGTTGCTTGTGATGCACAGTGTGTGCCATGATCATGGAGTGTGTCGCACCCCTCATGCCACCTGTGTACTTTATATGCCATGTAGTATTGGGGCTTCCACAGAGGCCAATGTCCATATGACAAAGATGCTATTCCTTGGCAGCAGCCTATGCCCTGTTCAACATATCAAAGATGTTCAAATGTGTGTCCCTCTGACATGGAGCAGGTGTAGTGATGTTGTCTCACTTTGTCATCCTCACAGGTAACTGCCTACGCAAAGGGGGAGATCTAGAAGCGGGCCATCAGGACCGTGAGATCGGTGGAGGGTCGCAGTCGGTGCCTAGCCCAAGTCAGAAAACGGTGGCAGGACATCCGGTGCTGGACCCGGAGGATCGCCCGGGTCCTGCTGAAGGACTCCCCTCCACGCCCCCACGGCGGGCGCTGACGCCTGACCCACCAGATGAGGCGTGTCCTGGCGGTGGTCTTCCCTGACATGGATAGGCGGTTACAGGAGAGACAGCAGCAAGGAGGGGGTAGGTACATGTGTGTTTGTTGTGTGTCACCAGCTTTTGGAAGTGCTCAGGCGCCTGGATACACTGCCAGGGTTTATATGTGCAGTGCATATCCTGTTCCCCCAAGTCAACCGGTGCTGTTCTTCCTCCCTTCCCCTCCTTGACATGTGTTCCCTGGTCTGTGTGTAATCACTATTGCACATGGTCATCTAGGCTGCCAGTTAATCCAAGTGCACATTGCTGTCTGCATCATGTGTGGGGGTGGTCTGTGACATGTGTTGGTACCTTGCCTGTGCCCTGTCCTGTTCAGTCATTTGGGGGTCCATATTTGTTAGCACTGATTCTGAGTCTCAACATAGGAGTGTGAGGTTTCAAATGAACAGACTTGCAGCATGCATGACCGATGTTGTGGCCTTAGACATGATGTGCATGAGTGGGAGATATGCATAGTGCTCATGTTACAGTCAGATCATTCCAGGACCATGGAGCAGTGTGCCCACTACAGTCCCCTGAGACACCCTTGCCTCGGAATCATGTGTGTCATCCAACACTGTGCCCATTCTCTGTGTGTTCAGCATAGGTTGGCCTCTGTGGCATTGTTCCCTGGCCTCATTTGTATTTATCTAAAGTGTGCTACATGTGTCCACTGGACAGGGTGACCCCATTTGGCTTGTGCATCCTCAGACTGGGCAGTGCCTGTGTTTGTAATTACAACTATCTGTTGATGGTTGTTTGTCACAAATATGTGTTGGCAGCCTCACGAGGTGATGTGGAGTACATTTTGGAATTCTTGATGCACATTTTTGTAAACCCTGATTAAGAGGCGTAACTTCTTGATCTGTCTCAATCACATTGTCTCAGGTATGGGGGGTTTGTGCGGGCGAGGCCTACATGTCCAAACCTTATGTCTCCTTGCCAGGTCTGACCTGTGTGTGATAATTGTCTGGACAGACACTCAACATGCAGTGACCCAGTCATGTTGTGCAGGGTTTAATGTTTGTGCTTTTCAGCATGTGTCAAAAGTTTAAATACATGATTCCTGCTCATCCATTTTTGGCACCAGTGTGTGGTCCAGATGCTACGTAGTTTTGTCTTTGTGTGCTGACATCTGTGTGGACATTCTTGCTTGCCATGAGGGTGTCTCCTCAGTGCAGGTGTGCCTTATTCCGACACAATTGCAGGCCCATTAGCTTATGCATTGTCCTGTGTTTGGACATGTGTGCCACTCCACATGACAGGCAGTGGGTCAGATGTGTTGCCAACTGTGTCATCATGGTACGGATGGCCATGTGACAGGTGGCATGATTCAAGTTGTTAGTCAAGAAGTCTTGTGCCTTGGCACTCACTACACTTGTCAACATGTCTTCATGTTTTCAATGCTTGACTTTGATGTTTTGTTGTGAAGGACAATAATGTGCCTGCATGACAGATGTCTCCCAAGGAAGTGCACAAGAAACCACCTTTACACTTTCAGGGGACACGCTGGCACATTTTAAAGAAAGGCACAGTTCGAATAAGACTGTTTTTCAGATTATACATATCCATGTTCCCACAGTGTGGTGGCATTTGGGTAAGTCCTTGGTTGTTGCTGATACCAAATTACGAGTGTCAAGTCATCCAGACCGCCGTGGTGCAATGTATATGTACTTACTGAAAACCCATTTCTTTCTAACAGTGGCTTCTTTGAATAAGGCTGGCAGCTCATACAATGACTGTGTAAAGGTAGTTTTGTGTACACCTCCTTGTGTGACTTCTTTTATACAGGCACATGTGTGTTCTGTTCACAAGGTGGCACATGCACACATTCTAAACATGTAGATTGTGTAAAGTGGTGTGATTCCCAAGGGATCACAATGTATTTCGTTTGGGTTTCCAAAGTACTTACAGGTCTCTGAGTGTGGTGAGACCTTCAGCATTGAGGTCTGTTATTTAGCCTTGGGTGCACCAATACTGTTTCGTTCACAGTAAACAAGAGGTGGCATGCCTTCATAGTATTGCTGTGCTCAACTGTTCCCAGACACTAGCTTCTCAGTATATTTCGATATCAAGTTATTTGCTGTTGTGTCCTATTTTTCCTTGTTTCCAAGTGGCATGGTGGGTCAACCAACTGGGGAGTGCATGGCTTACATATGTGCGGAGTAATCTAGATGTTACTCATGATGCATTGCCTGATATGCACTATGACCTATTTTGTTTGGACTCATGTGTCAGATGTATACAGGTGACTGATTATTTTCTGTATCTTCACCTTGCCCACAGCATCATCGGAGGACACCGAAGGAGACACCTGCACGGACCTGGAGGAGGGATCCAGCACCGGTGCCACCACTGCTGGCGAGCCTGCGGGAGCAAGTGGCACGGAGGGCGAGGAGAGTCAGGCGGAGGACCTGTCTGGTGGCGACACCGACTACGACGCTGACGGGTCCGAGGCTGAACTCCTCGAGGGGGCGGAGGCTGATACAACACCTGGCAGCAGCACAACATCTGTCCCCGCCTCCTCCATTCCCATCACCGCCCTCCCAGTTGCTCCGGTCCCTTCTGTCCGTGCAGGGCACCACCATGTCTCCTTCGTGCCAGGCACCTCACCCCCTGCCACTGTCACCCCTGCTGCCCTTACTGCAAAGTCTGTGGACATTCAGCGGTAGTTGCAGGTTGGCCAGACATCGATGCTGAATGTTCTCCATGTCCACACCAGACTGCTGACACAGATGGTGTCGTTCATGGAGGGCATGTCAGCAGCGATGTCTGACCAACGGATGTTGCTGAGGTCCATGGACTCTTTGCTGACGGCAGCAGTGAGTCTCCTGCAGCGCTTCGTCCCCCCCCTACCCCAGCCCCATCCACACTTCCCACTCCCATGCCTGTCCCATGCACACCCAGACATTCCCAAGCACGCACCCCACCAGACACAGGCAGCACACCAACACGTAAGGGCAAGCACACACCTCCTGGCACGCACACTCAGGGGGATTAAGGCACACCCACTGGGTCTGGGGCATACACGCAGCCACAGTCTGAGTCCGCATGCCTCACTACCCAGTCCCTCCAAAAGCACTCCCCTTGGCTCCCCTGCCACACAGTCAGACAAGGAGAGCTACATGTCTGTGCTGGGCCTCAGCCCCACTGGGTCACCAGGCCGCAAACGGGCAAGGCACTCCCCGGGTAGGGGAGTTGAGTCCCCCCCATGTCCACCCCCTCCCCCAGTAGCGTTGCACCCCATCCCTCCGACCCCCCCCATCCTTTGTGTCTGTGGTTTCTTTCGGTGCAGGGGATACTCTGGACGCCCTGGCAGAAGTGTGCAGCGCCGAGCTGACCTCCACCTTTGGCGCTGCCCCACCCCCTGTGGTGGAGGCGTCCGTCCCTGCACCCACCACACCTACCCTTACACCTCCTGTCCCTGCGGTGCCTGGTCCTTCCCCACATGATGCCCCCCCCAGTCGACGAACCTGAGGCTTCAAATGTGCAGGCAAGCTAGGGGAGACGCGTGCCCATGTGTGCCCCCAAGGACTTCTATTCTGGACTGGCCATTGGCCTTTGTATATGGTGTTCTTGAAAAAATTATGCTGATTAAAGCATTTTCTTTTTACTTTGAACACTATTGCATTTCAGGTATTGATGTTGGTGCTGATGCTCCAGGAGTTGGGGTTGTGGTAATGTGTTATGTTTCGGGCAAAGGTTCGAGTCTGATGGTCATGAGGTGGACCATGGGATCTGCGTGCCATCACAAGGTCTCTGCAAAGGATCTTTGGTCGTGTGTGTTATTTGTTTTTTGAGATATTGTACCAAGGAGTGTCCCTTCCTCCGTGGCGCCTGACATCTTCCCTGCAGAGAGTTGCACAATTGTTGTGCTGACCTGTGTATACATTCCCTTTGTTGGTGACGGATCCCTTCAACTATGGCCATGCCTGCTCAGCAATGTACAAGAGTGGCTCAGCACACAATCAAGCACAATGCTCAGCAATGTCTCCGGCTGCATCGTCTGTGCCATCCTTGCTAGTCCCTGTACTTGTGTATTGAGTATGTTGCCATGCCTTCAGGGAGAAATTCTCCCTTTCCGCACTATGCATGTGTGTAATCCCAGCCTAGCACACATATGGTACTTGTTCTGCAGGGTATTTGGGCATCTGACTCACAATTGTTGGCATTGTATCTGTGGGAACTCCACCCTATTCCTTCCATGAGAGACAACATCATGGTGGCTGTCCCAGCACCTGTACATTCCTATCAGTCCTGGGATGTGCGTGACAGTGTGTGTTCCCTTTGGCTCGCTTAGTTTAGTAGGCATTGACATGACTATACAGTCTTGTGGCATGATCTCTGTGTGTGTATTGTGCTGCATCCGCCAGGGGTGGGTATGCATGTGTCATTTGTCCTCACACCCACATGTGGTGTGTCATGCAGTGGGGGAAAGACATCCATCCTCATGGGAGTGGGACACTGCTGTCAGTGATGTGTTGTTATGGCACTATCAACATAGTCGAAAATTAGGGATGCGTACATACACCCATGGAGTTGTGGTCATCTGATAATGATGTACACACCCCCATGTCTCTGTCCACTGCTGGGAGTGATAGGCACCCACCCCTCACATGTCTCTGTCCACTACTGGTATTCCTCTGCACCCACCCCTCACATGTCTCTGTCCACTGCTGGGAGTGATAGGCACCCACCCCCATGTCTCGGTCCACTCATGGGAGTGATAGGCACCCACCCCTCACATGTCTCTGTCCACTGCTGGGAGTGATAGGCACCCACCCCTCACATGTCTCTGTCCACTGCTGGGAGTGATAGGCACCCACACCCATGTCTCTGTCCACTGCTGGGAGTGATAGGCACCCACCCCTCACATGTCTCTGTCCACTACTGGTATTCCTCTGCACCCACCCCTCACATGTCTCTGTCCACTGCTGGGAGTGATAGGTACCAACCCCTCACATGTCTCTGTCCACTGCTGGGAGTGATAGGCACCCACCCCTCACATGTCTCTGTCCACTGCCGGGAGTGATAAGCACCCACCCCCATGTCTCTGTCCACTGCTGGGAGTGATAAGCACCCACCGCTCACATGTCTCTGTCCACTGCTGGTATTCCTCTGCACCCACCCCTCACATGTCTCTGTCCACTGCTGGGACTGATAGTGATAGGCACCCACCCCTCACATGTCTCTGTCCACTGCTGGTATTCCTCTGCACCCACCCCTCACATGTCTCTGTCCACTGCTGGGAGTGATAGGCACCCACCCCCATGTCTCTGTCCACTCCTGGGAGTGATAGGCACCCACCCCTCACATGTCTCTGTCCACTGCTGGGAGTGATAGGCACCCATCCCTCACATGTCTCCGCCCACTGCTGGGAGTGATAGGCACCCACCCCCATGTCTCTGTCCACTGCTGGGAGTGATAGGCACCCACCCCTCACATGTCTCTGTCCACTGCTGGTATTCCTCTGCACCCACCCCTCACATGTCTCTGTCCACTGCTGGGAGTGATAGGCACCCACCCCTCACATGTCTCTGTCCACTGCTGGGAGTGATAGGCACCTACCCCCATGTCTCTGTCCACTGCTGGGAGTGGTAGGCACCCAATCCCTCACATGTCTCTGTCCACTGCTGGGAGTGATAGGCACCCACCCTCACATGTCTCTGTCCACTGCTGGGAGTGATAGGCACCCACCCCCATGTCTCTGTCCACTGCTGGGAGTGATAGGCACCCACCCCTCACATGTCTCTGTCCACTGCTGGTATTCCTCTGCACCCACCCCTCACATGTCTCTGTCCACTGCTGGGAGTGATAGGCACACACCCCTCACATGTCTCTGTCCCCTGCTGGGAGTGATAGGCACCCACCCCCATGTCTCTGTCCACTGCTGGGAGTGATAGGCACCCACCTCTCACATGTCTCTGTCCACTGCTGGGAGTAATAGGCACCCACCCCTCACATGTCTCTGTCCACTGCTGGGAGTGATAGGCACCCACCCCTCACATGTCTCTGTCCACTGCTGGGAATCCCAGGCAGCCAATCACCCTTGGTGCAGTACACTGCTGTCCTGGGCATACACACACCCCAATATACTGGTAATATGTTGCACCAGGCCCTAAGCCAACATTCGTGGCATGTGTATGCCTTGTATCACAAATGTACTGGTGCCCTAGGTGTACGTGTGATGTGGTCCGTACCCCCGCATTCATAGGTTGGGTACGGTCCGTACCACGCGTACCCCTACTTCACCACTACAATGGTGGTGTGGACCGTACCCACGCTCTGAGGGCGTGGGTATGGTCTGTACCACGCATACCCCTACATCACCACTACAATGGTGGTACGGACCGTACACACGGACTCAGAGCGTGGGTACGGTCCGTACCACCATTGTAGCGGTGATGTGGGGGTACGCGTGGTACGGACCGTACCCACGCTCTGAGGGTGTGGGTACGGTCCGTACCACCATTGTAGTGGTGATGTAGGGGTACGCGTGGTACGGACCATACCCACGCTCTGAGGGCGTGGGTACGGTCCATACCACCATTGTAGTGGTTATGTAGGGGTACGCGTGGTACGGACCGTACCCACGCTCTGAGGGCGTGGGTACGGTCCGTACCACACGTACCCCTACATCACCACTACAATGGTGGTACGGACCGTACCCACGCTCTGAGGGCGTGGGTACGGTCCATACCACACGTACCCCTACATCACCACTACAATGGTGGAACGGACCATCCCACCATTGTAGTGGTGACGGGTACGCGTCCACTTCTGTTGTTGCGGTACGCAGGCATTGGTGGACACGCCCCCGAAGTGACCAGACCCTGGAGGTAAATGTATGTACAGAATATAGTATTTTTAAAATTGGGTAGGGGTTATGTTTCCTGCCCCTCGGCCCCCCTTTGCCCCTGGGTGTTGTTCTGACCTTGTGCGGCGTGCGCGGCGGTTTCGGTGCACCAGGTCGTAGGCTAGGAGGGCCGGGATGACACGTAGGATGGGGTCCATGGCTGTCGGTCGCGTACCGGTGCTCCTTCTTCGCGTCGTCCTCAATTTCCCAGTTTTTGGCTTCCGTAAAAAATGAGCCGTGCGGAGTGACGTGGGCACGAATCGTACTTGCTGGTCTGTAAAACGCTGCCTGACTCCGTCCGGACGTCACGTACGCGACGTCCCGGATCAGAATTGTGGGTATTTTTTAGCCGCACATAGTTTTTTACGAATCGTACGGAAATGGTATCTCTGTACGAATCGTACTTGCTGCTTTGTAAGGAGGATTTCCCGGGTACGAGTCGTACGGAGAAAACGCTCCGTACGACCATTCGTACCCGGGTTTTACAGGATCGGAATCGGCACCTTAGTAGGGTATAACAATAATAATAATAAAATAATATAATATAAAATAAAATATTATCATAATAAAATGTTTTCTCTTTTCTAAAATATAAATATATATTATGATTTTTTGGTTGCAAAAAAGTGGAGTCGCATACCGATCGTGTACCTATCTCGGTGGGTGCGCGGATTCAAGCCGCCATATTGCTAAAGTAGGGTAGGATGCGCGTTTGGTGTGGGATGGGTGCGCTTTGCCCGGCCCCGTGTAACGTCACGTACGTATTTCTGGGGGTCGCGCCAGGTGCGCGAGTTCCGGAAAAAATTTATGTTTTAAAAGTATATGTATGTAACCTAAATATGTATATTAGAGCAAAAGATTATCGAAATTAATTATAAAAATCATATATTTGTAATTGCAATAAAGTCATATTATTCTTAAATATATTTTCCGGAAGTCGCGTCGGGTGCACGCTTGTTGCGCGCCCGGTGCGCAATTCCCACGTGACTTCAAAAGAAAGCATTTCATGGGTTTACAAGGTTTTGATTCTAGAACTTGAAGGACCCCACCCATATTTTTCATTCCTTCAACACCATCAGAGGAGATACACCTGCTGTGTTTTCTCAGCTATTTGGTGGCATTTTTTAAATGTTTTTTTACATCATAGAAAATGGCTTCTTCAATTCCTCAAGTGGATTTACCATCTGATGAAGAAGATTTGGGGGAACCGGTGAAGAAAAGAAAAGAGCCTGTTGTGTGGGCGTTCTTCACCATACCAGATGGGGAAAAGAAAGTCAATGCCAGGAAAGGTAGCTGCACACTGTGCCCGAGGGTGCTGTTATGCGGAAGTGACAAAAAATATTCCTGTGGCACTTCCAGCATGATGAAACATCTGCAAACTATCCACCCTCGTCATCTGGCCCACGGGCAACTTCGTCACGCGCAAGAACTTTTGCAGCGGGATGACCAGGTTGCTGGTCCAAGCACCTCGGGATCCTCTAGTTCCTCATCTCGTGGACCTGACATTCGTCCAGAATTTGACGAGTTAGAGCAGCTCTGCATCAAATGTAAGACTGTCCTCTGTTATGGAGAGTGGTCTGTTGATGTTGTGGTTTCTGCCACTAGAAATCACACTTGCTAATTTTATTTTGTTGCAATGACAATTTAATTGGAAAGTTGTATAGTTTGTTCTGTTGTTTTTCCGGTTTAAAAAAAAAGATATATACATAAAATAGTTAAAAAAACACAAAAAAAGTTCAAAAAATAAAAAAACGGTTCTTTTTAGAACCACCTATTCTGTTAAAAAAGAGAAATAAGTGCATGGTAGTGCTTGGGTGATTGCATGAGTACATGTGTAGAGCTTGAGTGATTGAAAGAGTGCATGGGTAGTGCCTGGGTGATTGCATGAGTGAATCAGTAGTACGTAGGTAGTTGCATGAGTGCATAGGTAGTGCCTGCGTGATTGGACGAGTGCACGGGTAATGCCTGGGTTATTGCACGAGTGCACCACTAATGCCTTAGTGATTACAACACTACGGGGCCGATTCTGATGGCCGGTCGGACAGCTGTCCATAGCCTTACCCTGCGACCGAAACGTACCCGGAGCCGGTCCGTCCTTTATAGGAATTATGATGCGCATAACTGCCAAAAACACGACCGACACGTAGGCTGTGAATCAAGACCCATTCTCCGTCCGAGACGTAACTCCCAAAGAGGAACCGTGTCGCCCGGAAGCAGTATCCATAGCTGTTTCCGGCATGACAAGTACCATGCGTACTTCCTACGCGCCGGACGGGTTGTCACGTACGGCACGTCACAGCATCCGGAAAACAAGCATATCAGCTACGATTGGCGCCACAACTCAATACACAGCTACGAGACGGAACAGCTTGCAGTGGGTACGAGACGGAGCAACAAGCAGCATGTACAACACAAACACATCATGAATCCCATCGCGCAGGTCATACCAGTACTCTACATCTATAACCGGATCAGGGACCGACGCCGACGGTGCGGACGGTAAGTCAGACACCTACCACATAAACAAACGACACGTTCCCGCACAATGGCACACACACACAGGGGATACATATCCTGGCCACTAACAACAGCCCACCATAGGGGTTGCATGGCCAGCACCACTAACACCCCCACCCATAGGGGGCCTGTTGCCCATCACCCCTGCCACCCCCACTCACAGGGGACCTGTTGCCCATCACCCCTGCCACCCCCCTCACAGGGGACCTGTTGCCCATCACCCCTGTCACCCCCACTCACAGGGCTTATGTTGCCCATCACCCCTGCCACCCCCACTCAAAGGGGACCTGTTGCCCATCACCTCTGCCACCCCCACTCACAGGGGACCTGTTGCCCATCACCCCTGCCACCCCCACTCACAGGGCTTATGTTGCCCTTCACCCCTGCCACCCCCACTCACAGGGCTTATGTTGCCCATCACCCCTGCCACCCACACCCATAGGGGGCCTGTTGCCCATCACCCCTGCCACCCCCACTCACAGGGGACCTGTTGCCCCTCACCTCTGCCACCCCCACTCACAGGGCTTATGTTGCCCATCACCCCTGCCACCCCCACTCATAGGGGACCTGTTGCCCATCACCTCTGCCACCCCCAGCCATAGGGGACCTGTTGCCCATCACCCCTGCCACCCCCACTCACAGGGCTTATGTTTCCCATCACCCCTGCCACCCCCACTCACAGGGCTTATGTTTCTCATCTCCCCTGCCACCCCCACTCACAGGGCTTATGTTTCCCGTCACCCCTGCCACCCCCACTCACAGGGCTTATGTTTCCCATCACCCCTGCCACCCCCACTCACAGGGCTTATGTTTCCCATCACCCCTGCCACCCGCACTCACAGGGCTTATGTTGCCCATCACCCCTGCCACCCTCACTCATAGAGGACCTGTTGCCCATCACCCCTGCCACCCCCAGCCATAGGGGACCTGTTGCCCATCACCCCTGCCACCCCCACTCACAGGGCTTATGTTTCCCATCACCCCTGCCACCCCCATTCACAGGGCTTATGTTTCCCATCACCCCTGCCACCCCCACTCACAGGGCTTATGTTTCCCATCACCCCTGCCACCCCCACTCACAGGGCTTATGTTGCCCATCACCCCTGCCACCCCCCCACTCACAGGGCTTATGTTTCCCATCACCCCTGCCACCCCAGCCATAGGGGACCTGTTGCCCATCACCCCTGCCACCCCCAGCCATAGGGGACCTGTTGCCCATCACCCCTGCCACCCCCACTCACAGGGCTTATGTTTCCCATCACCCCCACTCACAGGGGACTTTTTGCCCATCACCCCTGCCACCCCAGCCATAGGGGACCTGTTGCCCATCACCCCTGCCACCCCCACTCACAGGGGACCTGTTGCCCATCACCCCTGCCACCCCCACTCACAGGGCTTATGTTGCCCACCACCCCTGTCACCCCCACTCATAGGGGACCTGTTGCCCATCACCCCTGCCACCCCCAGCCATAGGGGACCTGTTGCCCATCACCCCTGCCACCCCCACTCACATGGCTTATGTTTCCCAGCACCCCTGCCACCCCCACTCACAGGGCTTATGTTGCCCATCACACCTGCCACCCCCAGCCATAGGGGACCTGTTGCCCATCAACCCTGCCACCCCCACTCACAGGGCATATGTTGCCCATCACCCCTGCCACCCCCACTCAAAGGGGACCTGTTGCCCATCACCTCTGCCACCCCCACTCACAGGGGACCTGTTGCCCATCACCCCTGCCACCCCCACTCACAGGGCTTATGTTGCTCATCACCCCTGCCAACCCCACTCACAGGGCTTATGTTGCCCATCACCCCTGCCACCCACACCCATAGGGGGCCTGTTGCCCATCACCCCTGCCACCCCCACTCACAGGGGACCTGTTGCCCATCACCTCTGCCACCCCCACTCACAGGGCTTATGTTGCCCATCACCCCTGCCACCCCCACTCATAGGGGACCTGTTGCCCATCACCTCTGCCACCCCCAGCCATAGGGGACCTGTTGCCCATCACCCCTGCCACCCCCACTCACAGGGCTTATGTTTCCCATCACCCCTGCCACCCCCACTCACAGGGCTTATGTTTCTCATCACCCCTGCCACCCCCACTCACAGGGCTTATGTTTCCCGTCACCCCTGCCACCCCCACTCACAGGGCATATGTTTCCCATCACCCCTGCCACCCGCACTCACAGGGCTTATGTTGCCCATCACCCCTGCCACCCTCACTCATAGAGGACCTGTTGCCCATCACCCCTGCCACCCCCAGCCATAGGGGACCTGTTGCCCATCACCCCTGCCACCCCCACTCACAGGACTTATGTTTCCCATCACCCCCACTCACAGGGGACTTTTTGCCCATCACCCCTGCCACCCCCAGCCATAGGGGACCTGTTGCCCATCACCCCTGCCACCCCCACTCACAGGGGACCTGTTGCCCATCACCCCTGCCACCCCCACTCACAGGGCTTATGTTGCCCATCACCCCTGCCACCCCCACTCATAGGGGACCTGTTGCCCATCACCCCTGCCACCCCCAGCCATAGGGGACCTGTTGCCCATCACCCCTGCCACCCCCACTCACATTGCTTATGTTCCCATCACCCCTGCCACCCCCACTCACAGGGCTTATGTTTCCCGCCACCCCTGCCACCCCCACTCACAGGGCTTATGTTGCCCTTCACCCCTGCCACCCGCACTCACAGGGCTTATGTTGCCCATCACCCCTGCCACCCTCACTCATAGAGGACCTGTTGCCCATCACCCCTGCCACCCCCAGCCATAGGGGACCTGTTGCCCAGAAGGCGACCTCAGAGGGGCCCGGAGGGGGCCCTGACTGTCCTGAGACCCACCCTCAAAGTATCGTAGCCGGGCACTGGCGGGAGACTCCGCAGGGGAGGAATCTCGTATCTAGGATCGTACACTCGGCACCACACGACAAAGAGACACCACACCGAGGGTTCTTAGGATTCAAGCTTTATCAAATCGAAGTGGTAGGATCTTTATGATCAGCAAAGCAGATATTTACAAGCAGAGCGTGGGCTCACAGAGTCTTGGCGGGGGTAGGAGGTAGCGGGACAGTCTTTGGGGGGGGATGGATCAAATGCAGGAGCGTACCCGGCGCACAGCTCACAATCCTCGAGCCGGGGGATACGCTTGTCGTCGTGGGGTCCGGCGGGACCAAAGAGAGTCTGGGGGAGCCGCGAGTCACTCAGCAGGGCTCAAGCACAAGTTCGGAGGTCTTACGATCTTCAGGGAGCCGCGAGTCACTCAGCAGGCTCAGGCACAAGTTCGGAGGTCTTACAATCTTCAGGGAGCCGCGAGTCACTCAGCAGGGCTCAAGCACAAGTTCGGAGGTCTTACGATCTTCAGGGAGCCGCGAGTCACTCAGCAGGGCTCAAGCACAGGTTCGGAGGTCTTACGATCTTCAGGCAGCCGCGAGTCACTCAGCAGGGCTCAGATGTTCCAAGGCGAATCTGCCGGACAGTCCCAGAGCACCCCTTGTTATAGGTCGACCCCTCTTTGATGTCCGGGGTCTGTGCAGGCAGGGGTCTTGTCACCTGGGGGTCGCTTGTCGAGGTTTCCTGCCATTGTCTTTTGATCCTTTCAGGGCCGGGTCGGGAGGAGTCCCAGACACCCAGCAGGCGTGGAGCCAGCCCTCAGGGAGGCTGGAGGGCCGATCGAAACCCATCGTCCCAGGGGAGTTCAGAGGTGCGATAGAAACGGCTCCTCCCTCTCTCATCCCCTGGAAGCGTGATGTCCTCCAGCCGGAGTGGCGCCTCTAGGCCCGGGTTGTGCTGGGGCCGGGCGGCCATCTTGGTGCATGAAGTGGGCACGCGTGCCCGGGGTGGCCGAAAGGAGAGAGGCCATGGACGGGGATGCCCGGGTCGCGTGTGTGTGTTCTGGTGGGAAGGATCGGCTGGGCCGTGTGCTTGGGGTCCCAGGTACCAGGTTAGGTAGTGCGAGGACAGGAAGAGCCATGCTACGAGACCGGGTCTAACACTCGTCCCCCCCAGCTGAAAGCCGGAGAGAACTACCCATCATCTTGGGGGGTTCTCTTCGCTGAGGCGGAAGAACCGGGAGAGGCCGTCAGCGTTGGCGTGGTCCGTACCAGGGCGATGTTCTACGGTGAAATCCATCCCCTGGAGGGAGATTGACCACCGCAGTAGCTTGGGGTTTTCTCCTCGCATCTGCATGAGCCATCGCAAGGGCCGATGGTCGGTTTGGACTTTGAAATGGGTGCCAAACAGGTAAGGGCGCAGCTTCTTGAGGGCCCAGACTACGGCAAATGCTTCGCGCTCAATGGTGCTCCACCTCTGTTCTCTGGGCAACAGCCGCCGGCTGAGGAAGGCGATGGGCTGGTCTAGGCCTTGGTCATTCACCTGGGACAGGACGGCTCCAATGCCATGCTCGGAGGCATCGGTCTGGACTACAAACTCCTTGGAGTAGTCGGGAGCCTGGAGGACGGGGGCCGTGCACATGGCCTTCTTTAGGGCATCGAACGCTTCCTGGCAGGCAGTCGTCCACTGCACCCTCTTGGGCTGTTTTTTGGATGTGAGTTCGGTGAGGGGGCCAACCAGGCTGCCATACCCCCGGATGAATCTTCGGTAGTAGCCAGTGAGGCCCAGGAAGGCTCGGACCTCCGTTTGGGTGGTGGGTGGTTCCCAGGCTAGGATGGCGTCGATCTTCGGCTGTAGAGGGGCGACCTGACCGCTCCCGACCTGGTGCCCCAGGTAGACTACTGATCCTTGCCCAATCTGGCACTTGCTGGCTTTTACTGTGAGGCCTGCCTGGCGCAGGGCGGTTAGCACTCTCCGGAGGTGCTGGAGGTGCTCACTCCATCCGGAACTGAAAACGGCGATGTCGTCTAGATAGGCCGCACTGAACTGTTCCATCCCGGCCAGGACCCTATTCACCAGTCGCTGGAAGGTGGCCGGGGCATTTTTCATTCCGAAGGGCATTACGCGGAAGCGATAATGCTCATCTGGGGTGGAGAAGGCGGACCGCTCCTTGGCTTCCTCTGTGAGCGCAATCTGCCAGTATCCGCAGGTGAGGTCGAATGTGCTGAGGAACCGGGCCGCCCGAGTCGGTCAATGAGCTCGTCGGCTCGGGGAATGGGGTGGGCATCGGCCTGGGTGATGTCATTGAGCCCCCGGTAGTCCACGCAGAATCGGAGCTCGGGGGCGACACCGGGGGCCGCTGCCTTCGGAACTAGGACCACGGGGCTGGCCCAGGGACTATCGGATGGCTCGATCACCCCCAGGGTCAACATCTTCGAGACTTCAGCTTGAATGCAGGACCGGACCCGGTCAGGGACTCGGTAGGCTCGGTGTCTTACTGGCGGGCTGTCCCCGGTGTCTACGTCATGGACACACCAGTCGGTGACTCGGGGGATCAGGGAGAAGAGGTCGGAGAATTGTCCTAGGAGCTGGCGACAGTCCGCTTGTTGCTGGTCAGTGAGGGATGGGGAGAGGTTCACTCCTTCCACGGAGCCATCCTTCTCCCTGACACACAGGAGGTCCGGGAGGGGATCGGACTCATCTTCGGCCCCGTCATCGGTGGCCAGCAGGAGGCTCAGTTCTGTCCGCACGAAGTGAGGCTTGAGGCGGTTCACGTGTAGGACCCGCAGGGGATCCCGGGGCGACTGGACGTCCACCAAGTACGTGACTGGACTCTTCCGCTCAATCACTTTGAAGGGCCCGGTCCACTTGTCCTGGAGGGCGCCAGGCTTCACGGGGGCCATGACCCATACCTGCTGGCCCGGCTGGAACTCGACCAGAGTGGCATTCTGGTCGTACCAGCGCTTCATCTCTTCTTGGCTTGCCTCCAGGTTGGCCTCGGCCAGCTCTCGGAACTTCCTGGTCTGGTTCCGGAGGGCCAGAACGTATTGGAACACATCTCGTGGGGTGGTCTGGGGTGCTGCCTCCCACCCTTCCTTAACCAAGCTGAGGGGACCTCGGACGGGGTGTCCATATAGTAATTCAAACGGGCTGAACCCCAAGGACTTCTGTGGGACTTCCCGGTAAGCGAACAGGAGGCAGGGGAGCAGGACGTCCCACTTACGCCGGAGGGGTTCTTCTAGGCCGTTGATCATCCCTTTCAGAGTCCGGTTAAACCTTTCTACTAGGCCGTTCCCTTGGGGATGGTACGGGGTGGTGAACTTATAGGACACTCCACATTGTTGCCACAGGGACGTCATGTATTTTGAGATAAAATTAGTGCCGCGATCGCTCACGACCTCGCGGGGAAAACCCACCCGGGAAAAGATCCCCATCAGGGCTCGGCCCACCACGGGAGCCGTGACGGTGCGTAGGGGGATCGCCTCAGGGTATCGGGTGGCGTGATCCACTAGGACCAGGATGAAACGGTGACCTTGGGAGGTGGGGGGATCCAGGGGCCCCACGATGTCGATCCCGACTCGTTCGAATGGGGTACTGACGACCGGGAAGGGTTGGAGGGGAGCCTTGCGCTTCCCCCCACTCTTCCCACTAGCCTGGCACGTGGGACAGGATTTGCAGTGGGCTTCTACAGCTGCTTTCATCCTAGGCCAGTAAAAGTGAGTCACGAGCCGGCTGTAGGTCTTGTCCTGACCCAGGTGGCCGGCGAGGGGGACGTCATGGGCCAAGCCCAGGAGGAAGTCTCGGAAGCGTAGGGGTACCACCAGCACCCGGCCGGATCCTAGCTCCACCGACTTCTGCTCACTGTACAAGAGGTTATTTTCCCAATAAACTCGGTGCGTTCCGGTTTGGTCGCCTGCGGCTTTGCCCTCGGCCTGGTGCCGCAGTCCGACCAGGGAAGGACAGGTGGCTTGCTCCCGGCAGAACTCCTCCCGGGTGGGCCCGCCCTCGTGGCGCCACGGGGCCAATTCGGCCAGATCGCCTAACTCAGGGACCGGGGTGGTGTCGGACGGTGAGGGTTCGTCGCTGGCGACTGACCCTCCCGATGGGGGGACGGGAGGACCCTCGGCGGGGACTGCTCTGACTCCCTTGGTCGGGGTGTCCTCGACTTCCCCCAGGGGGGTGAGTCGGGCGGACATAGATCGGGTGGTGGCGCACACCCACTCGGGGAGTCCCATCATTCCTAGGTGGGCCTTGCGCTCAACGTACTTCCAGGGAGAACTCTCCAGGTCGTTCCCTAAGAGGCAGTCGACCGGCTGGGAGGTTCTTACGGCAACCCTCAGTTTACCTATCACCCCTCCCCACTCAAACGGCACCAGGGCTACCTGACACATACTCTCTCTATTATCTGCGGAAATTACGGGGCAAAAGACGTTGGGTAGGATCTGCTCCTCGGGGACTAAGTGCCTGAGGACACCGGTGATGCGGGCCCCGGTGTCTCGCAGGGCTTCTATTTGGTGGCCATTGATCTTGACGAGCTGCCCGTACTTCTTCGTGTTGGAGGGCAGGAGGCTACCAGGGACCATCTCTCTATCTCCCAGGGATACTAGGGCCATAGGTGCGGGTTCCCACTCCCCGGTGTCCTCAACCTCCTCCCCCAGGGCTACGTTGGCTATCTGTCTAGCAGGTTTTGCAGCAGGGGGGACCTGGGGGGCCATGGGGCACTCCGGGTCATTGGCGTAGTGCCCGGGCTTCTGACAACAGAAACAAGTTATGGTTACCCGGTGCCCCCGTCTCCCGGGGGGTCCGGAGACTGGTGGGGGGGGGCGCCGGGAAAGGTGGAGGTTGGGTCTTCGGGGGACTCGACTGGGACTCTCTCTGCCCTCCCTGGTTCCCTCCCCCTCTCTGGCGGGGTGGTCCCTGACTGGCTCGGGGGTATTCTCCTACAATGCTCCGGGGGACCCGGGTGTTGGTCCAGCGGTCTGCTTCCACAGCCAGCTTCCTGGGATCGGTGAGTTTGCTGTCGAGCAGATGCTGGCGTAGTTCCACAAAGCAGTTCGCAGCCAGGTGTTCCCACAACATGAGGTCGGTGAGTTCCTCGAGGGTGGTGACCTTGCTGCCCTTGATCCACCCATCGAAGGCCCGACTGAAAAAGTTTACATACTCCACCCAGGTGGTGCCCGGGATCTTCCTGCAGTCCCGGAATCGCTGACGGTACATCTCTGGGGTGAGGCCGTACCTGGTGAGGAGAGCCTCTTTCATGTGGCTGTAGGAGGTCTGCAGGGAGATGGGTAGGTCGAGCAGGGTGTCCCTTCCTTCGCTCAGAAACCGTCCCCACAGCCCTGCCCCCCAGTCCTTCTGCGGGACCCGATGAGAGGTCATGGCGACCTCGTAGGCCCTGAACCATTGTTGAATGTCATCATTTTTATAATATTCTTTGACCACGTCCTTGGGGATGTGGACCTTCTGTTCCGCCGGGGAGGCCGCCTCTCGGTTCCCCGGGGGCCTCCCTTCCTCGTTTCTGGCTTTGAGCTCGATCTCCTTCAAGCTGCGTTCGTGCTCTAGTTGGAGCTTCCTTCCTTCGTGCTCCCGTTGGAGCTTCTTCTCTTCTAATTCGCCTTGTACGCGCATTTGTTCTACTGCTAGCTTTTTTTCCGCTAATTTCAATTCGCCTTCGATTTTGAGTTTGGCTAACTCGAGTTCGTGATTGCGACTTCTCTCTCTGTCTGCGAGTTCTTCCGGGGAAAGGCCCCCGTCTGGCACGAAGCCTCGCACCTGATTGCTGCTGCTTTCGCCTTGTGCGGGTTCTGCTTCGTCGTGTCGCTCCCCCATGCCTTCTGGGCGGGAGGCCCCGGCATCCACCCAAGCTTTCAGTGCTTTCTGCAAATCTTCTTTGGTGTTGAGACCGGTGGTAGCGAATTTAAGTTCTTTGCAGAATTGCTTCAGTTCTTTGTGCGTGTGTTAGACGGCGACCTCAGAGGAGCCCGGAAGGGTGTCCTGACTTCCCTGAGTCCCACCCGTGTAGTATTGTAGCCGGGCACTGGCGAGAGATTCCCCAGGGGGAGGAATCTCGCAACTAGGATCGTACTTCTGGCACCACACGACACAGAGAGACCACACTGGGTATTCTCAGAAAACAAGCTTTATCAAATAGGTATCACTGCAAATATGTACAAGGGGAGCACGGGCTCCAGAGTCTCGGAAAGGTAGGGGGTAGCGGGACTGTCTCTGGTAACGGTTCAAAGCAGGGACGTATCCGGCGCACAGCTCACAATCCTCGAGCCGGGGGATACGTGGTCGGAGTCGGGGTCCGGTGGGACCGTGAGGGTCTGGGGGAGCCGCGAGTCACTCAGCGGGCTCAGGTACAGGTTCGGAGGTCTTACGATCTTCAGGGAGCCGCGAGTCACTCAGCAGGGCTCAGGTACGAGTTCGGAGGTCTTACGATCTTCAGGGAGCCGCGAGTCACTCAGCAGGGCTCAGGTACGAGTTCGGAGGTCTTACGATCTTCAGGGAGCCGCGAGTCACTCAGCAGGGCTCAGGTACGAGTCGGAGGTCTTACGATCTTCAGGGAGCCGCGAGTCACTCAGCAGGGCTCAGGTGGGTTCAAGTTCCAGGAGCCGCGACCACGTCGGCAGCTCTCGTTGTTCCAGCGTCGAATCTCTCGGACAGTCTCAGAGCACCCCTTGTTATAGGTCGACCCCGCTTTGATGTCCGGAGTCTGTGCAGGCGGGGGTCTTGTCACCTGGGGGCCGCTTGTCGGGGTTTCCTGCTATTGTCTTTTGATCCTTTCAGGGCCGGGTCAGGAGGAGTCCCAGACACCCAGCAGGCACGGAGCCAGCCCGCAGGGAGGCCGGAGGGCCGATTGAAACCCATCGTCCCAGGGGAGTTAGAGGTGCGATAGAAACTGCTCCTCCCTATCTCATCCCCTGGAAGCGTGATGTCCTCCAGCCGGAGTGGCGCCTCGAGGCCCGGGTCGCGCTGGAGCCGGGCGGCCATCTTGTTGCATGGAGTGGGCACGCGGGCCCGGGGTGGCCGAAAGGAGAGAGGCCATGGACGGGGATGTCCGGGGTTGGTGCGGGTGTCCTGGTGGGAAGGGCCGGTTGGGCCGCGGGCTTGGGCTGCAGGCGCCAGGTTTCGGTGGTGCGGGGGCACGGAGGGCCATTCTTCAAGGCCGGGTCCAACACGCGTCCCCCCCAGCTGAAAGCCGGAGAGAACTGCCCATCACCTTGGGGGGTTCTCTTCGCTGAGGCGGAAGAACCGGGAGAGGCCGTCAGCGTTGGCGTGGTCCGTACCAGGGCGGTGTTCTACGGTGAAGTCCATTCCCTGGAGGGAGATTGACCACCGCAGTAGCTTGGGGTTTTCTCCTCGCATCTGCATGAGCCATCGCAAGGGCCGATGGTCAGTTTGGACTCTGAAATGGGTGCCGAACAGGTAGGGTCGTAGTTTTTTGAGTGCCCAGACCACGGCAAAGGCTTCGCGCTCTATGGTGCTCCATCTCTGTTCTCGGGGTAGCAGCCGCCGACTGAGGAAGGCGACGGGCTGGTCTAGGCCTTGATCATTCATTTGGGACAGGACGGCCCCAATGCCATGCTCGGAGGCATCGGTCTGGACTATGAACTCCTTGGTGTAGTCGGGAGCCTGGAGGACGGGGGCAGTGCACATGGCCTTTTTTAGAGCATCGAAAGCTTCCTGGCAGGCAGCCATCCACTGCACCCTCTTTGGCTGTTTTTTAGACGTGAGTTCAGTGAGAGGGCCGACCAGGCTGCCATACCCCCGAATGAATCGGCGGTAGTAGCCCGTGAGTCCCAGAAAGGCTCGGACTTCCGTTTGGGTGATGGGTGGGTCCCAGGCCAGGATGGCGTCGATCTTTGGCTGTAGAGGGGCGACCTGGCCACTCCCGACTTGGTGCCCCAGGTAGACTACGGATCCTTGCCCGATCTGGCACTTGCTGGCTTTTACGGTGAGGCCTGCCTGGCGCAGGGCGGTTAGCACTCTCCGGAGGTGCTGGAGGTGCTCACTCCACTCTGAACTGAAGACAGCGATGTCGTCCAGATAGGCCGCGCTGAACTGTTCTAGCCCGGCCAGGACCCTATTTACCAGTCTCTGGAAAGTGGCCGGGGCATTTTTCATCCCGAAGGGCATCACGCGGAAGCGGTAGTGTCCATCGGGGGTGGAGAAAGCAGACCGCTCCTTGGCCCCTTCGGTGAGCGCAATCTGCCAGTAGCCGCAGGTGAGGTCGAAAGTGCTGAGGAACCGGGCGGCCCCTAGTCGGTCAATGAGCTCGTCGGCTCGGGGAATGGGGTGGGCATCGGCTCGGGTAACGTCATTGAGCCCCCGGTAATCCACGCAGAACCGGAGCTCGGGGGCGACACCGGGGGCTGCTGCCTTCGGAACCAGGACCACGGGGCTGGCCCAGGGACTGTCAGAGGGCTCGATCACCCCCAGGGTCAACATCTTCGAATGAATGAATGAATGAATGGAAACTTGTAATCGCGCTACTTAGCCCGAAGGCATCAAGGCGCCTAAACAAAACAGTTCGAAAAAGAGGCAGATCGTATCTAAGCGTAGGCCTTGGCAAAAAGCCAGGTCTTAAGGGCCTTCCTAAAAGCCAGAGCCGATGGAAGAGATCTTATCTCCAAAGGCAGGGAATTCCACTGCCTGGGAGCAAGAGTTGAAAAAGCTCTACCTCCCCACCTAGCCTTACGTATCCTGGGCACTGAAAGCAGAAGTTTATTTGACGACCGGAGAGTTCTGGGGGGAATGTAGGGGACCAGCAAATCCTTCATACCCCCAGACCGATTGGTTGCCAAGGCTCTATAAATCAAAGTCAGGGACTTAAAGGATATCCTGGACTCAATAGGGAGCCAATGCAAGGTCCTTCTTGCCTGATGAGTCTTGGCCCGTTTAGGCAGGTCCAGGACCAGTCTAGCGGCAGCGTTCTGCACCATCTGTAGACGGGTCACCAAGCCCTTATTGATGCCCAAATAAAGAGCATTGCAATAATCAAGTCTGGACCCAATCAATGCCAGGACAATTTGTTTCCTGGCCTGGAAAGACAGATAGTGCCTGATCCTCCGTAAGATGTTTATCAGTCCCCAGCAGGTGGAGATGGTCCTGCTTACCTGTTGATCCATCCTCAAAAGGGGATCGATCAAAACGCCCAGATTTTTGGCCAGGGTCGACGGTGTAGGGCACACCCCCATAGAGGGCGGCCACCAGTCAGCTGACCAGAAATCCTCCTTTCCCCCGAACACCAGAAACTCTGTCTTATCCCCATTGAATTTCAATGAATTACCCACCATCCATTGAGCGACTGCCTTCAAACAGTTTTTAAAATTGGAGGCAGCCTGGATAGTGGGTTGGGTAAAGGACAGCAGAATCTGTGTGTCGTCAGCATAGGAGATAACCTCCATCCCAAAAGATCTAATAAGCCTGGCCAGTGGGGTAACATAGATGTTAAAGAGGGTCGGACTTAAAGCCGACCCCTGAGGGACCCCACAAAGCACAGGAAGGGATGGGGACAGAAAATCCCCCAGCTTTACCCTCTGTTCCCTCTGATTAAGAAAGGATGTCAGCAAACTAAGTGCTGTGCCCTTGACCCCGATCTCCCTCAGCCTTGATGTTAATACTGAGGGAGACAGGGTATCAAAAGCAGCCGAGAGATCCAAGAGGATGAGGAGAGTAGTCAGTCCCTTATCAACCCTAGTGCGAATGGTGTCGAGCACGATAGTAAGGGCAGACTCGGTACTGTGTTCTCTCCTGAAGCCGTGCTGCGAGTGGTCCAGCTTATCATGGGCTTCCAGAAAATCAACAAGATGCTTATTTAGATGGATTTCCAGCATCTTGGCAGGAGCTGGAAGCAACGAGATAGGGCGGAAGTTCTTAAGCACACCCGGGTCAAGAGAGGGTTTTTTTAAAAGAGGCTTGACCACCGCTTTCTTCCACTGAAGGGGGAAGGTCCCTTCCTTAATTGCCCCATTCATCACACCCAGTAATGGTGGAAGAAGACAGTCTTTACACTGTTTGAGGAGTTTAAGGGGGCAGGGGTCTAATGGGGAACCCGACCTAACCTTGGTCAAGAGGCCTTCAAGATCCAGTAGGGAAAGAGAGGGAAAACTAGACAAACTTCCAGAGGGCACCTCCTCAGATAAAGATGGCGGAACACAGTCTAAGGGGATAGATAGAGTCACCCTTTGTAGCTCCAGAGCTGAATAAATATCCACAATCTTGGTGTTGAAGAATTGTGCAATATCATTGCACAGCTGTTGTGAGCTCACCACCGGGTCTGGCATCTTTAGTGAGGTAAGCGTGTCCACGATTTTAAAAAGATCTTTAGGTGAGGAAAGTGAGGCAGTAAGAGAGGTAAAATATTCTTGTTTGGTTTTTATTACCTCCTTCTTATATAGCCTCAACATAGTTTTATGTCTGTCCCTCTCACACACATACCCACTGGACCGCCAACGACGCTCCTGTCGCCGTAATCCCTGCCTAAGTAATCTGAGTGGTTCCGAGAACCAAGGGGCGGATGGAGTTCTTCTGGCCGAATAGCACAAGATGGCCGGTGCAAGTTCGTCCAGGGCTAAAGTAACCCCATTCTCCAGCCTTTCCACCGCCGATGTTACCTCCTCCCCCGGGGCGATCAAAAGCCCTGCAAGCTTGGGAGCGAGTAGATTATTGGATAACTTTTTTAAGTTACGTCTTCGTTCAAACTTGGAAGGCATATTACCCCTATTACTGGACAGAGAGGTTGTAAGGACCAGAGGAATTGCATAATGGTCTGACCATGAAAGGGGGATAGGCAATTCAGTGACCAACCGCATGTCGTTGGAGAAAACCCCATCCAGCGTATGGCCAGCCAAATGTGTGGGGCCTCTGACTAGCTGTGTCAAACCGCACCCCGAGAAAGTATCCAAAAGAGACTGGGTTTCGGGCAAATCCACCTTCTCTAGATGAAAATTTACATCCCCCAGAACGGTGAGATGGTCACAACCGAAGTGTGGTTCTAGGACCTCCAGCATTTGACTACAGAAGTCTACTTTGCTCCCTGGGGGTCTGTAGATCAGGAGGCCCTTAAACGGCACTCCATAATCCCCATTAATAGAAAATTGGAGAGCCTGAAAGGACTCCTGATGATCATCTAGGGGAATGATGTGACAGGTCAGATGGTCCCTGTGCAAGATACCAATCCCTCCCCCCATCCGGCCCGTTCTGTCCATTCTGACTAAAATATAGCCATCGGGAACCGCCTCCACGAGATCAGGACCAGAGGAATCCTTTGCCCAGGTCTCAGTTATGAAAACCCAGTCCGGGACTCTGGACAACACGAAATCCTTGAAAGCTAGATTATTTTTAACCAAGGACCTCGCATTCAAAAGGAAACCCGTGTGAGTCCTAGCCCTAGAGTCGAATTTGGGCCTCTGGGCCTCAGCTAATGGGGATACTCGCAGAACAGGGGGACCAAAACAGGGACAGGTTGGGGATATCAAAAATCCCTCAGGAGCATACCTATGATGGCAAGGGAGTGTGGACGGTTTTAATAATGCAAGATCTTGCCCCGTATATACTGACCTCGATTTCACCCGCACGCAGTCATCTACTCCTCCGCCATCCAGTCCGTCCTCAGCGCGGACGGGCGCAGACGGGCTGGACTCTGGCGTGACTCCGGCGGGATTACGGCGAACACGCTGCGCGATCACGCTGCGCGTCAGCATGGCGGGAATATATAGGGCTGTGCTCAGGAACCACCTGCAAACAGGAGCGCTGGGACGCCTAGAAAACTAGCAGCCTTTCCTATCCAAGATGGCGCCTGTTAAAAGAGCACAATTCCAGGCGCCTAACGCGCTGGGGATAACCCGCTAAGCAGCGGTGAGGGAACCAATTTATAGTGCAAGAAAGAGGGTAAATAAAAACAGGGAAAAGCGGCGCAAATTAACTTTAAAGAAAATAGAAAACAGGAAATGTTAAAAATGTAGTCTGACACTACCCTTACACACGAGCAGCCTTAGGATGCAAGACCAACCTAGAGGGCCCTTTATAAAGGCTCCCTATGTAATTGCCTGTGCTCAGGAACCACCTGCAAACAGGAGCGCTGGGACGCCTAGAAAACTAGCAGCCTTCCCTATCCAAGATGGCGCCTGTTAAAAGAGCACAATTCCAGGCGCCTAACGCGCTGGGGATAACCCGCTAAGCAGCGGTGAGGGAACCAATTTATAGTGCAAGAAAGAGGGTAAATAAAAACAGGGAAAAGCGGCGCAAATTAACTTTAAAGAAAATAGAAAACAGGAAATGTTAAAAATGTAGTCTGACACTACCCTTACACACGAGCAGCCTTAGGATGCAAGACCAACCTAGAGGGCCCTTTATAAAGGCTCCCTATGTAATTGCCTGTGCTCAGGAACCACCTGCAAACAGGAGCGCTGGGACGCCTAGAAAACTAGCAGCCTTCCCTATCCAAGATGGCGCCTGTTAAAAGAGCACAATTCCAGGCGCCTAACGCGCTGGGGATAACCCGCTAAGCAGCGGTGAGGGAACCAATTTATAGTGCAAGAAAGAGGGTAAATAAAAACAGGGAAAAGCGGCGCAAATTAACTTTAAAGAAAATAGAAAACAGGAAATGTTAAAAATGTAGTCTGACACTACCCTTACACACGAGCAGCCTTAGGATCGAGACTTCAGCTTGAATGCAGGACCGGACCCGGTCAGGAACCCGGTAGGCTCGGTGTCTCACCGGCGGGCTGTCCCCGGTGTCCACATCGTGAACACACCAGTTGGTGACCCGGGGGGTCAGGGAGAAGAGGTCGGAAAATTGTCTGAGGAGCTGGCGGCAGTCCGCTTGTTGCTGGGCAGTGAGGGCTGGGGAGAGGTTCACTCCTTCCACGGAGCCATCCTGCCCCTTGACACACAGGAGGTCCGGGAGGGGATCCGACTCATCTTCGGCCCCGTCATCGGTGGCCAGCAGGAGGCTCAGTTCTGTCCGCACGAAGTGAGGCTTGAGGCGGTTCACGTGCAGGACCCGGAGGGGATCCCGAGGCGACTGGACGTCCACCAAGTAGGTGACTTGACTCTTCCTCTCAACCACTTTGTAGGGCCCAGTCCATCGGTCCTGGAGGGCGCCAGGCTTCACGGGGGCCATGACCCACACCTGCTGGCCCGGCTGGAACTCGACCAGAGTAGCATTCTGGTCGTACCAGCGCTTCATTTCTTCTTGACTCGCCTCCAGGTTGGCCTCGGCCAGTTCTCGGAACCTCCTGGTCTGGTTCCGGAGGGCCAGGACATATTGGAACACATCTCGGGGGGTGGCCTGGGGTACTGCCTCCCACCCTTCCTTAACCAAACTGAGGGGACCTCGGACGGGGTGCCCATAGAGTAATTCAAACGGGCTGAATCCTAAGGACTTCTGGGGGACCTCCCGGTAAGCGAACAAGAGGCAAGGGAGCAGGACGTCCCACTTACGCCGGAGGGGCTCTTCTAGGCCAGCGATCATCCCTTTCAGAGTCCTATTAAACCTCTCTACTAGGCCGTTCCCTTGGGGATGGTATGGAGTGGTGAACTTATAGGACACCCCACATTGTTGCCACAGGGACGTCATATACCTTGATATAAAATTAGTGCCGCGATCGCTCATGACCTCGCGGGGGAAACCCACCCTGGAAAAGATCCCCATCAGGGCCCGGTTCACCACGGGGGCCGTAATGGTGCGCAGGGGAATAGCCTCCGGATAGCGGGTGGCGTGGTCTACTAGGACCAAGATGAAACGGTGACCTTGGGAGGTGGGGGGGTCCAGTGGCCCCACGATGTCGATTCCGACTCGTTCGAAGGGGGTACTGACGACTGGGAAGGGTTGGAGGGGAGCCTTGCGCTTCCCCCCACTCTTCCCACTGGCTTGGCACGTGGGGCAGGACTTGCAGTGCGCCTCTACCGCTGCTTTCATCTTAGGCCAAAAAAAATGGGTCACGAGACGGCTGTAGGTCTTGTCCTGACCCAGGTGACCGGCGAGGGGGACATCGTGGGCTAAGTCCAGGAGGAAATCTCGGAAGCGGAGGGGTACCACCAGTACCCGTCCGGATCCCAGCTCCACCGATTTCTGCTCACTATACAGGATGTTATTCTCCCAATAGATTCGGTGCGTTCCGGTCTGGTCACCGGCGGCTTGGCCCTCGGCCTGGCGCCGCAGCCCGATCAGGGAAGGACAGGTGGCTTGCTCCCGGCAAAATTCTTCCCGGGTGGGCCCGCCCTCGTGGCGCCAATGGGCCAACTCGGGTAGATCCCCCAACTCGGGGACCGGGGCGGGGTCGGATGGTGCGGGTTCGTCGCTGGCGACGGACCCTTCCGATGGGGGAACGGGAGGACCCTCGGCGGGGACGGTACGGGTTTCTTCGACCGGGGTGCCCTCGACTTCTCTCCGGGGAGTGAGTCGGGCTGTCATAGATCGGGTGGTGGCACACACCCACTCGGGGAGTCCCATCATTCCTAGGTGGGCTTTGCGCTCTACGTGCTTCCAGGGAGAACTCTCCAGGTCGTTCCCTAAGAGGCAGTCGACCGGCTGGGAGGTTCTTACGGCCACCTTGAGCTTACCTATCACCCCTCCCCACTCAAATGGCACCAGGGCTACCTGACACATACTTTCCCTATTGTCTGCGGATATTACGGGGCAAAAGACATTGGGGAGGATCTGCTCCTCGGGAACTAGGTGCCTGAGGACACCGGTGATGCTGGCCCCGGTGTCCCGCAGGGCCTCTACCTGGTGGCCATTGATCCTGACGAGCTGCCCATATTTCTGTGTGTTGGACGGTAGGAGGCTACCAGGGATCATCTCCCTATCTCCCAGGGACACTAGGGCCATAGCGGCGGGTTCCCACTCCTCGGCTTCCTCAACCTCCTCCCCCAGGGCTACGTTGGCTATCTGTCTCGCCGGGGTGACTTGGGTGGCCATGGGGCACTCTGGGTCATTGGCGTAGTGCCCGGGTTTCTGGCAACGGAAGCATGTGACGGTCACCCGGTGTCCTCGTCTCCCAGGGGGCCCTGTTACTGGTGGGGGGGGCGCCGGGAAAGGTGGAGGTGGTGTCTTCGGGGGGCTAGGCTGGGACTCTCTCGGCCCTCCCTGGTTCCCTCCCCCTCTCTGGCGGGGTGGTCCCTGATTGGTTCGGGGGTACTCTCCTACCATGCCCCGGGAGACCCGGGTGTTGGTCCAGCGGTCAGCCTCCACATCCAGCTTCCGGGGATCTGTGAGCTTGCTATCCAGCAGATGTTGACGTAGCTCTATGAAGCAGTTCGCAGCCAGATGTTCCCATAGCATGAGATCAGTGAGTTCGGCCAGGGTGGTGACCTTGCTGCCCTTGACCCACCCATCGAAGGCCCGACTGAAAAAGTTTACATACTCCACCCAGGTGGTGCCTGGGATCTTCCTGCAGTCCCGGAACCGTTGGCGGTACATTTCTGGGGTGAGGCCGTATCTTGTGAGGAGAGCCTCTTTCATGTGGCTGTAGGAGGTCTGCAGGGAGAGGGGTAGGTCGAGCAGGGTGTCCCTTCCTTCGCTCAGAAACCGCCCCCACAACCCCGCCCCCCAGTCCTTCTGTGGAATCCGATGGGAGGTCATGGCGACCTCGTAGGCCCGAAACCATTGCTGAATGTCATCGTTTTTATAATATTCCTTGACCACATCCTTGGGGATGTGGACCTTCTGTTCCGCTGGAGGGGCCGTCTCTCGGTTTCCCGAGGGCCTCCCGTCCTCATTTCGGGCCTTGAGCTCGAGTTCTTTTAAGCTGCGTTCGTGCTCCAGTTGGAGCTTCCTTCCTTCGTGCTCCCGTTGGAGCTTCTTTTCTTCCAGTTCGCCTTGTACGCGCATTTGCTCTACCGCTAGCTTTTTCTCCGCTAACTTGAATTCGCCCTCGATTTTGAGTTTGGCTAACTCGAGTTCATGACTGCGGCTTCTCTCTCTGTCCGCGAGTTCTTCCGGGGATAGGCCCCCGTCTGGTACAATGCCTCGCACCTGATTGTCGCTGCTTTCACTTGGAGGGGGTTTGGCTACGTCGGGGCGCTCCCCCGTGCCTTCCGGGCGGGAGGCCCCGGTCTCCACCCAAGTTTTCAGTGCTTTCTGCAAGTCTTCCTTAGTGTTGAGGCCAGTGGTAGCGATTTTAAGTTCTTTGCAAAATTGCTTTAGCTCTTTGTGTGTGTATTCTTCTAGGTGCTCCACCTGGAACACTCTGTTGGCGTTGGTTTCTGCGGAGCTCATGGCGCTTCCTTCTGCCATTTTTGTTGGTCGTGCGTCCGTTGTTCACTGTACGATCTCTAGGTGATGGGCCCGAATCCCGTCGCTTGCCACCAATGTTAGACGGCGACCTCAGAGGAGCCCGGAAGGGTGTCCTGACTTCCCTGAGTCCCACCCGTGTAGTATTGTAGCCGGGCACTGGCGAGAGATTCCCCAGGGGGAGGAATCTCGCAACTAGGATCGTACTTCTGGCACCACACGACACAGAGAGACCACACTGGGTATTCTCAGAAAACAAGCTTTATCAAATAGGTATCACTGCAAATATGTACAAGGGGAGCACGGGCTCCAGAGTCTCGGAAAGGTAGGGGGTAGCGGGACTGTCTCTGGTAATGGTTCAAAGCAGGGACGTATCCGGCGCACAGCTCACAATCCTCGAGCCGGGGGATACGTGGTCGGAGTCGGGGTCCGGCGGGACCGTGAGGGTCTGGGGGAGCCGCGAGTCACTCAGCGGGCTCAGGTACAGGTTCGGAGGTCTTACGATCTTCAGGGAGCCGCGAGTCACTCAGCAGGGCTCAGGTACGAGTTCGGAGGTCTTACAATCTTCAGGGAGCCGCGAGTCACTCAGCAGGGCTCAGGTACGAGTTCGGAGGTCTTACGATCTTCAGGGAGCCGCGAGTCACTCAGCAGGGCTCAGGTACGAGTCGGAGGTCTTACGATCTTCAGGGAGCCGCGAGTCACTCAGCAGGGCTCAGGTGGGTTCAAGTTCCAGGAGCCGCGACCACGTCGGCAGCTCTCGTTGTTCCAGCGTCGAATCTCTCGGACAGTCTCAGAGCACCCCTTGTTATAGGTCGACCCCGCTTTGATGTCCGGAGTCTGTGCAGGCGGGGGTCTTGTCACCTGGGGGCCGCTTGTCGGGGTTTCCTGCTATTGTCTTTTGATCCTTTCAGGGCCGGGTCAGGAGGAGTCCCAGACACCCAGCAGGCACGGAGCCAGCCCGCAGGGAGGCCGGAGGGCCGATTGAAACCCATCGTCCCAGGGGAGTTAGAGGTGCGATAGAAACTGCTCCTCCCTCTCTCATCCCCTGGAAGCGTGATGTCCTCCAGCCGGAGTGGCGCCTCGAGGCCCGGGTCGCGCTGGAGCTGGGCGGCCATCTTGTTGCATGGAGTGGGCACGCGGGCCCGGGGTGGCCGAAAGGAGAGAGGCCATGGACGGGGATGTCCGGGGTTGGTGCGGGTGTCCTGGTGGGAAGGGCCGGTTGGGCCGCGGGCTTGGGCTGCAGGCGCCAGGTTTCGGTGGTGCGGGGGCACGGAGGGCCATTCTTCGAGGCCGGGTCCAACAGCGTGTATTCTTCTAGTTGTTCCACCTGGAACACCCTGTTGGTGTTGGTTTCTGCGGGGCTCATGGCGCTTCCTTCTGCCATCTTTGTCGGTAGTGCGTCAGTCGTTCACGGTACGATCTCTAGGTTATGGGCCCGAATCCCGTCGCTTGCCACCAATGTTAGAAGGCGACCTCAGAGGGGCCCGGAGGGGGCCCTGACTGTCCTGAGACCCACCCTCAAAGTATCGTAGCCGGGCACTGGCGGGAGACTCCGCAGGGGAGGAATCTCGTAACTAGGATCGTACACTCGGCACCACACGACAAAGAGACACCACACCGAGGGTTCTTAGGATTCAAGCTTTATCAAATCGAAGTGGTAGGATCTTTATGATCAGCAAAGTAGATATTTACAAGCAGAGCGTGGGCTCACAGAGTCTTGGCGGGGGTAGGAGGTAGCGGGACAGTCTTTGGGGGGGGATGGATCAAATGCAGGAGCGTACCCGGCGCACAGCTCACAATCCTCGAGCCGGGGGATACGCTTGTCGTCGTGGGGTCCGGCGGGACCAAAGAGAGTCTGGGGGAGCCGCGAGTCACTCAGCAGGGCTCAAGCACAAGTTCGGAGGTCTTACGATCTTCAGGGAGCCGCGAGTCACTCAGCAGGCTCAGGCACAAGTTCAAAGGTCTTACGATCTTCAGGGAGCCGCGAGTCACTCAGCAGGGCACAAGCACAAGTTCGGAGGTCTTACGATCTTCAGGGAGCCGCGAGTCACTCAGCAGGGCTCAAGCACAGGTTCGGAGGTCTTACGATCTTCAGGGAGCCGCGAGTCACTCAGCAGGGCTCAGATGTTCCAAGGCAAATCTGCCGAACAGTCCCAGAGCACCCCTTGTTATAGGTCGACCCCTCTTTGATGTCCGGGGTCTGTGCAGGCAGGGGTCTTGTCACCTGGGGGTCGCTTGTCGAGGTTTCCTGCCATTGTCTTTTGATCCTTTCAGGGCCGGGTCGGGAGGAGTCCCAGACACCCAGCAGGCGTGGAGCCAGCCCTCAGGGAGGCCGGAGGGCCGATCGAAACCCATCGTCCCAGGGGAGTTCAGAGGTGCGATAGAAACGGCTCCTCCCTCTCTCATCCCCTGGAAGCGTGATGTCCTCCAGCCGGAGTGGCGCCTCTAGGCCCGGGTTGTGCTGGGGCCGGGCGGCCATCTTGGTGCATGAAGTGGGCACGCGTGCCCGGGGTGGCCGAAAGGAGAGAGGCCATGGACGGGGATGCCCGGGTCGCGTGTGTGTGTTCTGGTGGGAAGGATCGGCTGGGCCGTGTGCTTGGGGTCCCAGGTACCAGGTTAGGTAGTGCGAGGACAGGAAGAGCCATGCTACGAGGCCGGGTCTAACACCCATCAACCCTGCCACCCCCACTCACAGGGCTTATGTTTCCCATCACCCCTGCCACCCCTAGCCATAGGGGACCTGTTGCCAATCACCCCTGCCACCCCCAGCCAAAGGGGACCTGTTGCCCATCACTCCTGCCACCCCCACTCACAGGGCTTATGTTTCCCATCACCCCTGCCACCCCCACTCACAGGGGACCTTTTGCCCATCACCCCTGCCACCCCCAGCCATAGGGGACCTGTTTCCCATCACCTCTGCCACCCCCAGCCATAGGGAACCTGTTGCCCATCACCCCTGCACCCCCAGCCATAGGGGACCTGCTCCCCATCCCCCCTGCCACCCCACTCACAGGGCCTATGTTGCCCATCACCCCTGCCACCCCCACTCACAGGGCTTATGTTGCCCATCACCCCTGCCACCCACACCCATAGGGGGCCTGTTGCCCATCACCCCTGGCACCCCCACTCACAGGGGACCTGTTGCCCATCACCCCTGCCACCCCCACTCACAGGGCTTATGTTGCCCGTCACCCCTGCCACCCACACCCATAGGGGCCTGTTGCCCATCACCCCTGCCACCCCCACTCACAGGGGACCTGTTGCCCATCACCCCTGCCACCCCCACTCACAGGGCTTATGTTGCCCATCACCCCTGCCACCCCCACTCATAGGGGACCTGTTGCCCATCACCCCTGCCACCCCCAGCCATAGGGGACCTGTTGCCCATCACCCCTGCCACCCCCACTCACAGGGCTTATTTTTCCCATCACCCCTGCCACCCCCACTCACAGGGCTTATGTTTCCCGTCACCCCTGCCACCCCCACTCACAGGGCTTATGTTTCCCTTCACCCATGCCACCCCCACTCACAGGGCTTATGTTTCCCATCACCCCTGCCACCCACACTCACAGGGCTTATGTTGCCTATCACCCCTGCCACCCTCACTCATAGAGGACCTGTTGCCCATCACCCCTGCCACCCCCAGCCATAGGGGACCTGTTGCCCATCACCCCTGCCACCCCCACTCAAAGGGCTTATGTTTCCCATCACCCCTGCCACCCACACTCACAGGGCTTATGTTTCCCATCACCCCTGCAACCCCCACTCACAGGGCTTATGTTGCCCATCCACCCTGCCACCCCCACTCACAGGGCTTATGTTTCCCATCACCCCTGCCACCCCCAGCCATAGGGGACCTGTTGCCCCACTCCTGCCACCCCCAGCCATAGGGGACCTGTTGCCCATCACCCCTGCCACCCCCACTCACAGGGCTTATGTTTCCCATCACCCCTGCCACCCCCACTCACAGGGCTTATGTTGCCCATCACCCCTGCCACCCCTACTCACAGGGCTTATATTTCCCATCACCCCTGCCACCCCCACTCACAGGGGATCTGTTGCCCATCACCCCTCCCTGCCACCCCCACTCACAGGGCTTATGTTTCCCATCACCCCTGCCACCCCCACTCACAGGGGACCTGTTGCCCATCACCCCTGCCACCCCCAGCCATAGGGGACCTGTTGCCCATCACCCCTGCCACCCCCAGCCATAGGGGACCTGTTGCCCATCACCCCTGCCACCCGCACTCACAGGGCTTATGTTTCCCATCACCCCTGCCACCCCCACTCACAGGGCTTATGTTGCCCATCACCCCTGCCTCCCCCAGCCATAGGGGACCTGTTGCCCATCACCCCTGCCACCCCCACTCACAGGGCTTATGTTTCCCATCACCCCTGCCACCCCCACTCACAGGGCTTATGTTGCCCATCACCCCTGCCACCCACACTCACAGGGCTTATGTTGCCCATCACCCCTGCCACCCACACCCATAGGGGACCTGTTGCCCATCACCCCAGCCAACCCCACTCACAGGGGACCTGTTGCCCATCACCCCTGCCACCCCCACTCACAGGGGACCTGTTGCCCATCACCCCTGTCACCCCCACTCACAGGGCTTATGTTGCCCATCACCTCTGCCACCCCCACTCATAGGGGACCTGTTGCCCATCACCCCTGCCACCCCCACTCACAGGGGACCTGTTGCCCATCACCCCTGCCACCCCCACTCACAGGGCTTATGTTGCCCATCATCCCTGCCACCCCCACTCACAGGGCTTATGTTTCGCATCACCCCTGCCACCCCCACTCACAGGGGACCTGTTGCCCATCACCCCTCCCTGCCACTCCCACTCACAGGGCTTATGTTTCCCATCACCCCTGCCACCCCCACTCACAGGGGACCTGTTGCCCATCACCCCTGCCACCCCCAGCCATAGGGGACATGTTGCCCATCACCCCTGCCACCCCCACTCACAGGGCTTATGTTTCCCATCACCCCTGCCACCCCCACTCACAGGGCTTATTTTTCCCATCACCCCTGCCACCCCCAGCCATAGGGGACCTGTTGCCCATCACCCCTGCCACCCCCAGCCATAGGGGACCTGTTGCCCATCACCCCTGCCACCCCCACTCACAGGGCTTATGTTTCCCATCACCCCTGCCGCCACCACTCACAGGGCTTATGTTGCCCATCACCCCTGCCACCCCCAGCCATAGGGGACCAGTTGCCCATCACTCCTGCCACCCCCAGCCATAGGGGACCTGTTGCCCATCACCCCTGCCACCCCCAGCCATAGGATGGGTGATGCGCAACACATCCAGCATACGCAAACATCAGGTATGTCCGCAAAATACATCCCCCACGACATCATGACAACAGTGTGTAGTCTGTGACAAATGCCCACAACAGTGAATATGGCTACGAGCATACAATGTTAGTAACAGCACATGTGTGACCAACACATGAGTATGACATACACAAGGCAAGCATCACCATAGCACTGTGGCAATGTAAAAAGAACACCCCCTCACTGTGTAGAACAGAAGTCAAGTGGGGGCTCACAAAATGCAGCAGATGTGGAGCATTGTGGTGATGGGGACCAAACCCCCCTCAACACAGTGACCAAAAGGTAAGTGTCTTCATGGTCAAAACTGCAAATAACTAACAGCATGTATGATCCCTGCTCCCAACAGATCAAACACTTCTGGGGGAAAATAGTGGTTGTGTCCCATACACACAGAGATGTGTTGAGGCAAACAGTGCTGTGAAAACATAACACTCTCGGCCATGTGCAGACAAGCACCACACATGGGGGCTGACAATGCACACAGCGTACAATGACACAACAGCAGAAGTGACCATCACCAAGCATGCACACATCTTGAAAATAGACACACCAACCAAAATGTTGGACAGGCCACATGAGGGGCTTGCTCCCCCCCCCGCATGACAAGGCCCGAGCCCCGGACTCCCAGGTGTTACCCACAAGGGCAACCCGCACCCCGTCTCCCAACGGAACTCCTGCCCCCGGACATCCATGTATCATGGGGCCGAACCACTACCGGCTCCCCCGGCCGGATCAGCCGCCATCTTGGACACTGCGCCACGAGGCCGAGTGGCCTCAGCCCGACCCTAACCCTGGGCCTGGCCCGGCCCCGACATCCCGGCACCACCATCCACCCAGGAGGTGAACGGACCACTTGGCAGGTCAATGGGAGAAAGAAGTGTCGATGGCTCTCCCCCGCCAGGTGCCGATCGCCCTCCAGCTCCCCCAGGCGCTGGCTCCACCCCCTGCTGGGTGTCTGGACTCCCTCATCCCGGACCCCCCGACCTCCAAGTGCGAGGGTCCGGACATCAAAGGGCGCCAGACCTATAACTAGGGCGGCTCCAGAGCAGGAAGGCAGTTGTATCCTGGAGTCGAGAGACACCGAGAAGAACTCAGCCTTGACGGACTACCGGCGCTGCCGTAGCCCTACCTTGGGAACTATCGTCCTGCCTGCTGGCGCTGCCGCGGCCTTCTGCATCCTCCTTCCTCGTCGGGACCTGCTGGCGCTGCCGCGGACCGTTGCAACAACACCTTCATCGGGACCTGCTGGCGCTGCCGCGGACCGTGTAACGACCACCTTCACCGGGACCTGCTGGCGCTGCCGCGGACCGTGTAACGACCACCTTCACCGGGACCTGCTGGCGCTGCCGCGGCCCGTCCAAGCTAGAACATCGAGCTCGAGGATTGTGAGCTATCCACCAGTCCATCTCAGCTACCAGATTGGTAATCAGACTGTCCCGCTACCCCCTTTCCCCAACCAAGAGACTAGAATCGAGGGGACCCCTGAGTCCAGACCTCCTTGTACCATTCCATCGTACCTTAAGAAATCGCTTATAAAGAACGTTAAATCCTATCCTTGTGTGGTGTATATCTGTGGGGGGGAAGTTACTCATCTGTACGATCGCTGGAGACGGCTCTCCCCGGAGACCTCTCCCCTTGTCCTCGGCCGACCCTCCCGGTCCGTCTAACATTGGTGGCCAGCGGCGCGATCCGAATCAACGCGTAATCGTACAGAGAGTAGCTCACCCCACGACAAAACCACGATGTCAACCAAAGAGAGCGGATCCACCGAGAAATTCCAGATGGATAAATTGGAAGAGTATAGCCATCGCGAACTGAAACAATTCTGCATGGAACTAGGCATTGCTACCACCGGCCTGAGTACCAAAGACGATCTTAAGCACGCCATTGAGTCGTGGGCGGAAACCGGGGTCGCCGGATCCCCAGACCAAAACGGTGCAGCATCGGAGAGGAACGCCACGGCTCCCGAAGAGCGAGGAACGGGCCTCTCGCAGGAAGAGATCCAAGAAAGAGAAAAAAACAGATTACATGAATTGGAAATGGCACGACTCAAAATGGACGGTGAACTAAAATTAGCCGAGCAAAAACTGAACCTAGAACATCTGCGGCTCCGAGAAGAACGGGAAGAAAAACAGAGGCAGAGAGAGCTCGAAGAAAAAAGACTAACATTCGAACACGAGCGCAAACTTGCAGAAATAGAACTACGGAAGCAGAACAAAGAACTGGAGGTGCTTGAGCGACCGCGCACCCCGGGAGCAACCGAAAAGAAAGTCCACATCCCCAAGGATGTTGTCCGAGAGTATGTCCGAGAGGACGACATACAACAGTGGTTCAAAGCCTACGAGATCGCCATGACCTCCCACCGGATCGATCGGAGTGACTGGGGAGCCGGCCTATGGGGGAGGTTCATCAACGAAGGCCGCGATGCCCTACTGCAGCTCCCAGACCATCAGATGTCATCCTATGACCACATGAAGGCTGCCCTCCTCACCCGATATGGGCTCACACCCGAAATGTACCGCCAGAGGTTTCGGGACTGCACCCGGATCCCGGGTACAACGTGGGTGGAATATGTCAACTATTTCAGCCGAGCCTTCGAGGGTTGGATCAAGGGAAGCCACGTAACGACCTACGAGCAACTTTTCAACCTCATGGTGTGGGAGCACCTGTCTAACAACTGCTTCGTCGAGCTCCGGCAGCACCTCCTCGACAGTAAATTAACTGACCCACGGCAACTCGCCGCCGAAGCTGACCGGTGGGAAAGCACCCAAGTGGGCCGGATAGGGCCACACGAGCAAAACCGGAACAACCAAGGTCAGCACCGTCCCCGAGGAGGAGGAGGAGGCCAGGGGCGAGGGAGAGACACCGTCCCGGCCACTCCCGCGGCCAGCACCCCGCCCCCGGCCGGCCGGCCGGGGCAACCCCCCGATGCGCCCGGGGTTCCGAGCCAACGTCACGTGTCACCGATGCCAGCGAGTCGGCCACTACGCCAATGACCCGAACTGCCCGCAGAACCAAACGCCAAAACGCCGCCAGGTAGCTGCCGCCGCCCTGGGGGGAGAACAAATCTCCGAGGAACAAGAAGAATATGAGCAGGCACAACAGGAGTGGGAACCGGCCGCCATGGTTCTAGCGTGCCTAGGGGGAAAAGACATGGTCCCGCGGGCTCCCCTACCCGCCAACACCAGAAAATATAGCCAGTGGGTGAACATTAATGGGCGCCGGGCCGAAGCCCTACGTGACACAGGGGCCAGTGTGACGGCCGTCCGCTGTCACCTGGTAAAACCAGAGCAGATCCTGCCGAACATTCTCTGCCCCGTCCGCTCAGCCGACAATTCCGAGAGTCTATGTCGGATGGCCTGCGTCCCCTTCGAATGGGGAGGGGTCTCCGGCATGTTGAAGGTGACGGTCCGGGATGATGCCCCGTGGACTGTCTCCTGGGGAATGATCTTGAGAGTTCCCCGTGGGCCGCCGTCGAAAGAAGAGAGCACCTGGGGATGCTGGGCCTCCCGGACTGGGCGTGCGTAACCACCCGGTCCATGGCCGCCCGTGCCATCCCCCGACCAGAAGAACCAGAATGGCCTGCACCTCCTCCACCGATCGCTCCAGTAGAGGACACCGACGATACCGACCCCCCAGAGCCAACCCCCGAAGGGGTCGCCCAGCCCCAGGACCTTCCCGACCTGGCTCAGTGGCATCAAGAAGGGGGGCCCACCCAGGAACAGTTCCGCCAGGAGCAGAAGACCTGTCCCTCCCTCGAGGGACTCCGCCAGCAAGCCATCGCCCAGAGCGCAGGGGACTCCACCGGAGCCCATTGGGTCTATTGGGATAACGACCTGTTATACAGTGAACAAAGAATCGCGGAGTTAGGGGCCAGTCGAGTGCTGGTGGTGCCCCTCCGTTTCAGAGACTTCCTGCTAAATCTGGCCCATGATGTCCCCCTGGCTGGACACCTGGGCCAGGACAAAACCTACAGTCGCCTGGTGACCCACTTTTTCTGGCCGAGGATGCGAAACGACGTCCTCAACCACTGCTGGTCCTGCCCCACGTGCCAGGCCAGCGGGAAGAGCGGCCACAAGCTCAAAGCACCTCTGCAACCCTTCCCAGTGGTCACCACCCCGTTCGAGAGGGTAGGAATAGACATTGTGGGGCCCCTGGACCCCCGCACAGCACAAGGACATCGGTTCATCCTGGTACTGGTGGACCACGCCACCCGCTACCCCGAGGCTGTGCCCCTGCGAACTGTAACAGCTCCGGTGGTCGGCCGGGCCTTAATGGGGATCTTCTCCCGGGTGGGCTTCCCCCGAGAAGTCGTCAGCGACCGAGGCACAAACTTTATCTCGAAATATATGAAGTCCCTCTGGCAACAGTGCGGGGTCACCTACCGATTCACGACCCCCTATCATCCTCAAGGGAACGGACTAGTGGAGCGATTAAAACCGCACCCTCAAGGGAATGATTGGGGGATTGGAAGAGCCCCTCCGTCGCCAGTGGGATGTATTACTTCCGTGCCTCCTCTTCGCCTATCGGGAAGTTCCCCAGAAGTCCCTTGGATTTAGTCCTTTCGAACTCCTGTACGGGCACCCTGTGCGAGGGCCCCTCAGCCTAGTCAAAGAAGAGTGGGAGATGCCCCCCCTAAAGACCCCTCCAGACGTCTTCAAGTACCTCCTGGCCCTACGCAATCAGACCAGGCGATTCAGGGAAATGGCAAAAGCAAATCTTGAGGCCAGTCAGGAGGACATGAAAAAATGGTACGATCAGAATGCCTCCTCCGTCGAATTTGAACCTGGTCAACAAGTGTGGGTGATGTCCCCCACCGAACCATGTGCCTTGCAAGACAAGTGGACGGGGCCCTTCAAAGTGGTCGAACGCAAGAGCCCCGTCACCTATCTCATCGATATGGAGTCTCCCCGGAACCCCCTCCGGGTCCTCCACACCAACAGACTCAAACCCCACTTTGTGCGCTCGGAACTCAGCCTCCTGATGGCTACAGACAGTGGGGCGGAAGAAGACTCCGTCTCCCTGATCTCCTGAAGAATCAGGAGAAAGACGGTTCCGTGGACGGAGTCCGGCTCTCCGGTGCCCTCACCCCAGAGCAACGCCAGGGCTGCCGGGACCTCCTGCTGCAGTTTGCTCCTCTGTTTTCCCTCACCCCAGGGGTCACCCCCTGGTGCTTGCGCGACGTGGACACTGGGGACAGTCCCCCTATCCGACACCGGGCCTACCGCGTACCAGATCGGGTGCGGGCCTGCATCCAAGCGGAAGTGTCCAAGATGCTCACGCTCGGGGTCATCGAGCCCTCGGACAGCCCCTGGGCCAGCCCGGTCGTGCTGGTCCCCAAAGCCGCTGCCCCCGGCACCACTCCTGAACTCCGATTCTGCGTCGACTATCGGGGCTGGAACGCTGTCACCAGGACCGACGCTCATCCCATCCCCCGAGCGGATGAATTGATCGACCGCATGGGGGCTGCCCGCTACCTCAGCATCTTCGACCTGACAGCGGGCTACTGGCAGATTGGTCTCACACCCCGAGCCCAAGAACGGTCCGCCTTTTCTACCCCCGATGGCCACTACCACTTCAAGGTCATGCCCTTCGGCATGAAGAATGCCCCAGCTACTTTTCAGCGACTAGTGAACCAGGTCTTGGCGGGGCTCGAAGAGTTCAGCGCCGCCTACCTGAACGATATCGCTGTGTACAGCCGCCACTGGTCCGACCACCTCCACCACCTCCGAGAGGTCCTGCAAGCCCTCCAGCGGGCCGGCCTCACAATCAAGGCCGGCAAGTGCCAAATTGGTCAGGGGTCCGTGACCTACCTCGGACACCAGGTGGGAAGCGGTCTGGTGGCCCCTCTGCAACTCAAAATTGCTGCCATCCAGTCCTGGCAACCCCCAGTGACGCAGACCGAGGTCCGAGCCTTCTTGGGACTCACCGGCTACTACCGGCGGTTCGTGAAGGACTATGGCAGCATTGTGGGGCCCCTCACGGGTCTCACGTCCAAAAACCACCCAAAGAAGATTAACTGGACCCCCGACTGTCAAACGGCCTTCGAGAAGCTGAAAACCGCCCTGTGCACCGCCCCGGTGCTCCAGGCCCCCGATTACAGTCGGGAGTTCATTGTGCAAACGGACGCCTCCGACCACGGCATTGGGGCGGTTCTCTCCCAGCTGAACCCCGAGGGTCTTGACCAGCCGGTGGCCTTCATCAGCAGACGCCTCCTGGCCCGAGAGCAGCGCTGGAGCACAATCGAGAGGGAGGCCTTCGCAGTAGTGTGGGCCCTCAAAAAGCTCCGGCCCTATCTCTTCGGTACCCACTTCCGGGTGCAAACCGATCATCGGCCCCTGCAGTGGCTAATGCAGATGCGGGGGGAAAACCCAAAACTATTGCGCTGGTCCATCTCCCTGCAGGGGATGGACTTCACTGTGGAACATCGACCGGGCCAAGACCACGCCAACGCAGATGGCCTGTCACGCTTTTTCCGCCTCGACGAGGAGAGTCCCCAAGAGGATGGGTGACTCTCCCCGCCTTCAGCTGGGGGGGACGCATGTTGGACAGGCCACATGAGGGGCTTGCTCCCCCCCCGCATGACAAGGCCCGAGCCCCGGACTCCCAGGTGTTACCCACAAGGGCAACCCGCACCCCGTCTCCCAACGGAACTCCTGCCCCCGGACATCCATGTATCATGGGGCCGAACCACTACCGGCTCCCCCGGCCGGATCAGCCGCCATCTTGGACACTGCGCCACGAGGCCGCGTGGCCTCAGCCCGACCCTAACCCTGGGCCTGGCCCGGCCCCGACATCCCGGCACCACCATCCACCCAGGAGGTGAACGGACCACTTGGCAGGTCAATGGGAGAAAGAAGTGTCGATGGCTCTCCCCCGCCAGGTGCCGATCGCCCTCCAGCTCCCCCAGGCGCTGGCTCCACCCCCTGCTGGGTGTCTGGACTCCCTCATCCCGGACCCCCCGACCTCCAAGTGCGAGGGTCCGGACATCAAAGGGCGCCAGACCTATAACTAGGGCGGCTCCAGAGCAGGAAGGCAGTTGTATCCTGGAGTCGAGAGACACCGAGAAGAACTCAGCCTTGACGGACTACCGGCGCTGCCGTAGCCCTACCTTGGGAACTATCGTCCTGCCTGCTGGCGCTGCCGCGGCCTTCTGCATCCTCCTTCCTCGTCGGGACCTGCTGGCGCTGCCGCGGACCGTTGCAACAACACCTTCATCGGGACCTGCTGGCGCTGCCGCGGACCGTGTAACGACCACCTTCACCGGGACCTGCTGGCGCTGCCGCGGACCGTGTAACGACCACCTTCACCGGGACCTGCTGGCGCTGCCGCGGCCCGTCCAAGCTAGAACATCGAGCTCGAGGATTGTGAGCTATCCACCAGTCCATCTCAGCTACCAGATTGGTAATCAGACTGTCCCGATACCCCCTTTCCCCAACCAAGAGACTAGAATCGAGGGGACCCCTGAGTCCAGACCTCCTTGTACCATTCCATCGTACCTTAAGAAATCGCTTATAAAGAACGTTAAATCCTATCCTTGTGTGGTGTATATCTGTGGGGGGGAAGTTACTCATCTGTACGATCGCTGGAGACGGCTCTCCCCGGAGACCTCTCCCCTTGTCCTCGGCCGACCCTCCCGGTCCGTCTAACACAAAACAACATGTGTAGACTAGGTGTCAGCTCACTAACTCACATTCCATGCCAGCAATGGCACCCAACAACCAGGATGAATGTGCACAATGATGTGAAATGACTCACAGAAACAGCATCCAGACAAAGGCCCACAACAGCAATACCAATGCACTGGTGCAGATGCACAAACACAAACAGGCAAACTCACACTGCACATCGGAAACAACATGTGTGTGTGTGTGTCACAGTATCCACAGGCAACTACACAACACATGAGAGGGGCTGAACCACAGTGACACAGATGTGGACACAGTGTCATACAAAAGTAAGCCATCATTGGGACACCCTCAGTGGGCAATCAGGCGTTGGGAGATGAGAGGGAGCACAACAGACACATGTGACACTGTTGGACAGGCCACACGAAGGGCTTGCTCCCTCCCCGCATGACAGGGCCCAAGCCCCGGCCCGCCAGGCGTGACCCACGAGAATCACCCGCACCCCGTCTCCCGACGGAACTCCTGCCCTCGGACCTCCATGCATCACGGGCCCAAGCCACCACCGGCTCCCTCGGCCGGGTCAAGCCGCCATCTTGGGCCCTGCGCCACGAGGCCGCGTGGCCTCCCCCCGACCCTAACCCTGGGCCTGGCCGGCCCCGACATCCCGGCACCACCATCCACCCAGGAGGTGAGCGGACCACTTGGCAGGTCAATGGGAGAACGAAGCGCCAAGGACTCTCCCCCGCCAGGTGACGATCGCCTCCAGCTCCCCCAGGCACCGGCTCCACCCCCCGCTGAGTGTCTGGACACCTTCATCCCGGACCCTCCGACCTCCAAGTGCGAGGGTCCGGACATCAAAGGGCGCGTGCCCTATAACTGGAGCAGCTCCGGAGCAGGAAGGCAGTTGTATCCTGGAGTCGAGAGACACCGAGAGAACTCAGCCTTGACGGACTACTGGCGCTGCCGTAGCCCTACCTTGTGAATTATCGTCCTGCCTGCTGGCGCTGCCGCGGCCTTCTGCAACATCCATCCTCGTCGGGACCTGCTGGCGCTGCCGCGGTCCGTTGTAACGACCATCTTCACCGGGACCTGCTGGCGCTGCCGCGGACCGTGTATCGACCATCTTCCCGGGACCTGCTGGCGCTGCCGCGGACCGTGTATCGACCATCTTCACCGGGACCTGCTGGCGCTGCCGCGGCCCGTCCCAGCTAGAACACCAAGCTCGAGGATTGGGAGCTATCCGCCATACCACCTCAACTACCAGACTGGTAACCAGACTGTCCCGCTACCCCCTTTTCCCCATCTTGAGAGACTCGAATCGAGGGGACCCCTGAGTCCAGACCTCCTTGTACCATTCCATCGTACCTTAAGAAATTGCCTATAAAGAACGCTGAATCTTCTCCTTGTGTGGTGTCTGTCTGTGGGGGGGAAGTTATTTATCTGTACGATCGCTGGAGACGGCTCTCCCCGGAGACCTCTCCCCTTGTCCTCGGCCGACTCTCCCGGCCCGTCTAACATTGGTGGCCAGCGGCGCGATCCGAATCAACGCGTAATCGTACAGAGAGTAGCTCACCCCACGACAAAACCACGATGTCAGCCAAAGATAGCGGTTCCACTGAAAAGTTCCAAATGGATAAGTTGGAAGAATATAGCCACCGCGAACTTAAACAATTCTGCATGGAACTAGGCATTGCTACCACCGGCCTGAGTACCAAAGACGATTTGAAGCACGCCCTTGAGTCGTGGGCAGAAACTGGGGTCACCGGATCCCCCGACCAAAACAGTGTCGCACCAGAGGGGAACGCCACGGCTCCCGAGGAGCGGAGAACGGGCCTCTCGCAGGAGGAGATCCAAGAAAGAGAAAGAACCAGGTTACATGAGTTAGAAATGGCACGACTCAAGATGGACGGTGAACTAAAGTTAGCCGAGCAGAAACTAAATCTAGAACATCTGCGGCTCCGAGAAGAGCGAGAAGAAAAACAAAGACAAAGAGAGCTCGAGGAAAAAAGAACAACACTTGAACACGAGCGCAAACTGGCGGAAATAGAACTTCGGAAACAGAATAAAGAACCAGGGGTGCCTGAGCGACCGCACACCCCGGGAGCAACCGAGAAAAAAGTCCACATCCCCAAGGATGTTGTCCGAGAGTATGTCCGAGAAGACGACATACAACAGTGGTTCAAAGCCTACGAGATCGCCATGACCTCCCACCGGATCGACCGGAGTGATTGGGGAGCCGGACTATGGGGGAGGTTCGTCAACGAAGGCCGCGATGCCCTATTGCAGCTCCCAGATCACCAGATGTCGTCCTACGACCACATGAAGGCTGCCCTCCTCACCCGCTACGGCCTCACACCCGAGATGTACCGCCAGAGGTTCAGAGACTGCACCCGGATCCCGGGTACAACTTGGGTGGAGTACGTCAACTATTTCAGCCGAGCCTTCGAGGGTTGGATCAAGGGGAGCCATGTAACGACCTACGAGCAACTCTTTAACCTTATGGTATGGGAGCACCTGTCGAACAACTGTTTCGTCGAGCTCAGGCAGCACCTCCTCGACAGTAAATTGACTGACCCCCGGCAACTCGCCGCCGAAGCTGACCGATGGGAAAGCACCCGAGTGGGCCGGAGAGGACCACACGAGCAAAACCGAAACAACCAAGGCCAGCACCGTCCCCGGGGAGGAGGAGGAGGCCAGGGGCGGGGGAGAGACACCATCCCGGCAACCCCCGTGGCCAGCACCCCGCCCCCGGCCGGCCGGGGCAACCCCCCGATGCGCCCGGGGTTCCGAGCCAACGTCACGTGCCACCGATGCCAGCGAGTCGGCCACTACGCCAATGACCCGAGCTGCCCGCAGAACCAAACACCAAAGCCCCGCCAGGTAGCTGCCGCCGCCCTGGGGGAAGAACGACTATCAGAGGAACAGGAAGAATATGAGCCGGCCCAGCAAGAGTGGGAACCGGCCGCCATGGTTCTAGCGTGCCTAGGGGGAAAAGACATGGTCCCGCGGGCTCCCCTACCCGCCAACACCCGGAAATACGGCCAGTGGGTGACCATTAATGGGCGTCGGGCCGAGGCCTTACGTGACACAGGCGCCAGTGTGACGGCCGTCCGCTGTCACCTGGTGAAGCCTGAGCAGATCCTACCGAACATTCTCTGCCCCGTCCGCTCAGCCGACAATTCCGAAAGTCTGTGTCAAATGGCCTGCGTCCCCTCCGAATGGGGAGGGGTCTCCGGCCTGTTGAAAGTGACGGTCCGGGATGATGCCCCCGTGGACTGCCTCCTGGGGAATGACCTTGAGAGTTCCCCGTGGGCCACCGTCGAAAGAAGAGAGCACCTGGGGATGCTGGGCCTCCCGGACTGGGCCTGCGTAACCACCCGGTCCATGGCCGCCCGTGCCGTCCCCCGATCAGAAGAACCAGAATGGCCAGCAGCTCCACCCCCGGTCGCCCCAGTAGAGGACAACGACGAGGCCAACCCCCCAGAACCAACGGCCGAAGGGGTCGCGCAACCCCAGGACCTTCCCGGCCTGGCTCAGTGGCGTCAAGAAGGGGGGCCCACCCAAGAACAGTTCCGCCAGGAGCAAAAGACCTGCCCCTCCCTCGAGGGACTCCGCCAGCAAGCCAGCGCCCAGAGCGCAGGGGACTCCACCGGAACTCATTGGGTCTATTGGGATAACGACCTGCTATACAGCGAACAAAGAATCGCAGAGCTAGGGGCCAGTCGAGTGCTGGTGGTACCCCTCCGCTTCAGAGACTTCCTACTAACTCTGGCCCACGATGTCCCCCTGGCTGGACACCTGGGCCAGGACAAAACCTACAGTCGCCTAGTGACTCATTTTTTTTGGCCGAAGATGCGGAACGACGTCCTTAACCACTGCCGGTCCTGCCCCACGTGCCAGGCCAGTGGGAAGAGCGGCCGTAAGCTGAAAGCCCCTCTGCAACCCTTCCCAGTGGTCACCACCCCGTTCGAGAGGGTAGGAATAGACATTGTGGGGCCCCTGGACCCCCGCACGGCACAAGGACATAGGTTCATCCTGGTACTGGTGGATCACGCCACCCGCTACCCCGAGGCGGTGCCTCTACGAACTGTAACAGCTCCGGTGGTTGGCCGGGCCCTAATGGGGATCTTCTCCCGGGTGGGCTTCCCCCGAGAAGTCGTCAGCGACCGAGGCACGAACTTCATCTCAAAATACATGAAGTCCCTCTGGCAACAGTGCGGGGTCACCTACCGATTCACGACCCCCTATCACCCCCAAGGGAACGGACTAGTGGAGCGATTCAACCGCACTCTCAAGGGGATGATTGGGGGATTGGAAGAGCCCCTCCGTCGCCAGTGGGATGTACTACTCCCGTGCCTCCTCTTCGCCTACCGAGAAGTTCCCCAGAAGTCCCTCGGTTTTAGCCCTTTCGAACTCCTGTACGGGCACCCTGTGCGAGGGCCCCTCAGCCTAGTCAAAGAAGGTTGGGAGATGGCCCCCCTAAAGACCCCTCCAGACGTCTTCAAGTACCTCCTGGCCCTACGCAATCAGACCCGGCGCTTCAGGGAGATGGCCAAGGTGAACCTCGAGGCCAGCCAGGAAGACATGAAGAGGTGGTATGATCACAATGCCTCCTCCGTCGAGTTCGAACCTGGTCAACAAGTGTGGGTGATGTCCCCCACCGAACCATGTGCCTTGCAAGATAAATGGACGGGGCCCTTCAAGGTGGTCGAGCGCAAAAGCCCCGTCACTTACCTCATCGACATGGGGACCCCCCGGAACCCCCTTCGGGTCCTCCACACCAACAGACTCAAACCACACTTTGTGCGCTCAGAACTCAGCCTCCTGATGGCTACGGACAGTGGGGCAGAGGAGGACTCCGAACCCCTCCCGGATCTCCTGACGACTCAGGAGAACGACGGTTCCGTGGACGGGGTCCGGCTCTCCGATGCCCTCACCCCAGAGCAACGCCAGGGCTGCCGGGACCTCCTGCTGCGGTTCGCTTCACTGTTCTCCCTCACTCCCGGGGTCACCCCTTGGTGCTTGCACGACGTGGACACCGGGGACAGTCCCCCTATCCGACACCGGGCCTACCGCGTACCAGATCGGGTACGGGCCTGCATACAAGAGGAAGTGGCCAAAATGCTCACGATCGGGGTCGTCGAGCCCTCGGACAGTCCCTGGGCCAGCCCGGTTGTATTGGTCCCCAAAGCCGCTGCCCCCGGCACCACACCTGAACTGAGGTTCTGCGTCGACTACCGGGGCTTGAACGCTGTCACCCGAACCGACGCTCATCCTATCCCCCGGGCGGATGAATTGATCGACCGGCTGGGGGCCGCCCGCTACCTCAGTATCTTCGACCTAACAGCGGGCTACTGGCAGATCGGTCTCACACCCCGGGCTCAAGAACGGTCCGCCTTCTCTACCCCCGATGGCCACTACCACTTCAAGGTCATGCCCTTCGGCATGAAGAACGCCCCCGCTACATTTCAACGTCTTGTGAACCAGGTATTGGCGGGGCTCGAAGAGTTCAGCGCTGCCTACCTGGACGATATCGCTGTATACAGCCGCCACTGGTCCGACCACCTCCTCCACCTCCAGGAGGTCCTACAGGCCCTCCAGCGGGCCGGCCTCACGATTAAGGCCGGCAAATGCCAAATTGGTCAAGGGTCCGTGACCTACCTGGGGCACCAGGTGGGAAGCGGGCTGGTGGCCCCCCTGCAACTTAAAATTGCTGCCATCCAGTCCTGGCAGCCCCCCGTCACCCAGACCGAAGTCCGAGCCTTCTTGGGGCTCACCGGCTACTACCGGCAGTTCGTGAGGGACTACGGCAGCATTGTGGGGCCCCTCACGGGTCTCACGTCCAAGAACCAACCGAAGCGGATTAACTGGACCCCCGATTGTCAAGCGGCCTTCGAAAAGCTGAAGGCCGCCCTGTGCACCGCCCCTGTGCTCCAGGCCCCCGATTACAGTCGGGAATTCGTGGTACAGACAGACGCCTCCGACCACGGCATCGGAGCGGTTCTTTCCCAAGTGAACCCCGAGGGTCATGACCAGCCGGTGGCCTTCATCAGCCGACGCCTCCTGGCCCGAGAACAGCGCTGGAGCACAATCGAGAGGGAGGCCTTCGCAGTGGTGTGGGCCCTCAAAAAGCTCCGGCCCTATCTCTTCGGTACCCACTTCCGGGTACAAACCGACCATAGACCCCTGCAGTGGCTGATGCAGATGCGGGGGGAGAACCCAAAACTATTGCGCTGGTCCATCTCCCTGCAGGGAATGGTCTTCACCGTGGAGCACCGACCGGGCCAAGACCACGCCAACGCAGATGGCCTGTCACGCTTCTTCCGCCTCGACGAGGAGAGTCCCCAAGAAGATGGGTGACTCTTCCCGCCTTCAGCTGGGGGGGACGCATGTTGGACAGGCCACACGAAGGGCTTGCTCCCTCCCCGCATGACAGGGCCCAAGCCCCGGCCCGCCAGGCGTGACCCACGAGAATCACCCGCACCCCGTCTCCCGACGGAACTCCTGCCCTCGGACCTCCATGCATCACGGGCCCAAGCCACCACCGGCTCCCTCGGCCGCTTCAAGCCGCCATCTTGGGCCCTGCGCCACGAGGCCGCGTGACCTCCCCCCGACCCTAACCCTGGGCCTGGCCGGCCCCGACATCCCGGCACCACCATCCACCCAGGAGGTGAGCGGACCACTTGGCAGGTCAATGGGAGAACGAAGCGCCAAGGACTCTCCCCCGCCAGGTGACGATCGCCTCCAGCTCCCCCAGGCACCGGCTCCACCCCCCGCTGAGTGTCTGGACACCTTCATCCCGGACCCTCCGACCTCCAAGTGCGAGGGTCCGGACATCAAAGGGCGCGTGCCTATAACTGGAGCAGCTCCGGAGCAGGAAGGCAGTTGTATCCTGGAGTCGAGAGACACCGAGAGAACTCAGCCTTGACGGACTACTGGCGCTGCCGTAGCCCTACCTTGTGAACTATCGTCCTGCCTGCTGGCGCTGCCGCGGCCTTCTGCAACATCCATCCTCGTCGGGACCTGCTGGCGCTGCCGCGGTCCGTTGTAACGACCATCTTCACCGGGACCTGCTGGCGCTGCCGCGGACCGTGTATCGACCATCTTCCCGGGACCTGCTGGCGCTGCCGCGGACCGTGTATCGACCATCTTCACCGGGACCTGCTGGCGCTGCCGCGGCCCGTCCCAGCTAGAACACCAAGCTCGAGGATTGGGAGCTATCCGCCATACCACCTCAACTACCAGACTGGTAACCAGACTGTCCCGCTACCCCCTTTTCCCCATCTTGAGAGACTCGAATCGAGGGGACCCCTGAGTCCAGACCTCCTTGTACCATTCCATCGTACCTTAAGAAATTGCCTATAAAGAACGCTGAATCTTCTCCTTGTGTGGTGTCTGTCTGTGGGGGGGAAGTTATTTATCTGTACGATCGCTGGAGACGGCTCTCCCCGGAGACCTCTCCCCTTGTCCTCGGCCGACCCTCCCGGCCCGTCTAACAGACACACGCTGGAATGAACACCAACTAACACAGCAAGAGACTGACACACAACAGCACAATCCCCAGGGACAAGACATTGGTGTGACACAAGCATGCATGACACCTCCACTGTGATGCCAAAGGCAGATGTCGTACAAACTGGGAAACCCAGACATGTGTCCTGTGCCACAAACATACATCACATACACAAACACAAATCACTCAGCATGGCCACTCATCCATGGACAAACGGGAGCTAAGGGACCATCCATGCAAACATTCACATGAGTCCACCATCAATACCACAAACCTGAACTGCAACAATGTGTATCTGTGAAGCCCACATGGACAGGTGACATTGCACATGCCCACATGACAAACACAGGAATGTTGGCAGGAACTAAGGTGCACAGACTCATCACACAAGGACAGTCTACAACCCTGGGGAATGACAGACACACTGCACAGTATGCGGTACATGGCCATGACCTCAAAGCTCATGTGAGCTTCACAATCCCTGCCACTGTCCCAGGACTATGCAGATGCCAAGGAGGAACACAAGGCACCCAGGCTAACACCTGCCAGCATCGCTGCCGTGAACCTGACAAGTGGGAGCAGTCACACACACATACAAATGTCTCAATCACTGAAAACTACCACCTAGGGACAACTACATGATATTGCGAACACAAAAGTGCCTTGAGGAACCCTCACTGTGTCCCATCTGTGTCTGACAACATCATCAACACTCAGAACTGACAAATCACAATGATGATACACCAATTAACAGGAGTGAGTCATGCAACCACACATCTGGTAGCCCATTGGAAAAGTAGTGGGATTAACCCAGTACCACTCAGCAAGCATCAACAACACGAACATATCAAGGGAACACTGTCTGTGTATGAACAGGGATGTGGACACATACACATGCACATACAATACACACCATGGGCCCAGGCCATGTCACTGGACAACACACTAACTTGAGGGGACACAACTCCTGTCGGAGCCCAGCTGTGCCAAACATATTCACCGCAAGTCCCACTTGTCAGGCCGAGCACCCGGTAATCACTGACTGTCTAATCTTCCCGCTCCAACAATGCCAGAAAATCTACATTTCCCAAGATGCTCTGCCCGAGACACGGACCACGTGACTCTGACGCGGAGCGCATTTCCGTTATCTACAAGGCCGGAAGAACACTCAGTGCTGGTTATTCCCTCAGTCACGGAGTTCCGACGAAGCGACAACCCGACGGCCAGCAAGTCTGGATTCCAAATCTAGGCACCGTGAGTACTACCCGGCTTCCTCGTTCCTGGTCCTCGTTCCGGAGGTCTGCCTCTCCCGTTCCTCTGTTGGAGAGACCAGCTTGCCGAGTCTCGTGCGGAGGAACGCTTAAGCGTACCTTGGATCCCTGACACGTTCCTCTGTTGGAGAGACTTCGTTTCCGAGTCTCATGCAGAGGCGCGCCCGTTGTATTATTTGTTCCCCGTTCCTCTGTTGGAGAGACCTCACTGCCGAGTCTTGTGCAGAGGAACGCTAAAGCGTTTGTTGCACACATCTTGGTTCCTCTGTTGGTGAGATTCACTTTCCGAGTCTCGTGCAGAGGAACGTTCTTTGGGTTATTTACGTTCCTCTGTTGGAGAGACCTCACTGCCGAGTCTCGTGCAGAGGAACGCTAAAGCGTTTGTTGCACACATCTTGGTTCCTCTGTTGGTGAGATTCACTTTCCGAGTCTCGTGCAGAGGAACGTTCTTTGGGTTATTTACGCTCCTCTGTTGGTGAGAGTGCGTTCGCCTCTCTTGCAGAGAAGTCTCTCCAAGACTCCCCGCTTTCCTCGCTGCCCGCGGCATCCCAGGCCGGAAAAACATCCCGGAAGGTTCTTTGGGAGATCCCCTGCACGACTGGATACCGTAAGACACTCCCTGGTGGGAGACGCATATATTTGTCAAACTATTCTACTGTGTACTCTGTAGCGGGGATAGAGCAAGAATAGGGCTCTGTATAAACTTGATTACAGAGCAAAACTTTGCTGACGCCCACCGTAAGCGCTACTCGCTCAGGTAGTGGAAAGACGTATTTCCCTATCGGGTAGTCCCACTATTGCCTTCACCATTTTGTTTCCGTAAGCGTCCATATTGTGATGCCCCATCACTGTTGATCAGTTAACACCGCTTTTGTTCATTGTCTATTCTTTGCCTAGGGCTTAGAGAGATACGGAGTGGAGAAGGTCACTGTGTTGCTCATGAACCCTAGGATCCAAAATCTTCGGGTACGTAGGAGCCTCCCCCATGTTGTTCCGGTATAAAGGGAGTTCATTGAGGGGTGGCTGGTAATCCGTGTAACTTGAATGTTCTCTCTTCTGGTTACATTGCAGGCTAAAACCAGTGTAGTCCTCCGCTTCTCTCTTCAGGCATTCCAGCTTCGTATTTTCTCCTTTTCAGGTAGAGTGTAGACATAATTCATTACTCACCTGTTAGACCGTGTACACAGCACGAGACTGTTCTTCCTCAACCGTTTTTGATTGTGTTCATTTCTCTCCTCAGATCTCCTTCCCCGCTGTCCCTACCCTTTCCTTCCCTCACTTGACTATTCCACTAGTCCGCGTTCTTTCGCATTCCGGACTTGGGGCAGTCAAGAGGTGGACCCCATTAAGCATCAGCCCAGCTCCGAGGACGCCAGGAAGATCGGAACCTGACAGAATAACCAGCCCACGAATTTTTGTCCTCCTGGTTGAGCTGGTGCTGTAATGGCCACGTTGGAGGATGTAATGGCTGCCCTTGCTTTAGTCCAGGCGGAGCTAACGGCCTCACGTACTGAGACCGCCGCTCTCCAGGCTCGTGTAGATCGCATTCAAAGGAACCCATTCGATGCGGGGGGACCCTCGCGTTCTGCCCCAGTCCCAGTAGTGGTAGAAATGCCTACGCAAATTCTATTAGCCGCTCCTGAGCGCTTTTATGGGGATCCCAGAAAGGTTCAAGTGTTCATGACACAAGCACTGCTTCATTTCAATTGCAAACCCAAATTATTCGCCACCAATCAAGCCAGGGTGGCCTTCGTGTTATCATATCTGGCCGGAGAGGCGGCACAGTGGACGGTACCACTGGTAAGAAGAGACGACCCGATGCTATACGACTGGGACACTTTTCGTATCGAATTTGAGAAAACGTTTGATCGTAGGGCAGAGTCCTTTGCAGCAGACCGAGATTTGTTAGTGCTCCGTCAGGGTAATTCTGATCTGATTACGTACCTAAACAACTTTCGGCGGTTGGTGGCAGAGACAGACTGGCCTGAATCAAAGCAAGCTGCCATCTTCTATCAAGGGTTGAATGATGACCTGAAAGACGTTCTAGCCCAAATAGACCCTCAGCCCCAAACCTGTACGGCCCTTATTGAGTTGACCTTAAGGCTGGAACATCGTCTCAGAGAAAGGAAAGGGGACCATAAGCGAAAAGACCGAAACATAACGCAGCACGAACGTAGTCCGGCGATGGAATTCGCCGGTAACAAACCGGAACCTATGGAAATAGGAGCTGTTAGAGCCTCTTTAACCCTAAGCGAAAAGGACCATCGAAGAAAGCAAGGCCTTTGTCTATATTGTGGAAAGAAGGGACACTTCCTCCGTGACTGCCCGGTTAGACCAAAGTACGGCCGCTTTCGACCAGGACAAAAGGCCGCCGCAACTACCGAAAAGGAGACGGAAAACTTCAAAGCTTGAAGGCGCAAGAAGGGAAACCATCAAGCAAATACACGATCCCTTCCGTAAACAGCCAAGGTGTTGTAGAGACGACTCACTTCTACATAGCATTACACATCCAAGTGGACTTAGAAAGCAAACCCACAAAAGCCATGGTGGATTCTGGGGCCACGGGGTGTTTTATGGATCAAGAAGAAGCTCTGAGACTCAAGGTACGGCTAATCCGAAAGACAAACCCCGAAAGAGTCTATGCTGTGGATGGCAAGGAATTGGCGTCTGGCCCTATCAGCTACGTTACCCAGGAATATGAACTCGTCTACGGTGAATCTCACCGGGAATGGATATCCTTTCAAGTGATTCAGGCCCCTCATTATGGAATCATCCTCGGTCTTCCCTGGCTGCAAAAACATGAACCCACAATCAACTGGACCAATAAGACCCTAACTTTGCAGTCCCCTTATTGTCAGAATGTGTGCAATCAAACCCCCACACGGCCCTCAATGACTTTAGCCACAAGTCACCACGTTGCTACCGCGGCGGAAAAAGACGTGACGCTTCCTGCATGTTACGAGAAACATGCAGAGGTGTTCAGTGACAGTAAGGCCGAAGAACTTCCCCCACATAGGGACTATGATTGCAGGATCGATCTGGTTCCAGGGGCAGAGATACCATGCGGTAGGATTTATGCGCTAACTGCTCCCGAAAACCTCCACCTCAGGGACTATCTTGAGAAATATCTAAAATTGGGGTTCATCCGCCCCTCCAGATCACCGGCTGCCTCACCCCTATTTTTTATACCCAAAGCTAACGGGGAATTGCGATGCTGCATTGATTATAGGGCGTTGAACACCATCACTGTCAAAAACCAATATCCGTTGCCACTAATTCCGGTTCTCCTCGAACAAGTGAGGACGGCGGTGATATACACCAAATTGGACCTACGAGGGGCATACCATCTGGTCCGTATTCGAGAAGGCGACGAATGGAAGACGGCCTTCAAGACGCGGTATGGCCTATTCAAATACTTGGTCATGCCCTTCGGGCTGTGTAACGCTCCAGCCGCGTTTCAATTCTTCCTGAATGATGTCCTGAGAGAGTTCTTGGACCATTTCGTAGTGGTATATATTGATGACATCTTAGTGTATTCCACTACCGAAGAAGAACACAGAGGCCACGTGGGACAGATCTTACAAGCACTTCAGGATCATCAGTTATATTGTAAGATAACCAAGTGCGAATTTCACGTGACCACCGTGGAGTTCCTTGGGGTCATGCTTACCCCCTCAGGGCAGGTTATGGCGGAAAGAAAAGTGAAAGCCATTATCGATTGGCCGCAGCCAAAGACTGTGAAGGAAATCCAGAGTTTTCTGGGATTTGCTAACTTTTATCGGCGGTTTATCTGCAATTTCTCTGATAAAGTAACCCCGCTCACCCGCCTAACTCGAAAGAAGGTCCAATTTATCTGGTCTACCGAGGCACAAGAAGCATTTGATCTCCTAAAACATGCTTTTACGTCGGCCCCTGTTTTGGCCCATGCTCGTCCTGAGGTGCCTTTTATTGTAGAAGCAGACGCCTCTGAGGTGGCAGTGGGCGCAGTATTGTCACAAAGAAACGAAACCACCGGACACCTTCATCCGATCGCCTTCATGTCTCGAAAGCTCAATTCCGCGGAACAGAACTATACTATCGCGGAAAAAGAGCTTCTAGCCATCAGGGAAGCGTTTCAAGAATGGAGACACTGGCTATTAGGGGCCGTTCACCAAATCACCGTTTACACGGATCATCGCAATCTTCAATTTATGCGAGCAGCGCGCCATCTTACCCCTCGTCAACTTCGTTGGATGTTGTTTTTTGCAGAATTCCATTTTCTCATTACGTTCCGCCCAGGCAGAGAGAACCAAAAAGCAGATGCTCTGACAAGACAAGAGACACCGGCGCAACCACTCGGGATCCCGGAAAGGGCCATTATCGAACCGAACAGAGTGATAGGTGCCATCCATACAGATTTATTCCTCCAAAAAACCAAGCGAGGACTGAACTCCTTTACCTGGAAAACCTGGTCGAAATATCACCCTGAATGGAGACAACACCAAGGCCTCTTGCTGAAAGGACACCAACTGTTGATACCAACGCAAGCATTGAGAAAGATGGTGTTCACCTGGTGCCATGATCTTCCCTGTGCAGGACATCCCGGAGGGAAGAAAACCCTGGAAAAGGTGTTAAGACAATTCTGGTGGCCAACGGTTCGCACAGATGTGTTGTCCTGGGTAAAACACTGTGTCACTTGTGCCCAAATGAAGACCGATCATCGCCCCATGCAAGGATTGTTACAACCCTTACCTACACCAGACACCCCATGGGAAAGGTTTTCGGTGGATTTCATCGTGGGCTTACCCCGAGACCAGGGGTACACCACAATAGTAGTGGTGGTTGACTATCTATCCAAGATGGGACATTTTGTCGCATGTAAACAGATCCCAACGGCAAGTGCATTGGCCAAGTTACTGTTGACTCATGTCATTCGGCTCCATGGTCTCCCGAAAGTCATCATTTCGGACAGAGGGGCACAGTTCACCGCCCGTTTTTGGAAAACCTGGTGCTCCGAACTCAAGATAGAATCCTCGATGTCCACAAGTTTTCACCCACAGACCGATGGTCAAACCGAGAGACTTAATCAGACCCTAAAACAATTCCTTCGGTGCTATGTCAATAACAATACAGAAGCGTGGGTGGAGTGGTTATGGGTGGCTGAGATAGCGTACAATAGCGCCAAGCATGCCTCCACCCTACACTCCCCTTTCTTTAGCACGTATGGTTTTCACCCCCGGTTCACCCCATTGATCCTTCCGAGTCACACCTCCAACATGCCCATTTTACAAGACAGACTAGAACACATCCGTAACACCTTGATAGACACTCGTGCCAATTTACTTCTTGCCAAAAGTAGGTACAAGGCCCAAGCAGACAAGCATAGACGACAAGGTCCCACATACAATCAGGGGGAATGGGTCTGGCTGTCAACAAAAAATATCCGGTTCAAAAAGCACAGTGCTTTCCACCCTAAATACATAGGCCCGTACCGTGTCATCCGACACGTCAATCCTGTAGCCGTGAAACTGAAATTGCCTGCACAGTTGCGCATCCATCCCGTCTTTCACGTTTCCTTACTAAAACCCTCTCACAGTCCAGTAAAGAAACCGCCCGTTCCCATCTGGATTCAACAGGATCTGGAGTACGAGGTCCAGGGTATCTTGGACTCCAAAGTGGTACGGGGCAAGTTATGGTACCTGGTGGCTTGGAAGGGTTACGGACCAGAGGAGAACTCGTGGGAACCGGCTGCAGCTGTACATGCGGCTCGTCTGGTTTCTGCCTTCCATGCCCGGTACCCGGGGAAGCCTAGTGTCAGTCAGTGTCCTCGAAAAGGTGGATGTACTGTCAGGCCGAGCACCCGGTAATCACTGACTGTCTAATCTTCCCGCTCCAACAATGCCAGAAAAAACTACATTTCCCAAGATGCTCTGCCCGAGACACGGACCACGTGACTCTGACGCGGAGCGCCTTTCCGTTATCTACAAGGCCGGAAGAACACTCAGTGCTGGTTATTCCCTCAGTCACGGAGTTCCGACGAAGCGACAACCCGACGGCCAGCAAGTCTGGATTCCAAATCTAGGCACCGTGAGTACTACCCGGCTTCCTCGTTCCTGGTCCTCGTTCCGGAGGTCTGCCTCTCCCGTTCCTCTGTTGGAGAGACCAGCTTGCCGAGTCTCGTGCGGAGGAACGCTTAAGCGTACCTTGGATCCCTGACACGTTCCTCTGTTGGAGAGACTTCGTTTCCGAGTCTCATGCAGAGGCGCGCCCGTTGTATTATTTGTTCCCCGTTCCTCTGTTGGAGAGACCTCACTGCCGAGTCTCGTGCAGAGGAACGCTAAAGCGTTTGTTGCACACATCTTGGTTCCTCTGTTGGTGAGATTCACTTTCCGAGTCTCGTGCAGAGGAACGTTCTTTGGGTTATTTACGTTCCTCTGTTGGAGAGACCTCACTGCCGAGTCTCGTGCAGAGGAACGCTAAAGCGTTTGTTGCACACATCTTGGTTCCTCTGTTGGTGAGATTCACTTTCCGAGTCTCGTGCAGAGGAACGTTCTTTGGGTTATTTACGCTCCTCTGTTGGTGAGAGTGCGTTCGCCTCTCTTGCAGAGAAGCCTCTCCAAGACTCCCCGCTTTCCTCGCTGCCCGCGGCATCCCAGGCCGGAAAAACATCCCGGAAGGTTCTTTGGGAGATCCCCTGCACGACTGGATACCGTAAGACACTCCCTGGTGGGAGACGCATATATTTGTCAAACTATTCTACTGTGTACTCTGTAGCGGGGATAGAGCAAGAATAGGGCTCTGTATAAACTTGATTACAGAGCAAAACTTTGCTGACGCCCACCGTAAGCGCTACTCGCTCAGGTAGTGGAAAGACGTATTTCCCTATCGGGTAGTCCCACTATTGCCTTCACCATTTTGTTTCCGTAAGCGTCCATATTGTGATGCCCCATCACTGTTGATCAGTTAACACCGCTTTTGTTCATTGTCTATTCTTTGCCTAGGGCTTAGAGAGATACGGAGTGGAGAAGGTCACTGTGTTGCTCATGAACCCTGGGATCCAAAATCTTCGGGTACGTAGGAGCCTCCCCCATGTTGTTCCGGTATAAAGGGAGTTCATTGAGGGGTGGCTGGTAATCCGTGTAACTTGAATGTTCTCTCTTCTGGTTACATTGCAGGCTAAAACCAGTGTAGTCCTCCGCTTCTCTCTTCAGGCATTCCAGCTTCGTATTTTCTCCTTTTCAGGTAGAGTGTAGACATAATTCATTACTCACCTGTTAGACCGTGTACACAGCACGAGACTGTTCTTCCTCAACCGTTTTTGATTGTGTTCATTTCTCTCCTCAGATCTCCTTCCCCGCTGTCCCTACCCTTTCCTTCCCTCACTTGACTATTCCACTAGTCCGCGTTCTTTCGCATTCCGGACTTGGGGCAGTCAAGAGGTGGACCCCATTAAGCATCAGCCCAGCTCCGAGGACGCCAGGAAGATCGGAACCTGACACCACTCATGTCCGCAGAACACTTGGTCAGTCAGCCATCAGTTACCGCACAATGAAGGCTCTGGTCACAACAGCCTGGGTACGTGAGTCTCCCTTAAGTCATCTGCACATACTCAATACATATGTACAGCAAGTTGCACAGAGGACCCAGTTGCTCCTATACCAATGATGCCCACACCTGTAGGGCCAGTAGTGATGAGCACGAAGTATGTGGAAGTGACATTTTGGACAATGGGAAGCACATCAAATGTGCAGGGGTGCAAGCCACAGATGTGACCATGGCAATTAAATGCTCACAGAGAGATTTACACAAATGGTTGATCCAGACACACCCAGGTAGCTGCAAAGGATGACATGGATACCCAACAGAATAGGATACATATCTCATGGACCACAGGGAGTACCTCACATCAACACATCAGTATGCAACATTGTAAACCAAGCATTACAGGTGCAAGGACATCTAAAACAACCTCAACATGATGTACAGCTAATTCAAGTTCACAGGGACAAAGTAAAAAGCTTTATTCAGCATATGAAAAGTGAAATGTCTGTTCCAACAAAAGGCCAATGGCCAGTCCATGTCCAAAGGGCAAGGAGTGAACTAGAGTCACAAATTCAGTATATGAAACTCGAAACATCTGTGGAACCAAAAGGCCAATGGCCAGTCCATGTCAAATTGCCAAGGAGTGAACTAGAGTGACAACTGTCACACCTTGCTTGCCTGCACCGCTACGGACCGGGGTCATCCCCTCGGAGAGGCATACATGGGGGCAGGCCAAGCACCGCAGGGACAGGATCAGGGCGCAGCAGAAGGAGGCAGTGAAGAGGTGGGGGATGCAGGCGAGACACTTGCAACTGCAGTGGAGATGACTGAAGTGGTGGGTGCTGTCACAACTGTGGGGCACAAGTCAGATGGGGTGGGTGCCGGCACAACTCCAGTGGGCAGGTCAGATGGAGTGAATTGGCTCACCACTGCAGTGCCCAAGTCAGACGGGGTGGGTGTGGACTCCAAAGCAGTGCCTACATCCATGGGAGCGCAATGGGGGACAGGTGAGGTCTGCAGGGCAGGGGGTGGTGACACGGTCCCCACATCAGTGTCAGCAACTGTCTGACCAGGTGTGGAGGAGCAAGTGCTAGGGGGGATGGCCTTAGCATTTTGGGGATGGTGTATCTGTGTGTGGGGGAACCCGGGGTAGGGAGTGGCGGGGGAACCTCTGGAGTGGTAGCCTGGGGGATGGAGGATGGAGACTTTGCCTTGGAGCTGCGTGCTGGCTGGGGGGTCTTGCTCTTCTTGCACCGGGGGACTTGCGGGTGGGCGTCTCGGTCTGAGTGCGCCTGGGGGAGGGTGTCCGGGTGTGAAGGACTTCCTCTTCCCCTTGTAATCAGGATCAGCTGGGTCGGTGGGGAAGAGGCCATGGTCACAGAGGATGGGGTTGCAGGTGAGGCAAGGGAAGGGGGCTGGGAGGGAGAGGTCTCGGAGGACTGTGGAGTGGTTGTGGATGACTGTGTGTGTGTCAGCAAACCAGCCCCTGTGAGTGTGGAATCAGTCCCCTGCACTTGCTTGTGTGCACGTCTAGACCTTGGTTTGGGGGTTTTGGGGCTTTGGACAGGTAGTGTGCTAGGAATTGTGGGTGCTGCAGGGGTAGGAGGGGTGTGGGACTGTTGGAGGAGGGACACTGCTGCCGTCAGGGAGGAGTCCACGGACTGGTTGGTCCTCTGTAGGGCAGACATGCCAGAGGAAATGCCCTCCATGAATGACACCAGTTGTGTCAACAGACCTGTGTGTGCATGGAGGACCTTCAGCATCGACGTCTGCCCCACTTGCATCTTTCTAAGTAAGTCCACAGACTCCTCACTCAGGGTAGAAGGGGACGCAGGGGGTGTGGTGCCTGGCACAAAGGAGACATGCTCACGAACACGGGGCCTCTGGGATGGGAGCCGATGGGAGGGGGGTGGTGGTGGTGGTGGCGGAGACTGCCTCACTAGCTGGGGTTTGGTGGCTGCTGACACCCGCCTCCACAGGGGAGTCATCCTCAGAGCTGCTGTGGCCTTCAGCTGGGGGAGATGGTGCTGACGACTCCTCTGTGTGGCTGAAATCGCCCTCCGTGCCACTGGGTCCACCTGACTCCTCTCCTTCTGTCCCTGTAAGGCTCTGTGGCTCCTCCTGTTCCGTGGAGCTGTCCCCTCCTGTGGCCGTGGATGTATCTGGATAGGAATAGGAAGTAACAGAACAACATCAGTCACCTGCACCGACTGCACACACCACAGTGAGTACATCACATCACAGGGCAAGCCCTGGCATCATCAGCAGAACACAGCTCAAAGTAGCAACACTGTTTAGAATAAGACAATTGTCATTTCCACCATCAACCATGGCACACATATCCCTCCTTGATTTGCACACATATGTCTGTTGCATGTTGGATGCTAATACCCCAATGTGCCAACATGCACCACCCACACATTAGTTGTACATGCAAGTGAACATGTAGGAGTATGTCACTAGACCCACAGCACATCTCTTGCGACTGACTCTGCACAGGTGTCCGGATGAAGGGATGAGCAGAGACTCATTTCACATGCTTGGGATGCATGCCAGCAACACACACTATGATGTACTCATGTCCTGATGGGCAAGGCCACAATGGGGTGCATGGTGCACACTTGAACACAACACAGGCTCACTCATAGCAAGTTCAATGCCATGGCACTGGGATGGCCTGTAAGTCAGTCAACACTGTCTCCTGTCACAGGGGCAGGGCATCCAGACAACAACAATATGCACTGACTCACAATCCTAGCTCAGGGGCAAATCTGACTCTGCAGATGACCGGCGCACTTGCCCATCCCATGCAAACAACATATCCAGGACCCAGAAGACCCCACATCATGAAAATCAGACATATGAGTCTCAGCAAACACGACTTCATGTACATTAACACATCACAGTCTGCCATGCATATAACCCAGCTGCATGAGGGACAGAGTTGCATACACCATTGTGCGCTGTCAGATGCTCACACACCTATATGTCACACAGGTCTTGTCTCCCACAGTCACATTGCAGATGTCATGCTGACCCTCGGAATCATGGACACCCCAGTTGTACGTAGCAACAAGCCACACCCTAATGACACAGAGGCACACACCTGAGGGCACATGTCACGAAGCACAACTTGCAATTTCACACACAGGAGTGGGATTACAGCGTGTTTCTGAATGCCCTTGAGGGGGCAGGACTGGGCAGGACTAAGTGAAACAGTGTTTTGCCCCAGACAGTAGTCAGGTGGCTAAGCAATTGTGACATACTTGATATGCATACTCCTGATGCCCACAATTTGGAGTCCCCTGCTGCATGGTTTTGTTTGGAATACCCCAGACACATGTTGCGAGTCAGACCAGCAATTGGTACATATCTCAAGGGCACACCCAGTTCACATTTCAGATCTCAGGCATTGTGTAAACAATTGACCCACCCATGACACACACAACAGAGTCACGGGAACTGATGCTGACTGGTACCTGAGACATAGCTGACTGCAGGGACACAGTGCCCTAGTGACACAATCCAAAGACTGTAGGGGCTACACCTGTGGAACAGATGAGGAGGGTGCATCACACAGATGAGGAACCTGATTTGGGGACTACAAGACCTACGTAATGTGGAAGTGTGACCTGGACAAAAGACTGCTATTTGCATGTCAGACATAGTACACAGATCAGGCATGGACTTACCCCCTTCCTGCTGCTGTCTGGCCTTCAGCTGCCTATCCAGGTCCGGGAAGACCACCGCCAGTATCCGGAGCATGTGGGGAGTCAGGGTCCGGTGTCCGCCCCTCCTTCGTGGAGGTGATAGCTTCAGCTGGACTCTAGCTATCCTCCGGGTCCAGCCACGAAGGTCCTGCCACCTCTTCTGGCAGTTGCGGATGCGGCGCTTGTAGACCCCCACAGAACGAACAGCCCGGGCGATGGTCAGCCAGATCTCCTGCTTCTGGTGGGCATCAACCTGTGAGGAGGACAAAGTGAAAAGTACATTAACACACATGCCCCAGATTTGTGCAGCACACAATTAGATATACATGTCATCATCACAAAGGGAAAATAATTACACAGGTAGTGCAACCATGGGGAATGGAAACTCACATGCATGTCTGACATGTTAACAATGCATGGATAGTCTAAGCTGGCAAAAATGCACTTTAGCAGCAGGAAAAATATTCAGTACATGTCCCTACACACTTTGGGGGATGAAAGTAGTCAGTGATAATGCTTGCCACTTCTGTACACACTGCTAGTACTGCTAGTCAGACAACATGCTTATTTAGGAAGGCAGTGGACAGCACACTCACCTGCTCCCCTGGTGTCCCATAGAGCTTTCTGTACTCTGGAAGGAGCCCGTCCAGCAGGGCCTGGTTCTCCTCCTCAGTGAAGGCTGGGGCCCTCTCCAGTGTACGTGCCATAGCAGGAGCCAGAGGATGCACAGACAGCAGCAGTGGTAGCAGGGATGTGGTCCAGTAGCATGTAGTGCAGGCAAGTGAGCTCCCTGGGGGCCAGCCAGCCTTGTATCTGTGCTGCAGAGGCAGACTCTGTGCCATGTGTCCAAAGTGATAGGTCCAACACGGTTGCATTCTATGAATCTGGCCAATCCATTTAAAAGTACGACTCGTACACGCCTTCCGCATCGTTCAAATCTTCACCTTCATGGAACACTTGAAATTGCAACATTGTTGTAGGCATCCAACTGAATTTCCAGTGCACAACTGGTACAAGTTTTGAATTCGCATCCGTCTCCATGACAGTCCTGAGCCAATGGGTGCGCCCGGCTCGTTCAACTGATTGTACAGCGCGTATTTTGAATGTACACATGCACCCGTCTCCATACGATTCAATGGCCAAGGCGTACGCACGGCTCTGACATGACCCGTGCAATGCATACGCATTGTCACCCGCGTTGGATCTCATTGCATTCAATGACAAGGCCTACGCACGGCTTGGACATGACCCGTGCAATGCGTACGCATTGTCACCCGCGTCGGACCTCATTGCATTCAATGACAAGGCGTACGTACGGCTCGGACATGACCTGTGCAATGCGTATGCATTGTCACCCGCGTCGGACCTCATTGCATTCAATGACAATGCGTACGCATGGCTCGGACATGACCCGTGCAATGCGTACGCATTGTCACCCGCATCGGACCTCATTGCATTCAATGACAAGGCCTACGCATGGCTCGGACATGACCCGTGCAATGCGTATGCATTGTCACCCGTGTCGGACCTCATTGCATTCAATGACAAGGCCTACGCACGGCTCGGACATGACCCGTGCAATGTGTACGCATTGTCGCCCGCGTCGGACCGCATTGCATTCAATGACAAGGCCTACGCATAGGCTCGGACATGACCCGTGCATTGCGTACGCATTGTCACCCGCGTCGGACCGCATTAGTGTGACTATTAGACGGATGCAACACACATATACTGGCCATGGACACCTGCACACACCTGTCACACTATAGCATTGGCCACACAGTGTCCCATGGCATGTGAGGCTGCATTCCCTGGGTGTTTGAGGGGGCCACAGCAGTTTTTTTGTCTGGCACTTTGTGCAGCCACTCCCAGGCTGTTATCTTGTACATGGGGGGAGAGTCCTTTGTGTGTTGTGCACATTTGCACTGTGATGTGCAATTGGACAGTAATTGGCATGAGTGAAGGCCACAGTGTCAGGTTGTATATGTTTGGGGCATGTCACATACACCCTGAGTCCTGGGGGTGATGGCATGTACGTCTCAGTGAGACCTGTAGCCCCAATACTGATGTGCACCCACAGTCTGTGTGCATGTTGTGTCTCAGATGTGTCTGATCACATGTTACCAATGGGTGACAGTCTCCACATCCATGTGGTATATGCATCAACCTTGATGGGGTGTGTGTCTAAGAGACGTACATGTAGGGCCGGCATGGACAACAGTGGCCACTACCTGTGGGACTTACGCTTGCCTTGTGGTGTGTACGTGCTACGCCATGTCCATTGCTGTGTTGATGTGGCAATACAGGGAGCCTGGGTTTCTGCATGGAAAAGATCTGTGATGCCTGGGAGACATGAGTCCTCATTAGTCACCGGGGTGGTTTTTTTTTAACGTTGCAGCAGCACATAGGTTGGCTGACACAGCCAGATGATTAGCCCATTGCACTACATGGGACTAATGTGGACATGTGGAATTGAGATGTGAGGTGGTGGTATTGTAGGTGACATATGTGTCCATGACCAACAGCACACACCTCAGTACATTGTGTAATGTCATGAACTAACATGTGAGAGTGATCGTGGTCATGGCCACATGGGGGGATGTACTGACAATCTTCCTTTGTGCATCTCTGTACTGCAGAGCACCAGCTGTGCATCGTCCGTTCCCAGACCTTGCAACCATGCAGGAACGCGACAGCATCAGACGGCACCACTTCACCAGGCCACTGATTGAGGAGTTGGCGGAGCAGTTGGCGCCACATCTGCTACCTGGCCGGACATACCCTACAGCACTGACCCCAGAAGTGAAGGTGATGGCAGCCCTGCACTTCTTTGCTACTGGTACCTTCCAGTACACTGTGGCTACTGCTGGTGGTATGTCTTAAACGATGTTTAGTCGGGTGCTACGCGATGTCTTGTAGGGGATGTTGCAATTCCTCGACCTGTATATCAAGTTCCCGAGCCAAGATGAACTCTCTGAAATTAAGGATGCCTTTTATACAATGGGGAGGATGCCAAACGTCATTGGATCCATTGACGAGACACATGTTGTCCTGATACCACCACAGGCACATCAGCAGGCATACCGTAACAGGAAGCACTACCATTCGATCAATGCTCTGGTGGTCTGTCTTGCTGACATGTTGATCACACATGTGTGCGCACGGTTCCCTGGTTCGGTGCACGATGCCTACATAATGAGGAGTAGTCACATTGCAACGCTGATGTCACAGATGCCAGCTCAGCGTGCCTGGCTTGTCGGTGTGTACTGACTGTTTTTCATTGTGTGTGTTTGTCATTGTTGTATTCCACACTCCTACCAAACTCATCTACTTGTTCATTTTTGTGTGTGTAGGTGACTCCGGATACCCCAACATGCCGTGGTTGCTGACACCCTTCCGGAACCCTGTGACACCAGCCGAGCTGTGCTACAATGAGGCACATGGTCGAAGCAGGAGGGTGATTGAGCGGACATTCGGCCTCCTGAAAAGCCGCTTTCGCTGCCTGGACAAGACCGGAGGGGCCCTCCCATATGAGCCTGCAAAGGTGTGCAAAATAATACTGGTCTGCTGCATGCTACACAACATGGCGGTGCGGAAGGAGATGCCTCTCATCCTGGATGAGGATGACGACGGCCAACGTCCGGCACCTGTGGAGGATCCCGGCCTGGGCCAGGATGACAGTGATGATGAAGATGATGGTGACATCCGCTCCCAGCTCATCAACAACTTCTTCACCTGAAAGTGAGTTTCCAGGAATGTGTTGAGCCAGCTCTGTTGCTGTCTGAGTATGTCTGTGTGCCACTTGACTGGATGCGTGCTGTGATGTGTCCATTCAGGTGGTGTGTACTCCACAATAGGGTAGTACTGCTAACTAGTGTTTGTGTAGGTGTTTTGCAACATGTTTTGTGCATGTCTATTGCATTTCTCTCCTGTTCGTCTGTGCTTTCATTCTCCAAAACATTGTGAGCGTGTGTCCACTGTTACGTAGAATTACCGTGCAACTATTGTGGAATAAACGTGTTGCTGGTGTGTAATGAACCTGTGCTACGCTTTATGTGCGTTGTCTGTCTTCCCACATCTGAGTGACATCTGCTTACCTCACCTGTGGACTTGTTACCACTGACTGTGCTTGGTGTTGTGTCTGTGCATGCCAATGTGTTTCAGGTCAACATCATTGTGTCTGATGAGTCACATGGCCATGGTGAGTATGTTTTGTGTTGCCATAGTGGTGTGTCTCCCTCACATGTGTCACATCCCCATGACTGACCTTATGTTGGTCATATTGTTTCAGTATTTGGCATTCACTGTGTTGTGTAGCAGATCGACTTCGCCCTAAACATGACAAGTTTGAATCACAACAGAGGCAAGTATGGTGTACTGGTGAGTTTATTTACAAACATGTGTGAGTGAGGTGCACAGGATGTTGGGTGCTGTACAGTGGTTTGGGAATCCAAAGTTCACATTTGAGTTGGACGTGCTGGTAGATGAAATGTCCAGAGTAAAGTCCACAGTCATCTGATACATTGGCCCAACATGAACCCTCCATGTCATGTGGTGAGTTGTGTGCGATTGGACAAGGTGAACGGGTTGCGCACAAAGAACATTGTCCAGAACAGGTTTAGAGGCCCTGGGGGATGTGCAGGGACATCTGCCTCTCACATGTCCTTCTTCGGACAACCCCTTTTCTTCCGGGGGTGGGGATCCTCATGTGCAGGCCTCTGCGGTGCAGGGGACTCTCTGCCAGAGTCCTCCTCCCTCCCTGTGGCGCTGGCAGATGGTGTTGCGACAGATGTTGTGGGCACACAGGGGGGTGGGGACAGGTTGGTGTTGATCTGGCGGAGACATTGTAGTATGTCCCGATGCACCGCAGTAAGGGCATCCCACTTTGCCTCCATGCGGGCATGGTGGGCGACCTGCTCCTGTTGTATATCCTTGAGGATCCCCACTACCTGGCCAAATCCTCCGGTGCTATCCTGGTATGCATCTATGATGCGTGCCAGTTGGGGGTCATCATGCAGTCCAGACCCCTCTGCAAGGCGTGCCCTGTGCCTCCCACCCCTCCCAGCACCCCTCTCCACACGGGCAGGACCTGCAGCGGTATGCACAGGTGACCCTGGGACCCCTTGTGTGGTGTTGCTGGTGGTGTTGGCTGTAGCTTCCGGGGGGTCCTCTGTCCCTGTGCTGTGGGTGTTGATTGTCCTTGGTCTGTCCGTGTTGGCGGGGATGCCCTGTCGGTGTCCAGATGGTGGAGGTGTGGGTACAGGGGGGGTAGATGTTGCTGCTGCTGCATGATGGCTCACACCGGAGGGGCCAGGTTGGTCGTCGTCATCCGAAGAGGACAGTGAGAGAGTCAGACCAGAGAGTTCAGTGTCCAACAGGGTTTGGGACTGGGTATCCTCATCATTTGTCAGTGGGTGCCCAGCACGACCTGTGTTTGGAAGAGACACACAATGTGATTTATGTTTCTACATGCATCGTTGGTTCACAAACATGACATTTTCTACTTTTATAACAGATGCCTGCCTGTACACTGCTTTTTCCCAGCTTGTCACGGACAGAGTTTGATCTTGTTGTTGGCCATTTGCCAGCATGGCTTTGTGCTCCCCACAACAGAGCCCAGTGTCAGACATCTTGTCGGTCCCTTCCCACTCCCTGTGAGGCGAGTATGGTTCAGGTTGATCTTGCTGGGCCATGTGGGTGGGTGTAGGTTGTGTGTGACTGCGAGTCCCATCATACGCTTGGCTACACCCCCCTACCCAGCATTCCCATGCTTCCTCCCTCTTGACTCTGCTTCCCTGTGAGGGGGTGTGACAGCAATGGCAAGATGGCTGACTGTGGAATCCTGGTGTTTGTTTGGCTAGCAGTCCCAGCATGGCCTTGTGCTCCCCACAACAGAGCCCAGTGTCAGACATCTTGTCGGTCCCTTCCCACTCCCTGTGAGGCGAGTATGTTTCAGGTTGATCTTGCTGGGCCATGTGGGTGGGTGTAGGTTGTGTGTGACTGCGAGTCCCATCATACTCTTGGCTACACCCCCCTACCCAGCATGCCCATGCTTCCTCCCTCTTGACTCTGCTTCCCTGTGAGGGGGTGTGACAGCAATGGCAAGATGGCTGACTGTGGAATCCTGGTGTTTGTTTGGCTAGCAGTCCCAGCATGGCCTTGTGCTCCCCACATCAGAGCCCAGTGTCAGACATCTTGTCGGTCCCTTCCCACTCCCTGTGAGACGAGTATGTTTCAGGCTGATCTTGCTGGGCTATGTGGGTGGGTGTAGGTTGTGTGTGACTGCGAGCCCCATCATACTCTTGGCTACACCCTCCTACCCAGCATGCCCGTGCTTCCTCCCTCTTGACTCTGCTTCCCTGTGAGGGGGTGTGACAGCAATGGCAAGATGGCTGACTGTGGAATCCTGGTGTTTGTTTGGCTAGCAGTCCTAGCATGGCCTTGTGCTCCCCACAACAGAGCCCAGTGTCAGACATCTTGTCGGTCCCTTCCCACTCCCTGTGAGGCGAGTATGGTTCAGGTTGATCTTGCTGGGCCATGTGGGTGGGTGTAGGTTGTGTGTGACTGCGATTCCCATCATACTCTTGGCCACACCCCCCTACCCAGCATGCCAATGCTTCCTCCCTCTTGACTCTGCTTCCCTGTGAGGGGGTGTGACAGCAATGGCAAGATGGCTTACTGTGATATCCTGGTGTTTGTTTGGCTACAAGTCCCAAGTGAGCCCCTGTGCTTCCCCCAGCAGCAGCCAGTACGGGGGATCTTTTGCTGATATTTCAATGAGGTGTGTGTCAAAGCATTGTACCCGGTGAGTTGTGTGGAGTTTGTGTTGGGGGGGTGTCTCCCCATGCTGATTAGTATGGTCAGGGCTGTCAGTCCTCCTTCCTATCATTACACGTGCTTCCATTGTAGGGCGTGCAAGTTGTCTTCAAGGATGTCAGTCAGTGGTGTCCTGCTTCTGATTTGCACACGACCCCTAGCAGGAGCCAGTGTCAGACATCTTGTCAGTCATTTTCCACTCCCTGTGATGTGGGCATGTTTCAGAGAGGTCTTGATGGGCCAATGAGGAGGGGGAGCATTATCTGTGACTACAGGCCCCATCATGCTTTTGGGTACACTCACTTCACCTACATCCCCACTATTCCTTCCTGACAGTCAGCTGCACTGTGAGGTGGTGTGTTTGTGGTGGCAAACTGTCTTGCTGGATGTATTTGGCTTAGTGCCAGTGGCTTGCTCTATTTGTTTGTAGGTTGGTGCATGTCATGACAAAGTCCCCAGTCACTATGAGATGGCAGGTATTGTGTTTGTGTGACTGGCATACACATCTTGGGTTATCTATTGGTTAGTGTAGGTTTGCTTGGGGTGCATGGTTTCACTGTCCCCTTGCCAAACAATCTTGGTTTTGTTGTTTGTGTACTCACCAGTCTCTGGGATGTCTGTTAGGCCATGGACGCTCTCTGGTGGTAGGATGTCCCTCACCTTCTCCTCCCAGGTCCTGAAGTAGACTGGTTTGGCAGGAGGGCCACCGCCGGTGCGCTGACTCAAGGCGTGATCTTTCTCGATTAGTTTCTTGACCCTCCTGCGCACGTCATACCACCTGTTCTGGATATCGTCCTTTGTGCGCAACGTTGGTGCATGTGCGTTCACCTTGTCCACAATCCTCGCCCACATCTTTGTTTTCTGTGAGATGGGGGTCCTTTGAACCAATGTACCAAACAAATGTGGCTCTACTCTGATGATCTCGTCTACCAGCACTTCTAACTCACTATCTGTGAACTTTGGATTCTTCTTTGGAGGCATGGTGATGGGTGGTGGTGGTGAGGGATGTGTGTGTGAGGGTGCAAGTGATGTTGGTTTGGTGTTGGTTTTGCTGTGTGTATGTGTGTGTGCTTTTGTATGAGGTGCTGATGGTGTGTGAGTTGTGTGATGGGTGAGTTGTGAGTGTGTCGGTGGTTGCTGTGTACTGGTGTTTGCTGCTGGCTGTGTCTCCTGTTTGCAAGGGATGATGGTAGTGATTGTAGTCCTTTATATAGTTGTAGTGTTGGGTATTTATTGGCTTAATCATTGCTTGTTTGGTCCTTTTTTTGTGTTTTTTCCTTTGTGTTTTGTAGGCATGTAGGAGACGTTCACGTGACGGAAACGGACACTGCTGATGTCTCGTGCGGGCTTCTCTGCCTCGTTCACGATGCCTGTCTTCTGTGTTTGGTAGGCGTCGTTCGCGGCAGGCTCTATTGCTTGTGTGCCAGGTTGTCTGTGCGTGTCGGTCGTGCTGCTTGGTCTCCGTGCGAGTCGGTCTGGTTTTACACGCATTGCATCGTACTGCGCTAATCGTACATTGCGGGTACGGGTCGGTCGGGTTGATTCCGGGTTCGTGTCGGTCGGTGAATATCGCGTCGGTTTCCCGGCCGGATCACTATTTTCCCTCCGGCTCGGTCGTACGGCTTGTATTCCGTACGTGTCGTTGTAATTCACTCGCATTGCATCGTACTGCACGGGTCGTACGGTGCTGGTCCTTGTCGGTCGGTATTTGGTCCGGGTCCGTGTTGGTCGGTTCGTTTTGCGGCCGGAATCGGGATCGGCCCCTACATATATAGTACCTGCATCATTGGAAAACTGCATGGCAAGTACTTGGCTGTTTTTATAACTGCATGAGAGTTCAGCCTACCAAAATGTAAAGCAGCAGACTATTACATCACACATATACAAGTCTCTCCATATTGTAAGAAGCATGCATAAATATGTCTCTATGTTTTCAAACCAACATCATATCTAAAAGAAATATGTATACAATATTTCATAAGTCCATAAGTACTGCTTGCATGATTGCAGAAGTACTAAGATAGTACCTGAGGAATTACAGGAGGGCAAACATAGTGCTTGGGTGATTTTATAAGTGCATGAGTACTGGCTGAGTGATTACATAAGTACAAGAACACTCTCTCTGTAATTGAAAGAGTGCAAACATAGTGCTTGGGTATAAATAGCACTTGAAAGCATAGATGACTCATTGAGTAGTGCCTAGGTGAATAGATGAATGCAACAGTAGGTCTGGATGATTCTGTGACTGCAAGGGTACTGTGTGGGTTATTACATGAGTGCATAGCTACAGCCTGCATGATTTCATGACTGTAGGGGTAGTACATAACTAGTGCCTGTGTGATTGCATGTCTTCAGGGATAATATCTGGACGATTACTGCATTACTTAAAAAGTGTGTGGATGATTTTTTGAGTCCATGAGTACTGCCTGGGTGATTACAGAAGAACTAAAGTACTACCTGCAAAGGTAGTGCGTGGGTAATTTTAAAAGTGCATGAGTAGTGACTGACTGATTACATAACTACAAGGGTAAACAGTCTAAATATCGAGTTTTTTATTTTGACCTACAAGAATATCGAGTTGGAAATATCGTAGGGACATAACATCGAAGTCAGGAATATCGACGACTAGAATATCGCCCTGAAGGTAAGAAATATCGTTTTTGTTAATATCTAAGTTAGTAATATCGATAGAAAAAATATTGATGTTACTAATATCGATATTAATATTAGTGTTATGTCTTTTAATATATATTTTACATGTTTGTTTTTATATTTTTTCTTAATTATTGTACTAGTTTTAGAATATATGTATTACATTTTTAGAAGTTAGTAATAATTTTTTTAAGTAAATTGTGCGTTTTAGTACCGCAGCGGGTTGTGGGTTTATAGGGAAATAGGGTGGGAAGTAATTTCATTATAGTATTGTAATTAATTTTTTAAAGGAATTAGTATTTTTTTTTTTTAAATTGCGTTTTAGTTCTGGGTGGGAATTAATTGAATTGAATTAAGTAATTATTTAATTTTTATTTATTGGTATTGATAATGAATTTTATGTTAAATAATTAATTAGTAATTAATTTTTATTAATTGCTAATTGATTTTTATTAATTGATTAATTGGTAATTATACTAAGTGCATTAATTTATTATTGAAGTGTGTTGTGAGGTTATAGGGCAATAGGGTGGGAAGTAATTTAATTGTAATTAAGTAATTATTTATTTTGGTGTTGAGTATTGATAATTCATTTATTGTTAATTAATTATTAATTGGTAATAACTTTTTAATAATTAAAACTTTTGGGGGAAATTAATTTATTGTTCATTAATGAATAATTGGCAATTAAATTTGATTAATTATGATGTATTGGTATTTATCAATAATTAATTGTTAATTAATTATTAATTGCTAAATGTTTTTTAATAATTATTGTTTTTTGGTATTGAAAATTAATTATTTTTTATTTCATTATTATTTGGTAATACATTTTTAATAATGATTAATTAATTGTATTTATCATCAATTTAATTGTTAACTAATTATTAATTGGTACATTTTTTAAAGTAAATATTTATTGGTAGTGTTAATTTATTGTAATTTATAAATTAAATTATTATTCTTTTAAAAAAAAAATATTTTAATTAATAGTAAGTTATTTTAACCCCTACGCTATCCAACTCTTTCCCTACTGTTGCACCCTCTGGAGTTGGAATAGTAATTTTAACCCCCACGCTATCCAACACTTTCTCTACTGTTGCACCCTCTGGAGTTGGAAAAGTAACTTTAACCCCTACGCTATCCAACACTTTCTCTACTGTTGCACCCTCTGGAGTTGGAATAGTATTTTTTACCCCTACGCTATCCAACACTTTACCTACTGTTGTACCCTCTGGAGTTGGAAGAGTAATTTTTACCCCTACGCCATCCAACATTTTCCCTACTGTTGCACTCTCTGGAGTTGTAATAGTAATTTTTACTCCTACGCTATCCAATATTTACTGTTTTAGTTAATGTATCGTATAATTTATTTACATTTTTTTTTTTACAATTTGTTATATATAGTTTTTATATTTTTATTTATATTATTGTTGTATGTCTATGTATGTATTTATAATTAATAAAATGTTTTTTAACAATTTATAAGTTATTATAATAATGAATTGTAAATATTATTAAGTAATTATATATATTATATTTTATATGTATATGTTTAATTTGTTTGTACATGATATGTATTACTTATAATTTTAAACATTTTTAACTATGTTTATTTTAATTATATGTATTATTTATTTAATTTTACATTATTTTTAAACAGTTTAAAAAAACCGATATTTTTAATAACAATATTTTTGACAACAATATTTTTTCTCTCGATATTTTTGTTCTTACCATAATGTAGATAGGACTTCGATATTTTTGACATCGATATTCCGCCTCCGATATTTTTGACGTTGATATTTTTGACGTCGATATTCTGTCAGACATTCAACTACAAGAGTAGTCCCTGTGTGATTGAAAGTGTGCAAACATAGTGCCTGGGTAATTGAAGCACTGTGTAAATAATGCATTGGTGATTGCATGAGAACAGCAGTAATGTCTGAGTGATTAAAAGAGTACATAGGTAACACCTGGATGATTGCATGACTACAGGAGTAATATATAAGGATTTACATGATTACATAGGAAATGACTGAGTGAATTTATAAGTGCAGGGGTACTTCTTGAGTGAACGCAGGACTACCGAGGTTGTGCATGGGTGAATAAAGGAGTACAACGGTAGTGCCTGGGTGATTATATAAGTACACGAATAGTGTCTACATGATTGAAAGAGTGCATGGGTAATACGTTCATGATTGCATGTGTGCATAGATAGTGCCTAGATGATTGCATGAGTGCAACACTAATACCTGAGTGATTACAGCAGTGCATATGTAGTGCCTGGATCATTCAAAGACTGCATGCACAGTACTTGGGTCTTTTTATAACTGCATAAGTGTTGGGCCTAGCGAAATGTAAAGTAGCACCTATTACATCACTCAACCATAAGTCTCTCCATTTAAACAAAAGCACAGGTGCACCAACAGTAGACTCAGACACAGAAAAATAAAGGTCTTTAAATTCGTGTCCACAATTATTCTTCCAATTTTTTCTTTATTTCATTAATGTTTGAAACACATACAGGGTGATCAAGACACAGCCGACGCGTTTCGTAGTCTGCAAAAGGACATCTTCAGGGCTGTTGGTTTAACAAACATATGTACAAACATAAATATATACACACAAAAAAATGATATATACACAAAAGGACATATTTGAGAGGAATACAAAATTAATCAAAAAGCAATTAGAAAACCAACAGGTTCTATATGTATTAACTATATTCAAGTACTGTTCTATGCAGTTACTCTAGCATAAATGACAACCCATGGGTTATTATTGCCGTTGTGCAAGAAAAAAAGGTGAATTTGCATAATTAAGTGACAAGAATAATACATTTATGCATTCAGATAAACATGATTTAAAAGTTTACTCCTGTGCAGGCCAAGGCCTGCCTGTTATATACTAATATAGACAAGAGAAATAGAAACCTAGAAATGAAATAGGTGAGAATCCCAAGAAGTGGAGGAGGAATAATCTATACATATATCCAAAGAGAAGAAAGAGATGGACTGACGTTTGTGAGAAGAGAATAGAATACCAATGAGTGCGGTACGTTAAGAGCAATGGTGAGGGGAGCCTTAAGAACCTTATTCCCAATGTATGTTGAGCAACCTGTACAGTATACCCACCACAATAAATCTGTATAAGTGCTGGAAATTGAAAAAGATCCAAGGAGCAATAGCAGTGACCAAGTATTATATACTTTAGTCAGTGTGATCGTGGGAACAAAATGCTCCGGAAAACAGGTCTTTGTGATGCAGGATTTTTATTAAACTATTACTCCTCCTGCTTTGATAAGCCAGCAATAAGGCACGGGACAATACGTCTTGTCGGGGTCTTCTTCTTCCTGGCTGCGGACACTATGTCACTGGGTCTGGTCTGTACCACGATCCGCCGTTGCTCCGGTACATGCAAGAAGGAGAGGAAAGCAATCAGTATTCTTTCTTTGACTTTCGTGGGGGGGAATGGGGAGTGAGGGATCACCAGTGAGTGCTCGGAGCTACTAAAAGCAAAACGTGGGGACGGTGGCCTCCTGTCTGCTTCGACTCCTCTTTAGTCTCCTCAGATCGTAGGACCGGTCTCACTATTTCCGCTGCTCGTCTCCGGTATCCCGCTCGCGCTCTGGAATCCTCCTCCTCCTGGTCCCTTCCGGAAGCGTCCTTCCCCGAAATTACATCCTCCTCCCTTCTCATTGGCCAGCTGATGCCGACGTTGGATTGGGAGGCGAGTTGTCCGCCGGCCAGGCTTGAATTAAAGGGGCCGCATTCCCCGCTACCGGTGTCCACTTTCGAGTCTGCAGTCCACTCGTTCTGTTGGGGAACAAAAGGCATAGTGACGAAGGGAGCTGACCACCATTTCGCATCAGGGTCGTAGGGCAGCCCGTGACACTCCTCCCCCCTAGGATTCTCCCCCTTTCGGGGAGAGGGAATACTCGAGAGAGGAAGTCTGCACTGCCGTTTTCAGAACCTTTCTGGTGTTTAACATTGAGGGAATACGGTTCCAAGGACAAGAACCACCGAAGCACTCGGGGGTTCTGGCTGATGTTATGCGCCATCCACTGGAGTGGGGCATGATCCGTGAATAGGGTAAAGTGTCGCCCCTCAAGGTAATAACGCAGCTTGTCTATTGCCCATTTGATGGCAAGGCATTCTTTCTCCACCGTAGGATACTTGGTTTCATGGGGAAACAGTTTTCGGCTGATATAGAGGATGTGGTGCTCAGTCCCATCCGGAGGCTTCTGATATAAGACCGCCACATGCCATAATCTGAAGCGTCCGTGTGTAAGGTGAATGGTTTAGAAAAGTCGGGGGAAATGAGTACGGGACTAGTGGTGATGGCGGTTTTCAGTCTGAGGAAGGCATTGAGAACCGCCTGGGTAGGATGGTGAAGTGCCTGGTTCTTTTGGTCCTTGCGGAGCAAGTTGGTCAGGGGTGTCGCAATTTCGGAGTAATGCGGGATAAACCGCCGGTAATAACCCAAAAGCCCCAAAAAGGCCCTCAGGTCTCTTTTGGATGTAGGAAAGAGGGTTTCAGAAATGGCCCTTACTTTCTCTAACTGGGGGGCGATTACGCCATGGCCCAAGACAAAGCCCAAATATTTGACCCTTTGGAAGGCCATCCGGGATTTCTTCGAGTTGATGTGGAGACCCGCATTCTGTAAAGAGGCTAATACTGCCTCCAAGTGTTCCATATGGGTCTCCCAAGGGGGGCTAAACACCACAATATCATCCAAGTATGCTGATGCGAATGAATGGTGTTTATTTAGAACCAGGTTCGTGAGGCGTTGGAAGGTAGCGGGAGCCCCATACAATTTGCATGGGAGAACCGTAATCTCAAAAAGACCCTCAGGGGTGACAAAAGCAGTTTTCTTCCTATCAGATGCTTTAAGAGGGACTTGCCAATACCCCTTTGTGAGATCGAATATTGTGATGTAGGAGGCATTGCCTAGTTTTTCTATTAATTCATCTATTCGGGGTAAGGGGTAGGCATCAAAGGTCGAGACGGCATTTAGGGCCCTGAAGTCCATACAAAACATGTGGAGCTGTCAGGTTTTGGCACCCTAACTATGGGTGAAGACCACTCACTTTTGGATGGGCGGATGACTCCTAACTCCAACATCTGATCCACCTCTCTTTGTACTGCTTCTCTTTTTGCCGCTGCTATTCTGTAGGGTTTTTGCTTTACTACTTTCCCAGGAATGGTCTCTATAGTGTGTTCTCTCAAATGTGTCTTTCCTGGCCTGTCTGAGAATATGGGACAGAAGGGTTGTAGGACTTTTTCAAGGGTATGCTTTTGTCCCTCCGTTAGGTCGGTATTTACCACTAATTCACCTAGTGTGTTTTGTGACTGTTGTAAGGAAGGCATGGTAAAATGAGCTGCTGCAGGCAGGGGCCCTAACCATTTTTTTAAGTGGTTGATATCAAAAGTCTGAACTCTAGTGGGTTTCACCTGGACCCTATAGCTAGTTTTACCGATTGTACCAACAATTCTGTAGGGACCCAGCCATTCAGACCTGAACTTACAGGTAGAGGAGCGCAACAGGACAAGGACCCAGTCGTTGATTAGCAACCTTCTCCATTTCTTTCCTTTGTCGTACAGGGCTTTCTGTTTCTCCTGTTTCTTTTCCAGCTGGGAAAACGCCAGGTCTCGCAGCTTCCCAATCTTGTTCTTCAGATTTTGTGTATATTCAAGAAACCCCCGGGTTTCTTCTGCCTCCTCCTTTTCCCAGGCCTCCTTTGTGATTTCTAACAGGGATCTGGGTTGTCTCCCGTATAGCATTTCGAACGAGGAACATCCTAAGGAGCTTTGTACCTGGCTCCTGATCACATACAGAGCAAGGGGGAGTAGTTGATCCCACTCCTTCCCATCGTTCTGGAGCAATTTCCGCAGGACTGATTTTAAGGTGCCGTTGTACCGTTCCACTAATCCATCTGTTTGTGGATGGTACACGGACGTTCTGAGGTATTGGAGGTTAAGAGTCTTACAAACCTCTTTCATGAGACGGGACACAAAAGGGATCCCTTGATCCGTCAGGATCTCCTTAGGGAACACTACTCTTGTAAATAGTTCCACAAGACGTTCTGCTATGCTACCAGATGTTGGGGCTTTAAGGGGAAAGGCTTCGGGGTATCTTGTCGCATAGTCTACTACGACCAGTGCGTACTGATACCCTCTCTTTGTTTTCAGCAGGGGATCAATAAGGTCCATGCCAACCCGTTCGAAGGGAGAACCGATGATTGGGAGTGGCTGTAGGGGAACCGGAGGTGGGCGGTGGGTGTTCCTTTTGTGACAAACATCGCATTCCTGGCAGTACCTTTTTACCTCTCCATATACCCCAGGCCAAAAGAAGTATCTGAGTACGTTCTGGGACGTTTTTTCTGCCCCAATGTGCCCTGCAGTGAGGTGGGAGTGCGAAAAGAAAAGGATCTTATCCCTGAATGCCATAGGGACCAAGAGCTGGGGATCAGCGCCCTGGGAAGCCACCCTATATAACAGATCCTTGATTACAGTGAAGTGAGGGTATGTTTGAGGTGTGTAGGGATCCTGGTTTTGGGTACTCTGCCATGCATGTCTCAAAGTAGGGTCGTTTAGCTGAGCGAACCTAAAGCTCCTATCCATGACCCAGGGTTCAGGGGATACCAAGGCAGACCTCGTCACCCCTTTTTCCCTCTCCCCGGATGTGGTTTGTATGGAGGAGAAAATCATGTCTAAGAACCCTGGATTGTCTGTACCTATTATAAGGTCTTCGGGTAAGGCCTCTAAAACCCCTACTCTCACAATGTAGGGCTCCCTTCCTTCGGGGTGTAATCTAATGTCTGCTACAGGGTATTGCTTGACATCCCCATGTACGCACCTGATGTGTACTGTTGCGTCAGGGAGGAATTGTGTGGGTCTAACTAAGGCATTCAGAATCACTGACTGTCGGCACCCTGAATCTAAGAGGGCTTTTACAGTTCTCCCATTCACCATCACACTTACGTAAAACGTGCTTCCCATCTCGGCGCTGTAGAGGACGCTGTAGAGGACGGTCCTTGGGAGGTAGCCTACTTGCATCGGTTCCTCGGTTGGCTTTCTTCATGGGCATACCCGGGCAATATGGCTCCACCCGCCGCATTCAAAGCATTGCGGGTCTCTAAGGGGGGGGCCTTCTACTTTTATCGGTTTTGGTCTGGAGGCTTCTAGAGGGGGCTGATAGGCTTTCTTTTCCGGTTTCTGCAGAAGGTGTGTCCTGCTCCCAACCAGCTGGCCGGGGTTAAGCCCATGCATAGGTAGTGGCCATTTCAAATGCTTGTGCCGTTATCACTTTCGTGTGTTGTCGTAGCCACTTCTGGGTATTATACGGCAAGGCTTCCAAATATTGCTCCAAATATATCCAATCCATTATTTCCTCTTTGGAGCGTTCATTCGGCTTTAACCATTTATCTGCCGCTGCCTTTAGCCGAAAGAAGAGGGTCTTGGGATTGTCATTGGGTCCGCCTCTTTCTCTCCTAAATCGCAACCTGAAGGCCTCCTCATCCATTCCTAAGTGATCTAGGATGCTTTCTTTTATGGCTGGATATGGGGTGTTCCCGTCAGCATTGGCCACCTGACAGGCGGCTTGTGCTTCACCAGTGAGGAGAGGGGCAAGGAAGAAGGGCCACTTATCTATTGGCCAACCACAAGCCCGGGCCGCTCTCTCAAAGTTCAAGAGAAAGGCGTCCGGGTCCTCCCCAGTCTGGAACTTCTGTAATGCCACCCCCGACGGTCCAGGCGGTGGTCCCAGGGCCTGTGGAGGGGTGACGTGATCGGCCATTATCCTCTGTAGATTGTCCAACTGGGAGGACATCGCATCCGAGAAGATAGTGCGGTCTGCTTCGGCCGAGGACATCTGTCTCTCGACGGCCCATCCTAACTTCTCCTGGGCCTGGATGAGTTGCTGGATTAGGTTTTCCATTATTGGGGTACTAATGGAGGCTATGCCGTATTCTCCACCAGTTGTGATCGTGGGGACAAAATGCTCCGGAAAACAGGTCTTTGTGATGCAGGATTTTTATTAAACAATTACTCCTCCTTTGATAAGCCAGCAATAAGGCACGGGACAATACGTCTTGTCGGGGTCTTCTTCTTCCTGGCTGCGGACACTATGTCCCTGGGTCTGGTCAGTACCACGATCCGCCGTTGCTCCGGTACATGCAAGAAGGAGAGGAATGCAATCAGTATTCTTGCTTTGACTTTCATGGGGGGGAATGGGGAGTGAGGGATCACCAGTGAGTGCTTGGAGCTACTAAAAGAAAACAAGTGCAAGTGGTGCCAGAAGTCGGAGAACGGGGCAGGAGGTCTGAGTGGGGAAAAGAGACACCGTTTACGAGTCGGACCTCTCCCGTGCCCCAACCCACCCCGCAACCCGGCTCCGTACCTTGGAAAGCCACGCTTCTCCTGAAGCGTGGCCCGGCGAAGCGTGGGGACGGTGGCCTCCTGGCTGCTTCGGCTCCTCTTTAGTCTCCTCGGATCGTAGGACCAGTCTCACTATTTCCGCTGCTCGTCTCCGGTATCCCGCTCGCGCTTTGGAATCCTCCTTCTCCTGGTCCCTTCCGGAAGCGTCCTTCCCCGAAATGACGTCCTCCTCCCTTCTTATTGGCCAGCTGGTGCCGACGTTGGATTGGGAGGCAGGTTGTCCGCCGGCCAGGCGCATTCCCCGCTACCGGTGTCCACTTTCGAGTCTGCAGTCCACTCGTTCTGTTGGGGAACAAAAGGCATAGTGACGGAGGGAGCTGACCACCATTTCGCATCAGGGTCGTAGGGCAGCCCGTGACAGTCAGTTAAAATATCTAAGAACGAAGAAAAAATAATAGTATAAATAACCTTCCAAAATAAATCTAAGAAAGGCATAAGAGTGGGGATCAGAGGGCATGGCCCTTATACTCACTTGGCTTGCGTATAAGCAGCGCCTCATCTACCAAGTAAGGCAGGTGTTTAAATAATCACTCCCGGGTGAAACAATCCATGGTCCCGGATCAAGTGAAGATGGACCAAAGTAAAATCACGAAGTATGCCACAACTGGCCTAGATCGAAAAGAATATATAATGAGATTCATGAAAAGAACCCATACTAGCCTATATCTTAAGCATGACTGATAAGATCGTTACCAGAAACGCATTATGATAAAATCTATGCTATGCGTATATTGCTAAGTAGTTGGGATAGAGGGCCCCATAATAAGAGAGGGATGGCGGCTATAGCCCATCCAATGCCCAAGTAATACAGCTTTGGATAAAATATACTTAGAACAAAGTGAATGTGCAATTGACCATCGCAAGCTAAGGAGCAAGCCCGTTGCCTATTGGGCTACGCTGCATAATTAAACCCATGAGTAAAACAGAAGTAGTGGGCGAGGAGCACATAGTTGAAGTTTTAAAGAAAAACAAATCACCCAGGCAGACCTTGACGATTTCAAGGTTCACTAAAGAAAGTCCCAAAGTAACAATAGGGCAGGCACATAGGCCGTAGTTATTCTACGAGCAAGCCCTGGCATTTTTTAACCGGAGTACCAAAATCCCCAACCTGACGAGCGAAAAAGCATAGAGATCTATGTTATCCCCCAAGTAAGCCTTGGCGTTTAACGTAAAATACAGCATACACAGTATAGTGGTTTAATAAGCATTAGAATCTAAGCTATCTCCCAGGTAAGCTGGATGGTGGTCGGAAAACCACCCCGACCGCCATGGAAGCGGAAAACCACCACCCACCTGTACCGTGGAAAATCTGGCAGCCAAATTAGGATCAACCGCCAAAAAACACCGACCGCGGCGGAACGGGGCCAAGAAAAACTGCCCGTAGTGGGCAGAGATGGCCAAAATTCATCCGTGGCTGTCGGATTTGCAGCGGAAAAACAACCCGCCGCAAGTATAGCGGAGACACCGCACGGGAAATTAGGATATCCCCGATGGTCCCACGGTACGTTCCGCTGTTTCCGACCACTGCGTTCGCACACAGGAATGAATGGGAGAGCCAGAGAAAGAGCTGCAGCATAGCCACCGCTGCGGACGATCTGTGAAAAATATGGCGGACAAATGAAAAAATCCACAATAAGGCAAAAAAGTGCACACAGCAAACTAGCCATGCCCCCCAAAAACACAAAACACACCCCAATGACACAACCACATGGCAAAAAAAATACAATTCCTAGGACAACACACACAACACACCTGGCAGCAATACCCCATTTGGACACACCAACATAGCTGAGTCTAAAACCAGCCTCTTCCCTGACCACAATCCTTTGCAACACTCCAGAAGAGAAGGGCATTCACCAGATCAGAGAGGAGAGGCAAAAGAATACAGCCCACACACATCACCACCACCACCACTATCACTACTACACCTGCACTACTAACCCCCTGCACATCACACACCATACACATCACAACCACACCCACCACTCACACCCCTGCACCCACAACCACTTTGCACACCACATACCATGTCAACACATAAGAGTGAGTTGACAGTCATGGTAAATGAGATAGTCAGAGTGGAATCACAACTGTTTGGTAGCCTGGTCCAACAGACACCATTAGCCACAAGGACACAAATGTGGGCAAGGATAGTTGAAAGGGTCAATGCAGTAAGGACCACCCCACGATCCAAAAAGGAGATCATGAAGCAGTGGCATGAGCTGAAGAAGGTTGTCAAAGAGAGGAGAAGCAAGAACCATGAGCTGGCTGAGAGAACTGGCAGTGGCCCTCCCATTCCACCAAAACCATTCACACCATGGGAGGAGAAGGTGCTTGCCATACTGCATCCAGAGAGTCTCACATGAGTACCTGGGGGAGTGGAGGCTGGTAAGTACATACAAATGACTACCACCACACTGATATGTACTGTCTTGTACAACTACAAAGCTACACCACCTAGGACAAATTCCATTCATCTGCACCACACACTCACAAAAACATGTCTCACAGATCCAAAATTCACTCACTCCCATTAACCCCAAACGTAGCTAGCAACATTACCATGGGGGCATGTGTACAGGCAGCCAGCACTACAACTCCCACCAGGCCCCCTTGTCCCACAGCATCAGCAAGATGGAGCCCTCCCTCCAGCCCACCCAGAAGCATGTGTCAGCCATTACATTACCCTCATCAAACTTACAGGTAGTTAGCCATCTTTCCTGGGAGGGTGCTTGTGGGTGGGGGGCTTGCACCACTTCTCCCACCATGCCCCCTTGTCCCCCAGTACAGCAAGACGGAGCTCTCCATACCACCCAGATGCATGTGGCATCTAAAGGCCCACCTCAAACAAACTAACAGGTAGGTAGACATATTATTCTGTCTTGTGACCCCACTAAGCAGGATGTAAGCCTCCACCACGCACACACAGATGTGTCACACAACAAAGCCAAATGTGAGCACAGAACAGGTAAGTAGCCAGTAAGTGCACCCACCCATTCGTAACAAAAGAAATGGTTCCATATGACAATACCAGCCCTCTCATTGCACAAATATGCACGCCGACCCCATTGCCACGCACAGTGTGCAGACAGGTAAGCAAAGGAAACTGTCACAGCTATCAAAGTGTGAAACACCAATGCACATGAGAGACTTTATTTGATTTAATTTAAATCATAAAAAGAGCGGCGTGACCGCTAATACGCGTAAAATTCATGAGCAAGGTACAAATTAATTGATAAATTCTCATAAAAATTTATAATAAAAACATTTTAAAACAGTGCAATTGATTCCTTCAGTCTTGTGATCGCGAGTCATGCTATAAAATACAATAGGTCTTAGGTGGTTATAATTGAGCTGTGTCTGGCAAGGTTAGTTAAGTGATTTCTCAGAGTAGCCCTGGGGCGACTAGCGAATAAAGTGGCGATGCACATGTAGAAGAAAGTTTGGGCACAATCATGCACAGCACCTATTGACATGTGCAGTGCCATGGGGCCAGAGCAACAAGGACCATTCGAAAATAAGAAAGCATGTTTGGTGGTACAAATCAAAATATGCACATGACAGGACAAAGGCACGCAGGAGATGACAATGGGGGGAACAACATTTACAACGCAACTTTTACAACGCACTACACTTACAACGCATTTTTTACAACGCAACATCCATTACAACGCATTCCATTACATAGCATGACACTACAACGCATTTTTAAAAACTACCTTTACAACGCATTCCATTAGATCGCATACTACCTTTACAACGCATACCATTACAACGCATAATATTACACTACACTATCCAACACTTACCCTACTGTTGCACCCCCTGGAGTTAGAATAGTAATTTTTACCCCTATACTATCCAACACTTTCCCGACTGTTGCACCCCCTGGAGTTAGAATAGTAATTTTTACCCCTATACTATCCAACACTTACCCTACTGTTGCACCCCCTGGAGTTAGAATAGTAATTTTTACCCCTATACTATCCAACACTTACCCTACTGTTGCACCCCCTGGAGTTAGAATAGTAATTTTTACCCCTATACTATCCAACACTTTCCCTACTGTTGCACCCCCTGGAGTTAGAATAGTAATTTTTACCCCTATACTATCCAACACTTACCCTACTGTTGCACCCCCTGGAGTTAGAATAGTAATTTTTACCCCTATACTATCCAACACTTACCCTACTGTTGCACCCCCTGGAGTTAGAATAGTAATTTTTACCCCTATACTATCCAACACTTTCCCTACTGTTGCACCCCCTGGAGTTAGAATAGTAATTTTTACCCCTATACTATCCAACACTTACCTTACTGTTGCACCCCCTGGAGTTAGAATAGCAATTTTTACCCCTATACTATCCAACACTTACCCTACTGTTGCAACCCCTGGAGTTAGAATAGTAATTTTTACCCCTATACTATCCAACACTTACCCTACTGTTGCACCCCCTGGAGTTAGAATAGTAATTTTTACCCCTATACTATCCAACACTTTCCCTACTGTTGCACCCCCTGGAGTTAGAATAGTAATTTTTACCCCTATACTATCCAACACTTACCCTACTGTTGCACCCCCTGGAGTTAGAAAAGTAATTTTTACCCCTATACTATCTAATACTTACCTTAAATGCAATTTAATATTATGCGTTGTAAAGGTAGTATGCGATGTAATGGAATGCGTTGTAAAGGTAGTTTTTAAAAATGCGTTGTAGTGTCATGCTATGTAATGGAATGCGTTGTAATGGATGTTGCGTTGTAAAAAATGCGTTGTAAGTGCATGCGTTGTAAAAGTGTGCGTTGTAACGACATACATCCTGACAATGGCAAGTCCATGGCCAGATGTGACGTCTGCCAGGTCAGACAAATCAACAAAGAGTCTTCAATGAAATAATATGTTGGGCCAGTCCCTAGATGTCAACATGTCCCTATAATCACAAATTATGCACGCGGCGTATGGTATGTATTGACACCTCACAACATGGACAAGCAATGCATGTACCACTGCATCATGTCAGGAGGCACAGTAGTGAACATAGAAAACAATGTGATGATCAGTCAATTGTGTAGAGTACAAACACTAAATGACACACAGCTAACACAAAGCTTGCGGAGTGCACTACAATGACCATTTCCCATCTGACCCACGGGTGACCAAGAACTCACTGCAAAGGCCAACCCCAGCAACCTGCAGAGCCAGTCTCCCCCCTCGGTACATGGACTCTCGGATGTTGACTTCCGGGATTCTCTGGACGATGAGCTCGAAGCCGACCCATCTGGTGTGCCAGGGAGCAACAGGTCCCAGGACACCATCGTCCCCCCCACCACATCTGCTGCAATACAAACGCCTCTGCAGGCCTCTGCTGTCACGGCCTGTGCGTCCTCCACCACCACCACCAGTGCTGCCTGCAACACTCCCCCTGTCCCAGAGGATGTCCACCCCACACCACCGACAGAGGAGGGCAGGGATAGGATGCGGGTGCCCACAGTGGTGCGGCAAGAGGTCCGTGGCAGCAGGGTAGGTGGGAGTTGCAGGGTCACCCACATACACCAAGAGGTTTGGACCCAATCCCTGGACCACATCACCAGAGTCCTTGGGGCATATGAATAGGCCCAGGGATGAACGGGCCGGTCGGACGAACTGTTACGCGATCTCATCCTGCTGATGTGGTCCATTGACACCGGCATGGGACAATTTGAGGACCTCTTGGGCCAGCAAGTGATGGTACTGAGGGACAGGCCTGTGCCACAACCAACACCTCCACCTCCCTCTGGTGGGCCGCAGGATGACAGTTCACCATCCTCCCCTGCACCCACAAAGAGGGATGAGTCCTCAGACCACACTGGCCCTGCAGCAGGGCCCCACCTGCCAAGCGACGAAGGGGCCGTCCTAAGAAAACCCTGGGAGTATCTGGAGGCAAAGCACCTGCCAAACGCTAGTCACGGAGCCAGCCCTGATGGCAACCCTCATCACCACTGCATTGACTTTTTGTACTGTCCTTTCCCACACTGCCTTGTGAGTGGCATCTGTCTGTTGGACTGGGTCACCACATCAATGTGGTGACTACTCTATTATCTCATTTACCATAACTGTCAACTCACTGCTCCACCACTACCTCAATGTAAATGCACACCCCCTCACATGTCACCATTGTAAATAAAAAATCCTTACACACATGTTGTTGTGTCTGCTCCGTCTTTATTGCAGGATGTACAGTCTTCAACATGATCACAATGTACCAGGAGTATGGACTGTATGTAGGCAAGGAGAAGTTGAAGGCACCTAGGAAAACACAACAGAACAACATTCACTGTTCTGGGTGTGGTATCACAGACATCATACAACACCTACCATCAAGATAATCTAACATGCACACGTCACTATGGGCAACAAGTGTCAACATACACATCCTGTAGATGTTCCTAAAAGACCTGTCCCAGAAACATTGCCAACCACCACTGAGTCTACAACTGGCTGCTGTTACAATTGTCACATACCCCTTCACGACAACAGCAACATCATCAGACAATGGGTACGTTGTACATTGTCATCCACCTTCAAGTGAAGTAGCGGGTGATGAGCTGTTGACGCAGGTCAACACCTTCTTCCTCTCCACTGTCCTCATCATCATCCAGGAGCAGGGGAATCTCCTTGCGAATGGCAAGGTTGTGGAGCATGCAGCATGTCACTACAATCTGACACACCTTCCCGGGCGAGTACGCCAGTGCACCTCCGGTTTTGTCCAGGCAGCAGAAACGTGACTTAAGCAGACCAAACGTACACTCCACTACACGATGTGTCCTCCCATGGGCATCATTGTAGCGGACTTTAGCCGGGGTCCTGGGATTCCGCAGTGGGCTCAGCAACCAGGGACGGTTGGGATATGCAGAGTCACCTAGGTATGACAAACACAAATAGACATTGCAATGTTGCTGAGGCAGAGGGCAGCAGGTTACACACCCAGCACGCCATACGACTAGGCATACTCACCCACAATCCATGCACGCTTGGAAAGCAGATTAGCCATCAGCTGGGGTACAATGCTGTTCTGCAGGATGTAGGAGTCCTGGGCTGAGCCTGGGAATTTGGCACACACGTGGGAGATGATCATATCTGCCAGGCACACCACTTGCACATTTATGGAGTGGTAATGTTTACAATTCCTGTAAATGTGGTCACGTGCCTGCGGTGGTACAAGCCCTACATGGGTGCAATCAATGGCACTAAGAACATGGGGGATTTGTCCAAGGGAATAGAAATCTCTCTTCACAGCAGCCAATTCAGGACCCCTGGGGAAATTGATATATCTGTCCTTGTATATCATCATGGCGGACAGAACATCACACAGCACCATGCTGAACATTGGTTGCGACATCCCACCTGCACTGGCCACCATGTGCTGGAACGATCCTGTGGCAAAAAAATGCAGGGCTGCCATCACCTTATAAGTTGGGATGGCAGCTGTTGGATATGTCCTGTGAGGCTGCAGGTGGGGCTCCAACATATCACAAAGGGTTTTTAGGGTGGTTTTATCCAAACAGCATTTCCGGATGATTGCCACATCCTCCATGTCGTCTAGCACCGTCAAGTGACAAAACAGATTTGGTCTCCTCCTAGTTGAGATGAAAGTGGACACATGTCAATGCAATACATCATGAGATGGACACAGCATCTCACGTTCTGGATGATACAACGCCAACAATGACTGTCATCAAAATTGAGTTACAGACCAGCTTACATGTAAGGACAACGTCAGGTACACAAATGGCACACCTGTCAACTTACACAAAACATGTACCTCAGACACCACCTCGGTCAATGTGAATGCACATAGGGATATGGCCACATTTAACATGGGCACGCCGGGGAGTATAGCATCCAGCATATGTGTACAAATCAACCCCACTGTCTCATACCTATGTGCTGTACCTGACACACCTTCATGCATCATTTAAACCTGGCACACATCCACAACACAATGACAACAGTCGGAGCAGAAATTACGATTGTGTGCATGATCAGACATAAGAGGACATGCAAAAAAGATCATCATTCATTGAGCCGAACATTGCTGTGATTGTCACTGCACCTCAACACATTGACATGTTTACACATTGTAGAGTCCAGAACAACACTGTCCTGCGTACACGACCATCAATATCATAAGTGACATGTGAGGGAGTACAGACCAATCAACGAAATCACATACACAAACATGGCACATGTAGTCACCAGTGGAGTAAATGGAACATTGGCATGGTGTGCAGAATGATGTGCCATTGACCATGTGGCCACTGTGCACTGTTGATGTTTGCCAGATGGCCATTGCCATTGTATGGCACACAAATCGCGGTAGCTACCGCCTGGCCCCAGCGGTGTGTCACCAGCAATCCACAATACACAAGTGCGGTAGTGATACATATCCATGTATTGCCAAATAGCGGTTGGCATGCTCCGCCGCCCAAATCGCGGTAGCTACCTCCTGGCCCCAGCGGTGTGTCACCAGCACTCCCCATTTACACAAGTGCGGTAGTGATAGGCATGGAGACATGCCCAAATGGCGGTTGGCATGCTCCGCCTCCCAAATTGCGGTAGCTATCGCCTGTCCCCAGCGGTGTGTCACCAGCAATCCACAATACACAAGTGCAGTAGTGATAGGCATGGAGACATGCCCAAATGGCGGTTGGCATGCTCCGCCGCCCAAATCGTGGTAGCTACCGCCTGTCCCCAGCGGTGTGTCACCAGCACTCCCAATTTACACAAGTGCAGTATTGATAGGCATGAAGACATGCCCAAATGGCGGTTGGCATGCTATGCCGCCCAAATCGCGGTGCCTCGTGTGAATGTATGGCACCCAAATCGCGGTAGCTACTGGCTGGCCCCAGCGGTGTGTCACCAGCACTCCCCATTTACACAGGTGCGGTAGTGATAGGTATGGAGACATGCCCAAATGGCGGTTGGCATGCTCCGCCGCCCAAATCGCGGTGCCTCATGTGAATGTATGGCACACAAATCACGGTAGCTACCGCCTGGCCCCAGCGGTGTATCACCAGCAGTCCCCATTTACACAAATGCGGTAGTGATAGGCATGGAGACATGCACAAATGACGGTTGACATGCTCCGCCGCCCAACTCGCGGTGCCTCATGTGAATGGGGGAGAATGTCTGCATTGTCAGCATTCCGTCCATCATTTGTTTGTTGTAACGCTTTTCGCCCTAAGTGGGATGGGTATTCCCAGACGTGGGACCCGTGCTCACTACGCCACTGGAGTCAAGCTATCCTGGCTGATGACGGCTGATAGCCAGAAACCGGTCCTAGGATGCTTGATTCCGGTCCAGGGAAGACATGGCTTGGCAGTTCGGGCTGGACTGTTCCCATGAGGCACAGGGTCAAGACTGATTTGCATATGGCCATGTCTGAACTGGGGTGGCGTAGTGGGCAAAAGAACAATGGATTTAACCCAGATCCCTTGACTGGGGGAGAATGTCTGCATTGTCAGCATTCCGTCCATCATTTGTTTGTTGTAACGCTTTTCGCCCTAAGTGGGATGGGTATTCCCAGACGTGGGACCCGTGCTCACTACGCCACTGGAGTCAAGCTATCCTGGCTGATGACGGCTGATAGCCAGAAACCGGTCCTAGGATGCTTGATTCCGGTCCAGGGAAGACATGGCTTGGCAGTTCGGGCTGGACTGTTCCCATGAGGCACAGGGTCAAGACTGATTTGCATATGGCCATGTCTGAACTGGGGTGGCTTAGTGGGCAAAAGAACGATGGATTAAACCCAGATCTCTTGACTGGGGGAGAATGTCTGCATTGTCAGCATTCCGTCCATCATTTGTTTGTTGTAACGCTTTTCGCCCTAAGTGGGATGGGTATTCCCAGACGTGGGACCCGTGCTCACTACGCCACTGGAGTCAAGCTATCCTGGCTGATGACGGCTGATAGCCAGAAACCGGTCCTAGGATGCTTGATTCCGGTCCAGGGAAGACATGGCTTGGCAGTTCGGGCTGGACTGTTCCCATGAGGCACAGGGTCAAGACTGATTTGCATATGGCCATGTCTGAACTGGGGTGGCGTAGTGGGCAAAAGAACGATGGATTTAACCCAGATCTCTTGACTGGGGGAGAATGTCTGCATTGTCAGCATTCCGTCCATCATTTGTTTGTTGTAACGTCATGTGAATAATATGGCACCCAAATCGCGGTTGCTACTGCCTGGCCCCTACGGTGTGTCACCAGCACTCCCCATTCATACAGGTGCGGTAGCGATAGGCATGGAGACATGCCCAAATTGCGGTTGGCATGCTCTGCCGTCCAAAACGCGGTGCCTCATGTGAATGTATGGCACCCACATCGCTGTGGTGGGTCACCACCATGGAGCATGCCCTTACAGCCAATGGGAACCTTGATTGAGGTGGCATGATGCAATTTTGAAGATCGCGGTAGGCGTGCTCCGCCACTGCGGAGGTGGTCATTGGATGCATTTGAAAGAAGCACCATCACTGTAGCGCACACCGGACCCCAGCGGTGTGTCGCCGCCATGGAGCATGCCCTTACAGCCAATGGGAACCTTGATTGCGGTGGCATGATGAATTTTTGAAAATCGCGGCAGGTGTGCTCCGCCACCGCGGAGGCGGTCATTGGATGCATTTGAAAAAGGCAGACTTGGACCACCAATTGCTGCAGCTTGGCACCTTTGAAACGACCCCAGGGGGCTATATATGTGTGGGAGGGAGCCTCACATTTTCACTGCTCCCAGAGCCTGCTGCCAGAGACTCCTCACCTGCTGCTGCCTCCAGGGACTGCTGCCAGTGACCCCTCACCTGCTGCTGCCTTCAAGGACTGCTTCCAGAGACCCCTCACCTGCTGCTGCCTCCAGGGACTGCTGCCACAGACCCCTCACGTGCTGCTGCATCCAGGGACTGCTGCCAGTGACCCCTCACCTGCTGCTGCCTCCAAGGACTGCTGACAGAGACCCCTCACCTGCTGCTGCCTCCAGGGACTGGTGCCAGAGACCCCTCACCACCCAATTCCGCCGCTGTTGTCTCATGTCCACAGTGATGGCAAGGACAGAGAAGTCCCTTCATGAGCGAGGAGATGGAGGTCCTGGTGGATGAGGTGCTCACACAGTACCCAAGGCTAGATGGTGCCCTAAATGTCGTGGTAAGTCCTCAACAGGGGGGGGGGGAGTGCAGTGGGGGCACACATCTAGTTGGACTGATACAGTGTGTGCCTGAGAGTTTGGGGTTGTGTCATGCACTGCCTAACATGCTGTCTCCAGGGGGAAGGTGTGTGTACCCAATGCCAAAGGTTTCCCTGCCTGCACAAGTATATATGAGTGACCTGTGTTGTGTTGTCAGCCATACAGTGATGCAGAAGGTTGTTAATGCAGGAGTCAGGACAGTGATTGCTTGGATGAATGGCTGTGTGTGCCCCTGTTGTCCATCTCAGTGTGAGCCCAGATGGCCTGCACAGTCCCCACCCACAAAGACAAGAACACATCACTTAATTTACAGAGTATTACATCAGTCTTCTCTCATTGCACTCCAGCTATGAGCCATCTCAGCACTGTAGATTGCACACGACCAGCCTTGTGATGTGGATTTTTGATTTGTGAGATCATGTCCCTCAATGTGACATCCATGACACAGTTATCTGTTCACGGGGCAGGGACATTGAGGGCTGCGCAGTCTTGGACACAGTGAGTCTACCCCCAAACACAGGTTGATATGTGATGTATGTGTTGCTCAACCCAAAAATGGACTGGGGATCTGGGCAGGCTACATAGGGGTTTCAGTGCTGGCATCCTGCATGTGTGAGATGTGCAGGGACTGTGTTCCCCCACACACCTGCATGCATTTACATCAGCTTTTCCTATGCAGATGTACCATGTGAGATGTATTCTTGTTTCTGTTAGTCATATCTTTGGATTTGTGATGAGTTTGTACCTTGCTGCTGTACTGAGAGATGTAGGTATATAACACTGTGTCACTGATCATTTCCCCCTCTTGTCTCCCATGCCTGCAGCTCAAGGTACACCAGCGAAAGGACGTGTGGAGGGCCATTGCAGCCAAGGTGCGAGCTCTGGGGGTCACAATCCGATGGCGCACCCACTGCCACAAGAGGTGGGACGACATCAGAACGTGGCGGAGATGACCTTGGGGCTGCTTCCTCGGACTGAGCGTTTGGCACGGCGCAGCATGACACCACTAATGGGCCGCATCTTGGCGGTGACACAGCCTGAGCTGGATGCACGTTTGAAGGAGCATCAGCAGCAAGCCAGGGGTGAGCATTTATGGAGGGTGACTTTGGCTGGGAGTGGCTGCATGTGTACAGAGCCTGTGCCAGCGCTGGTCTATGTGATGTTGGTAGTGTGATGCAGTGGCATGTAAGTGGCTGCTGGGATGGATGCAGGTGTTATGCATTTGCCCTACCTGGCACTTACAAAGGTAATTAGAATGCTGTACATTCCCATTGCATTCTGAGTCGTGGTCTTTAGGTATCGTCAGCATTGGGGTATTCTGGGGGAATCCCATGTGTGGGAACGGCAGTGTGCCCAATCTGACTATGCCTTCATCAATGCGACCAATGCATGCACTCAGATTTGGGAGGCCTAGACATCTGACAACAATGTGCACCAGTCTTTGGGCCCCAAAGTACAACATGGTGGGTGGCATGGGCTCATGGCCATTGTGGAATGTCATGTTGTAGTCTGTGTCTGTGTTGTCCACTCCTGTGCCATCCAGATCTGTCAGTGGCAACAAGTTGTGTGCCCCCATCATGTCCCTCGGTGTGCTCAGAGCTAGTTGTGTGTCTGGTTGAACGGAGCCACTAGCAGGGTGTTGTGCTGTGTGGTCATCACATGGCTCCCTTATGCCTGAATTTCCAGTTCCCACGCACTGTTTGAGTCAATATAATGAGCTAGCACAATGTGATTGCACAGGGTGGTGTAGATTTGGTCATTTTTTGTTATGCATTGCTTGCATATGTTTGTTCTGTTGCTGCCACTGAACTGACCCTACATCTCTCTCATGGAGCATCTCCTGTGGTCATGGAGGGACAGGAGACAAACACCAGTGGGGGTGAAACAATCACAACAGCTGCACAGGAGCCCAGTGACACAGATGTCACTAGCGCCTCAGAGGAGGACAGGAGTCTGCTGAAGGAATCCCAGCCTGAGACGCAAAGTACCACATCATCTGATGCCAGCGGGGATGCATCCATGTTGGTGGGCACAGGGAACGGGGACTCTGCATCATCTTCCACCACACAGCGGCCAGTGCCCACCCTCCCAGCCACTTCCTCTGGTGCTGCCTGTGTCCGCCTCAGTAAGCAGGGAAGAGTGTCCTTCACCCGTCACCGCTGCCCCTGCCCCTGTCCCCCCTGTTGCCATCAGTGCTGAGTCTGTGGACCTTTTGCGCCAGCTGTGTGTAGGCCAGACAGCATTTCTAAATGCCTTCATTGACCACAACAAAAAATTGGCACAGGTGGTTGCTTTCATGGAGGGCATACATTCAGACGTGGGTGGGCTGCACCGGACTGTCCAGGCTTTGTCCTCCACAGTGACATCAGCACTTCAACAGGCACATACTCACAGTACAGCTCCAGTCCCTTTGTCCACCACCCTGGCATTGGCCACATCTGACGATAGTGACCACGGTCCACATACATCAAAGACACGATCCAGCACTTGAAGCACACAGCAGCAGCAACCCAAATGGTCCCGGGCGCAGGCACCATCCCCACAGAAGACCAAAGTCACCCCAGAGCACAGAGAGAAAAGCCAGTCAGGCGACACCAGGGGACAAAATGCAAAGAAGCAGACCTCAGGCTCACGTGCCTCAGAGGCATCCCCATCCAAGGACTCTCCTGTACCTAAAGCATCTCGCAAAGAGAAGCATACAGTTTCTGTGCCCGCTGAGAAGGTGGTGCATGCCAAGGGTACACTTAGGAAGGGCTCCAAGGCAGATTCACCCACCACCTCAACTCCCATTTCAAGCCCAGTGAAGCAGGGGAAGGAGGGCACTGTCGGGGTAACACCTAGTAAACAGGGGAAGGGGGGCAAAGGCAAAGCCAGGCAAAGCGTTCCACTGGATCCAGCACATCACCAGAGGGGGTGCCAGCGTCTGCACCTGATGCAGCTTTGGTCATGAGTGTTCCTGTTGTGTCCACACCACTTCCAATTGTTACCAGTGGAGGGAAGCCATTTAGGAACCACAAGAAGTGGAAGGGCACCCCTCCACAATCTCCCAGCCACACCGTGTCTCCCGTCTGCATGACTCCGCCTCCATGTGCCACAACACCACCTGGTCCAAGCAGCCCTCCGGCTTGCCAAGCCACTGATAGCTCTACCTCAGCTGGACCGCTCTCTCCTCGGTCAGGTGCCCCAATAGTCCCCAAGACGTAGCCAGCTCCCAGTCCGCCTGACGGCCAAGTCTGAGTGGTAGTCACCCTCACACACCTGTCTCTCACACAGGTGGGCCTGTACTGCACATTGTTACCACCTGACTGTGTTGCTGTCCATGGAAAGGTGCAGTCGAACACATTCCCTGTGCAGCCTCTCCTGGACATACTCTGCACTTCGTTTTTGACACTGGCCTTGTTGCTCTTTGATGTGTTCAAGTATTCCCTGTGCAGCTTCTCATGGACATACTCTGCACTTTGCCCTGGCCACTGGCCTTGTCATTCACTGATGTTTTGCCCTTGCCTGTGCAGCTTCTCATGGACATACTCTGCACTTTGCCCTGGCCACTGGCCTTGTTGTTCACTGCTGTGTGCCCCTTGCCTGTGCAGCTTCTCATGGACATACTGGCCACTGGCCTTGCTGTTTTGCCCTTGCCTGTGCAGCTTCTCATGGACATACTCTGCACTTTGCCCTGGCCACTGGCCTTGTTGTTCACTGCTGTTTTGCCCTTGCCTGTGCAGCTTCTCATGGACATACTGTGCATTTTGTGCCTTGCTCTTCCCTTCTCATGGTGCCTATCTGTGCAATATGTGAATAAAGACAGTTGCTCCTGTTGTCTGTTTTGTCAGTGTCCTTACTGAATAAAGTTATTTTGCTGTGTGTATATGGTTTACTGTGCCATATGGTCTGTGTGCCACTTCAACACAGCCAATGTCTTGGCCCACTTACTCTATATTTTACAGGGGTGACAGGGACTTCAGTTTTTCCTGACCCAGATACTTGTGGGGGCAATGGTGTCAATTTTTAATGGAAAGCAGTTGTCATTTTCTTAATTTGTTCATGTTGGCTATATTGTACACGTCAGGTTGGGTGGCACTCCGAGCACAGAGTGGATTGCAGGCAGGCTGGCCAGGGTCATCATGTATGTGTATTCTTCCTTCACGTGTGCCCAGTAGTGTATGTGTGTGGTCATCTTGTGATGGCCAGTCATCCTAGTCCCATGGCTTACTTTTAATGTGTGCTCTTGGATGGTCAGGATGTGTGTAGTGTGAAGGGAGTGAGTTTGTCGGGAGTGTTGATGTGTCCATACCCCTGCATTGTCAACTACACATGTGTGTCACCCAGGAGTTGTATGCCCGTTGTTTTGATTGTTCGGCCCTGTGGATGTGGTTGTATGCACATGTGTGAGTTGTATGTTGTGTACTGTGCAGTGTGTTGGTGTATCCTTGCAGGTCTGGATGCCTCCTACTTGTTGTTTTTGTCACTCGTGATTATGCAGAGTGTGATTGGCTAGTCAGTTTTGTGTTTTGTTGAACATCCATGTGTTTTGTTACTGTTTGTGGAGACTGTGCAGACCTGCTGCTCCACACTGCAATTGTGGTTGTGTTTTCTCATGCATTGCTGTCACATGGTGCCTTTTTGCCTCAAGTATGGCATGTTGTGTGTGGTGTCATACCATCCCCTATCTGTGCTTCAGATGCCTACCCATCGTGAATCTGCACTACCTCTATTTGTGTATGGTACACTCCTGCCATGTCCCCTACTGACATGCAATACACTTCACTTTGATGTCAGCTGTCCCCTTGCTTTACATGTGTGTGTGCCTCCCCATCACTTCATTTGTGACACTGTGCTTTGTGGTGCAGTTCTTTGGCCAGGATCAATGTGTCACTCAGGGCATTTCCCCAATGGGTTGTATGTGATGTTCTTGTGCTGTTTGGCAGTCATGGTTGCTCATATGCAGTTCAACTGTGTGTGCTTCCCAGTCCTCTGGTCAAGTTGTTTCCACCTTTATGTCCCAGACTTGTGCATCTGTTGGTGTTGTGTTCGATGTATGTGTGTTGGCTGTGGTACTGCTTCACTTCCTGGGTGTGCTGTTGTCTTTGTGCTGTGCTGATTGGTATTGTGTGGGTTAATGTTATGTCACTCATGTCTGTGTGTGGCTGGTATGCTTGGTGTGCACACACTGCTTGTTGTGCATGCAGTGCTGTGTGTGTCTGTTGCCCTGTCATTGCCTGGTGTGCACCCCCTGATGTCCTGCTGTGTTTGCTATGTGATTATTTTGCCTGTGCATCTGTTGTTTGTTTGATGTGGCTGTATTGTTCTGTGATGGTGCACTTCTTGTCGGTGTTGTGGTATGTTGTCTGTGCATTGTTCCTGAGTGATGAGGTTGTGCACTCCTGTTGTGTCTGTGCTGTCATTGCCTTTCCACAGTTTAGCTGCACAGGGTATGTCTGTTCTTGTTGTGGTTCTGTGTGTGTTTCTGTTGGGTTATGTGTTTGTCTGTTGTTTTTGTGCAGATATTTGTTCTGGCATCCCTGTGTGTGTGTGATGTTTGTGGCTACCCCCGGGTGTGTGATTGTTTGTCTGTGTATTGCTTGGCAAGTATTGCCACCCTTCAGTGTGTTTGACACAGGTGTTGTGTGCTGCTGGTGTGAGGGGGGTTATGTGTGTAGATTCCTACTGGTGTTTGGCAGTCATGGAGTGTGCCAATGGGCCCTGTGTGTTGTGCTGCTGGTGTACTCCTGTGAAGTAGTTGTATACATGTGTGGCTGTTCACAGTTTGACTTCAGGGCCTTCCTTTCATCCTTGTGCCTATACTTGGGTTGCCTTGCTATCTTCCTGTGTTGTTGCACTGAGCTGTCTATGGTTTGACTTCACTAACTGTACCAGCCATGTGTGCTTTGATGGTCTGAGGGTGTTGTTCTCTGTTCCTTGTCTTGATGTGATGTACACATGTTTGTTGTTTGTCTCTTTGGCCTTCCATTTGTGTGCACCCCACTTTGGCTTTCCTATTTGTTGTGCTCCATTGCTGTTGGCATGTGGTGTGTGTATGTGTCTGTGTGTCAGTATGGGGTATATCTGTGTGACTTTGCAGGCTGTGTGTCCAGTAGGATGTTTGTTCTTTGTATGTGTGTGTGTTCATTTGGTGCTTGTACTCATTGTTATTGCCCTGAGTGTGGTGGTGATGTGTGTGTTTCCATGGCCCTGTGCTACTGTGCTGTGTGTTCCTTTGCAGCCACTCCTGCAGTGGCTGTCTCCCTGGTTGTTTGTTGTGTGGTGCCGGGTATGGATTCACCTGGCTTGTTGTGCATGGGGGTGCACTGGAGGGGCTCATGGCATGTGCCTTCTGGGGGTGTGCTAGTGTGTGGTGGATGGAGGTGTGGCCCTGTGCTCTTTGTGCCCTGCCCATGCCTGGCGCTGGCCCTGCCCTCTGCATTGTGCGCATGTATTCCCTTGTCTTCACCGCTGCGGTGACGTGACCAGGACATTGCTGTATGGTCGCAGAAGATGTGTGTCCAGGATGCAGAGGGGTGACTTGGTGGCAGGTGGGTCATGTGTGGGTGCCCTTGTGGATTTGTTCCTGTCCCCACCAGGGTGTCTGATGTGGATTTGGTCCCTGTGTCAGCCCATGTGCTGTGTGTTGTGGTTGTGTTATTCCATACCTGCGGCGGCGTCCGCGATGGTCCATGAGTTGCTGGTGATGTAGCAGGTACAGCACTGGAGAAATGTGTAGAGCTGGATCCATGGCTGTTGGGACCGGGTGATGTGGACCGGGACTCTGGTTTTGCGCTCCGCTGTCAAGCTCACGCCGTATCTGGTTGGGTGGTTTCTCCGCTGCGGTGCGACTGGTTGTTTGGGGCATCCTAATTTGAGGAGTGGGGCAGACGTCATTCCACATGGCGGTGAGTCTCCATTGCTCCCACCGCAGCGGTGGCGTTGCGCGTCGCACCGCGGCGGATGGGAAATAGGCTACGTTTGGCTATACTAATATGGCGGCCGTGAGAACCGCTGCTCGTGGGTGTCATCCTAATAGATCCCCTAGTGTTTAAAGTAAAATACAACATTCCCAGTATAGCGGTTTAAAAAAGGGGGGGGGGGAGTCACGTCAAGTCTCTTACCAGGATCCGTCGGTGTGCACCCGTGTCGTCAGTGGATTCAGGACGAATAAAGCCAGTGTCGGAAAACCGGCTTAAAATACCCGCGTCCATCACAGATAAGTTGGAGCAGCTGTGTGTGTGCTGACGAGTATCTGCTTCCGGTATCACGAGATCGGCGGTGCATGTATGGCAGCCATTTTGTAATGATGTTAGAATCAGTCCAGGATGTGAATGTAAATGAGGATTAATTTGTGTGGTCAATAGAAAAAACAGCACGGGCTAAACACTATTAACCCTCACATGTTGCACGGCATTAACCGAAGTAGTGTGATAGAAATCGGTTGATTTATTCTTATCGACGGCCGAAAGATCGGCATATCAGGCTAGACTGCGATCTAGCCGGAACTCCGAATCCCTAAAGAAAGGGAGAATGCTACATTATAGAAAGAGACCATCAATTCCAGGTCTCTATGGTACTAATACTTCATGGCTATAAAAAGGAAAACATGGAAGAAGCCAGAGTGTTAAAAACTAAGCCAAAAGCGGCAACATATTGGAATGGGCTCTGTGACAGTGTGATAAGAAGGATATTAATCCTACAAATTAGATACACCAATACTAGTCAGAAAAACGAATTTGTCTAATGACTAAGAGAGGAACAATGTAAATTATAACTACTTTTAAGCTAAAAAAAGGGACACAAAACAACAAAATCATATTCCTGGAACTCTTAGATAAAAGAAGGAATGATGGCCATGGCAAACGCGAAGTGACAAACAGCAATATAACAAGTGAAAAGAAAGGATGGGAAAGTGGTGAAGACATAAAGAAGAAAGTAGATTAAATTAAGGGGAAAAAAGGAACCAAAAAATGTATATACTTTTCACTATTCAATATTTTGGGGATTGTACCATTGTGTAGACACAGGTTAGTCCAGCCTGACAGTGTGTATCAATCAGGATTGGCCCATAAAGGCACAATCTATTGAGTCTGTGATCTAGGAATTCTGATGAAAGCAGATCAAAATGATATAACCAAAAATTTTCCTCAGAGGCATTCCAATAATATACAGTATTTACAGGAAATAATGCATTTCCTCATCGCTGTTATGGCCCAGTTCCACACATCTCTGTTTACAAATCCAACCTGCTTTGTTTTTTCTCAATGACAACTCCCTATCACCTCCTCTCGGGTGGGTTGGGATATGGTCAATACCTATAAACCAACATTTTTCATTACTGTTGTGATTTTCCTGCATGTGGTAGGTGAGAGGGTATCTAAGGTCACCATTGGGTATAGCCCATAGATGTTCCTGAATTCTAGTTTTAAGTGGCCTTTTTGTGCTGCCCACATAGATTTTATTACATGGCATTACACATACGAAACATACTTGGTTTTACAGTTGATCATGTGATTGATATTATATATGCGATTTGTATTGAACCTGAATGTCTTGGTTTTATTTTTCTCCAGTCTACAGACATTGCAGTCCCCACATATATAGAAACCTCCGATGGTATGAGGTAGCCAAGTGATTGTCTTTGGTGTGGTTACATAGCTGGGATATAAGATGTTCCACAGATTCGGCCCCCTTCTAAATATTAACTTTGGTCTGTGTGCCACAATCTATCTAAGGCTGGATATGTCCAACAAGAGGTGCCAGTGTTTTCTCAGGACATTGTATACTTTGCTACTACGGTCATTGCATTGTGTACTAAAAGACAAAGGGGCCTTTCTGTTCTTTTTTGCAGGGTTGGATTTAAGGGTAATTGCCCTAGGTGTGTTACTAATCCTTTTAAGCGCCTTCTCCATATTATATTTAGGATATTCCCTTGCAAGCATTGTTTGGTTTCACTGATGTTTTCATTGAAAGTCTCATCTGTGCTGCAGTTTCTCCTCATGTGAACCATCTCGCCATAAGGAATGTTGTTAATCACATGGTGAGGATTGGTGCTTGTAAAGTGTAGGGTGTGTTGCAGGCAGTGCTCTTACGGTGAGTGGAACTCTGTAGAAAATCGATCTGTTCCCTAATGAAGTTGATGGTAAACTTCACATTATAGGGGTTCTCATTCAAGTATGCATGATATTCCAGAAGGTCTGGAGCAGGTCCAGCCCAAAGCATGATTACATCATCAATGTACCTGCCCCAGAAAATGATGTGCTCCATCCACCGGGCAGCATGATGGCCCCAGGCATGCTCCCGCTCATACCAGTCCATAAAGAGCCCGGCATAAGTGGGAGAAAACCTAGAGCCCATCGCCGTGCCCTGTATTTGGCGGTACCATTTTGAGTCATGCAAAAAAAAGGTCTTCGGCAAGATGATATCAGTCATATTCATAAGAACTTCGTTATGCATATAGTGGTCAGCTGTTCTTTGACCCAAAAAGAATTCCAATGCCTTCACACCAAATTCTTTTTTAATACAGGTGTACAGACTATTAACATCATAAGTCTCTCCAAATTGTTAAAAGCGTTCATACATATGTCTCTACCTTTTCAAATCATCATCGTATCTAAAAGAAATATGTATACAATAGTTCTGGAAAATAGTGAAACCTAGAAACTGAGACATGTAATAGATCTGCCTGGGTGATTGTATAACTCCATGGGTACTGCTTGGCAGATTGTATGAGTGCAAATATAGTCACTGGGTAATTGCAGAAGAAGATGGATAGTGAGTGGCTAACTGCATGAGTGCAGGCATATATGTTGAGTGCATGGATAAGTGTATAAATAGCACCTGAAAGCATAGATGAATCATTGAGTAGTGCCTAGGTGAATAGATGAATGCAACAGTAGGGCGTGGGTGATTCTATGGCTGCAAGGATAGTGTGTAGGTTATTACATGACTGCATAGGTACAGCCTGCATGATAGCATGACTGTAGGGGTAGTACATAACAGTGCATGGGTGATTGCATGACTGCAGGACAAATATCTGGGAGATTACTTAAATACATAGAAACTGAGTGGGTGATTTTATAACTCAATATGTACTGTTTGGGTGATTACAGAAGTGCTAAGGTACTGCCTGAGTGATTACAGGAGTGCAAAGGTAGTGCCTTGGGTGATTTGATAAGTGTATAAGTGTATAAGCAAGTAGACACATATCTCAGTGACAACACCATGCACAGCTCAAAACTTAACACAGTACACTTCAATTTTCAAACAGACACAGAAAATTATGCGATATATAAGAAATATAACTTACAGGAAACAAATTACGCTAATAAATAACATCTCTACAAACATCTCAAAGCTCAGTTTCAAGCTGCTGCTTAGCCATTCTACAACTATTCATAATATTACACCTACCCAAAATAGAAAGTAGGAACCCTTCACATATCTTTAGTAAAAGTGTCATCATATTCCTAAAAGCATACATGAATGTGTCTGTACCATACCACTATCCAAACCTTAAAAATTCACAGAAAAAACTTCCAATTTCAGACAAACATAAAAAAATTATGTGGCATTTTTGAACTGTACCTCTCTAGAGACTTATAAAAAACAAGCCTATTCACTAACACCTTATGTGAGCATCTTTTAAACCACACTTTGGTGCCGATCACAATCCGGTAAAAAATTCCCCCGTGCGACTCGTATCGGGTCTTTTTACCGTACGAATCGTACAAGTGCCGTACGAACTGGCAATCACGATTCGCATGGTAAAAAGTCCATACGAACCGCACTGGGAATCATTCCCCACACGTCCTCGGGTCGGAAAATGTGTCCGACACGTCCTCGGACGATTTACCTTACAAACGTGAAAAGCCAAGTCCGACCGAGGAATCACGATCCATCCCGTGCGTCCGAGCGTACAACCGTATGGAAAAAACACCGTCCGCACCGAACACCCATAGCAACCATGGAGACATGTGCCCGCATACGCGCCCAACACTCCCCCCAGCCCCCGTACGTCCGACACGTACCCCCCGTGTATGTATACCCCCACCCGTCTAGGTACACCCCAGTACGTTCCAGTCGAACCCCCACCCCAGTACGTGTCATACCCCCGTCAATGTACACCCCCCCACCCCTGTACGTGTCGTACCCCCGTGTACCCCCACCCCAGTACGTTCCAGTCGTACCCCCACCCCTGGACGTGTCGTACCCCCCGTGTACCTACACCCAAGTACGTTCCAGTCGTACCCCCACCCCAGGACGTGTCGTACCACCGTCAATGTACACCCCCCCACCCCTGTACGTGTCGTACCACCGTCTATGTACACCCCAGTACATTCCAGTCGTACCCCCACCCCAGTACGTGTCATACCCCCCGTGTACCTACACCCCAGTACGTTCCAGTCGTACCCCCACCCCAGTACGTGTCGTACCACCGTCAATGTACACCCCCCACCCCTGTACGTGTCGTACCCCCCGTGTACCTACACCCCAGTACGTTCCAGTCGTACCCCCACCCCAGTACGTGTCGTACCACCGTCAATGTACACCCCCCCACCCCTGTACGTGTCGTACCCCCGTGTACCCCCACCCCAGTACGTTCGAGTCGTACCCCCACCCCAGGACGTGTCGTACCCCCCCGTGTACCTACACCCAAGTACGTTCCAGTCGTACCCCCACCCCAGTACGTGTCGTACCACCGTCAATGTACACCCCCCACCCCTGTACGTGTCGTACCCCCCGTGTACCTACACCCCAGTACGTTCCAGTCGTACCCCCACCCCAGTACGTGTCGTACCACCGTCAATGTACACCCCCCCACCCCTGTACGTGTCGTACCCCCGTGTACCCCCACCCCAGTACGTTCGAGTCGTACCCCCACCCCAGGACGTGTCGTACCCCCCCGTGTACCTACACCCAAGTACGTTCCAGTCGTACCCCCACCCCAGGACGTGTCGTACCACCGTCAATGTACACCCCCCACCCCAGGACGTGTCGTACCCCCCGTGTACCTACACCCAAGTACGTTCCAGTCGTACCCCCACCCCTGGACGTGTCGTACCCCCCGTGTACCTACACCCAAGTACGTTCCAGTCGTACCCCCACCCCAGGACGTGTCGTACCCCCCGTGTACCTACACCCAAGTACGTTCCAGTCGTACCCCCACCCCAGGACGTGTCGTACCACCGTCAATGTACACCCCCCACCCCAGTACGTGTCGTACCCCCCGTGTACCTACACCCAAGTACGTTCGAGTCGTACCCCCACCCCAGGACGTGTCGTACCCCCCCGTGTACCTACACCCAAGTACGTTCCAGTCGTACCCCCACCCCTGGACGTGTCGTACCCCCCGTGTACCTACACCCAAGTACGTTCCAGTCGTACCCCCACCCCAGGACGTGTCGTACCACCGTCAATGTACACCCCCCCACCCCTGTACGTGTCGTACCACCGTCTATGTACACCCCAGTACATTCCAGTCGTACCCCCACCCCAGTACGTGTCATACCCCCGTGTACCTACACCCCAGTACGTTCCAGTCGTACCCCCACCCCAGTACGTGTCGTACCACCGTCAATGTACACCCCCCACCCCTGTACGTGTCGTACCCCCCGTGTACCTACACCCCAGTACGTTCCAGTCGTACCCCCACCCCAGTACGTGTCGTACCACCGTCAATGTACACCCCCCCACCCCTGTACGTGTCGTACCCCCGTGTACCCCCACCCCAGTACGTTCGAGTCGTACCCCCACCCCAGGACGTGTCGTACCCCCCCGTGTACCTACACCCAAGTACGTTCCAGTCGTACCCCCACCCCAGGACGTGTCGTACCACCGTCAATGTACACCCCCCACCCCAGTACGTGTCGTACCCCCCGTGTACCTACACCCAAGTACGTTCGAGTCGTACCCCCACCCCAGGACGTGTCGTACCCCCCCGTGTACCTACACCCAAGTACGTTCCAGTCGTACCCCCACCCCTGGACGTGTCGTACCCCCCGTGTACCTACACCCAAGTACGTTCGAGTCGTACCCCCACCCCAGGACGTGTCGTACCCCCGTGTACCTACACCCCAGTACGTTCCAGTCGTACCCCCACCCCAGTACGTGTCGTACCCCCCGTGTACCTACACCCCAGTACGTTCCAGTCGTACCCCCACCCCAGTACGTGTCATACCCCCCGTGTACCTACACCCCAGTACGTTCCAGTCGTACCCCCACCCCAGTACGTGTCGTACCCCCCGTGTACCTACACCCCAGTACGTTCCAGTCGTACCCCCACCCCAGTACGTGTCGTACCACCGTCAATGTACACCCCCCCACCCCAGTACGTGTCGTACCCCCCGTGTACCCCCACCCCAGTACGTTCCAGTCGTACCCCCACCCCAGTACGTGTCGTACCACCGTCAATGTACACCCCCCACCCCTGCACGTGTCGTACCCCCCGTGTACCTACACCCCAGTACGTTCCAGTCGTACCCCCACCCCAGTACGTGTCGTACCACCGTCAATGTACACCCCCCACCCCTGTACGTGTCGTACCCCCCGTGTACCTACACCCAAGTACGTTCCAGTCGTACCCCCACCCCAGTACGTTCCTGGCGCACCCCCAACACAACCTCCTAAGTACGGAGCGCACCCCATGCCCCAACATCACAACCGCATGTACGAGTCTTACAAAGCCACACACAAGGACAAAATCGTACAACCAAATGGCCCATGTACACACCGTACACACGCTCAAAACGCACGTACACAACCAGGACAAAATAAAACAACACAAGAATACACCAGTCGAAAGGCACACAGCCACTAAACATGGCCAACAACCACTGAAATAACACAATCACTGACCTGCAACTGCCAAAAACAAACAGAGGCCCAATACACCACCACTCCTTATAACACACCCACCCAAAATTCAAAAACTGCCACACCCACCCATGGACCAATAAAAAGGGCCCACACACACAAACCATGAGCCTTTCCAACAGACTCACTGCTGCCAGACACCACAGAACCAGACTACAAGCTACACCACACCTTACACTTGCACACCTTCAAACGACCACCCTCACAAACACCCTCTCATCACATTCACACACACACACAACCATCCACACCCCCCCCCCCAACATCCACACCCCCCCCCCACACCCACACCATCCCCACCCACACCCCTCACCATGCCCACTACCAAGAATCCAAAGTTCAGTCACCGAGAGTTGGAGGTCCTTGTTGATCAAATCCTCAGAGTCGAGCCACAGATCTTTGGAACATTGGTCAGAAGCACCAGCCAGGCAGCCAAAACAGCCATGTGGCAGACCATCGTCGATGCTGTGAATGCTGTTGCGGACACCAGGAGGACCAAGCAGGATTGCCAGAACAGGTGGTACGATCTGCGGAGGAGGGTCAGAGCCAAGAGGCAGGAGGAACACGACCAGGCCAACGCCACCGGAGGAGGGCCCTCCCGCAGAGCCGTACAGTACCATCCCTGGGAGGAGAGGGTGATGGCCATACTGCCGGTGGAGGCAGTTGAAGGAGTAGAAGGACTCCGAGACCCGGGTGAGTACACAAACAACGCACCTCACATGGGGGGAACTGCAACCACAACCAAAATCAATAACAGGCACGCAACCACCACAAGCCATCGCATTACTCAACCACACTCCATGAGCAGGCACATGCCACTGCTGCCACCATGCCCCATGCACCCAGCTGGACAATGTCAAGTCACAGGCCACAGAAGACAACAACACATGACACGGTAACCCGGATGGCGGGAGGCTGGGCACCAAGAATCACATAGTGCGACTCCAAAGCAGACAACAATGCCCTCTGCCCATATGGCCTAGGTCACAGCCAGACAAACACTGTGTCCCAACACAGGAATGACTTGCCAGCAAATGGCGGACGCCTTGCATCAACACATGGGGGTGAAGGCACTGTTTTGCACATGCCAGCAGCTAATGAACAGCCAACAGTGTGAAAGAGTGGCAGCACACACCACCACAGCAGCAGCGCACAGACACACAGCAGACAAAATGGGTGCCTGGAGATCAGAAACAAACTCACATCAACAGGCCAAGGGCCACTCAAAGATCTGCTAACAGTGTGTGCCCAGGAAGCTGGGCCAAGGTGACAGAGGGTGACACACGGAGGGAGGGAGAGGGGGACACAGAGGGAGGGAGAGGGGGACAGAGAGGGAGGGAGAGGGGGACTGAGAGGGAGGGAGACGGACAGAGGGAGGAGGCTGACACACGGAGGGAGGGAGAGGGGGACACAGAGGGTGGGAGAGGGGGACTGAGAGGGAGGGAGAGGGGGACAGAGGGAGGAGGCTGACACACGGAGGGAGGGAGAGGGGGACACAGAGGGAGGGAGAGGGGGACAGAGAGGGAGGGAGAGGGGGACTGAGAGGGAGGGAGACGGACAGAGGGAGGAGGCTGACACACGGAGGGAGGGAGAGGGGGACACAGAGGGAGGGAGAGGGGGACAGAGAGGGAGGGAGAGGGGGACAGAGAGGGAGGGAGAGGGGGACAGAGAGGGAGGGAGACGGACAGAGGGAGGAGGCTGACACACGGAGGGAGGGAGAGGGGGACAGAGAGGGAGGGAGAGGGGGACAGAGAAGGAGGGAGACACAGGGAGAGCAAATCAGTCCTTTGGTGTGTGGGAATGTCTGCTCGTCAGCAGGTGGACTGCGTGCATGTAGACAAGGGTGCCCAGTGCCAGAACCCCCCCTCTTCATCATGGCAAAACGCAGGGCCATGTCACAACCTGTACACGAGCACAAGGACAGCCACCTGCATCATATGAGTGTGTGGATCCACTCCATGTGCACATGTACAGTGCTACAAGGAAGGCGCAAACGCATAGCTCGGCACACATGCACACTCCACTGCTGACTGCAGTCACACTTGACGCAGCAAGTAAGACTGTGCCACACATAGTTAAAGGGGCCAAATTGGTGCCCAAGGGACACACACATGCACAAGTGCACTGTGAGTGGAATGCAAGACAGATCCTAATTCCAAGAGGAAATGTGCCAACTTTGTAACGGATGAAACATGGATGTTGCATGGATCAAAATTAACATTGTCTCTCTCACACACAGGTCAACGTCGTGCTGCACCCCCCAACACTGGGGGGGAACACTCACAGGACCCGGATCTGCAGGAGACCGATCCCACCGGCAGCGACCACTCTCACCACTCTGCGGACGACCCCGACCGACCTGGCCCCTCTGGTGTCCAACCACCTGCAGCACCTGCGTCAGGTACAACCGTGCCAACCACCACCCCCACTCCTGCCACATCCCAGGAGACACCCAGGATCCCTGCCCCAACACCACAATGCAGCCAGGCTCGCCAGGAGGGACACGGTGTCCCGGGCACCCAGGAGGAGGCAGGCGACAACGCCAATGCCACCCCTCAGGGGTCCCGGAGACCCCATGTGCCCACAAGTGCAGGCCAGACGCAAGTGGGCAGGGGTGGTGGGAGTGGAGAGCGGCGGAGGCGCGAGCCTGACCAGTTGGCTGGGGATCCGGTATTTTCCCATGTCCGTAACATCCTGGACTCATACCGGCAGGACACCACGGGCATGGCCCAGGTTGTGTCCGTCCTCGAGGGGATCAAGGTCCAGCAGGCCCAGCAACATGCGGAGCTAATAGCCTGTCTACAGCTACACCAACGGAGGATGGAGGACAGACAGGCTCAGCAAGTGACGGCGTCCCAGGGGATTCACGCTGAACTCCGTCGGATGGCCGACACCATGGCCGACCCTCCCTGTGCCAGAAGGCGGAGAACATCACCACCCACAGGGAGGGATCATGAGGAGGAGGAGGAAACATCCGACGGAGCATCCCAGACGTCGTCACGGCCTGCTGCTGAGGTTCCCCGCAGGAAGCCGGGTCGTCCACGGAAAGGACCGTGAGGGTGGCTGCTACATCACCATCTCCCAGGACACCTGGCCTGGCACCTGGCCCACTGGAGCAACAGCATCACAGCATCAAGAGACATTCTCTGCCACATGGCCCTGCTGGTCACTGGCTGACCAATGTTGACAAAGACTGTGGCATGGACTCTGAGGATTTCCAATGGCAAGGACACCAACTCCCCTACTGAACTTTGGATTCCCTAATCCCGGAAAGGCCCTCACTTGGCCCCCCCCCCAATAATAAATCACACTATTAAGAGTAGATGCCTGCTGGTAGCATTATTACCTAACATGTGTCTTGTACAGTCTAAACATGCCTGAGTCATCTGTTCACTTCAACCATCCACACCCTGGGGCCTGAGTCTGGCACAGGACACATGGGTCACAGTTTTCTAGGCAAGACAGACATGGAGCACCATACACACCCGTGATGGTCAGAACCAGCTGAGGGGGTGGCCGAACAACCGTGCTGACAGACACATTGAGTACAGCAACACTCATGCGCAGAGGTCAGGGATCCTGGCCCGTGTCCTGGGGGGCACCCAGGTACGTGTAGACAGGTGGCAGAACCATGTCCTGCAAGCTTGAGTCCGGTGGATGCAGAGAATGGGGTCATGGACAACGTTGGATGCATGGGGATGGCACATGTCACAATACCCACACAGTCATGGACATCATGCCCATTACACAGTCTCAGCACACACACACAGCTTGCATCTTGCCACTCGACACATTGACACATAGCCACAATCAGGGAATACCATGCCAGACATGCAGGATGCACCGTGCCAACACACCAGCATTGACTGAGAAGAGGCACCTTGGAGGCATAGGGACACCTTTAATAGTCATGTGTTTGGGATTGCAGAGGCAACTTGAAGTACACATGAACACATCATGTGGAGTAACATGTGGCTCCAACACTGGCACCCCCCTTCTGCAGCACAAATGCGTGATAGCCATGGAACTGGCACACAAGTGTCGGATAATAGCTAAATACCCACAGCTGCTCACGGAGAGCCTGCCATACACCATACATCCGCTGATGTGGAAGTCCCACGCCATGTCAAGACAATGTTAACCGTATGTGTCCGAGGGCAGTGTCACACACATTGATGCCTTCATCACAATCCACCATCCCATCACTGATGACTGACAACCAGGCAGCCCATCTATTCAGGTGTACCCAGCTGCATGTCGTGTCCCATGGGGATGCCACATGTCTGCAGAGGACCCAAACCCCGACCGGGGCAGTGTGCACACATCGTGAACAACTGCCACACCCAATACACCCCAGATGCATCCCTTACCCCATGGAGACTTCCAAACGTGTCCGTGCCTGTAACGCTGAGTCAGCCCACGATGCCATGTCCATGAGGAATAGCAGTGCCACAACAATGCAACCAGCAAACGGCATGCGCAGGTACCTGGGGAAGAGAGACACACAAGAAGTCAGCCACAAGAAGCACAGCCACTTGCATGTGCATTTACTCGACACATGTATGTATGACAACATGCTAGGTCACAATTATGCCTGGGGAAATACTACCATCACTGCCACCATCACTCCAGTGACACACCCACACACACCTCTGACCCACGTGCCATACATGCAGGTGGAGACACACATCACAACGCATGCCACACGGGGACCAATGCGTGCACACTCAGACCCTGGTACTCACCACTAAGCAAAGAAGTCGCGTATGAGCCGAGTCCGGATGTCCTCTTGCGGCTCCACATCCTCCACATCACTAGCCCCATTGCCAAGCCCTTCGTCCTCCACGGGTGGATGGTCCTCGTCATCTTGATCCAGGATGAGGGGCACAGCTCTTTCAACTGCCATGTTGTGCAGCATGCAGCAGACCATGAAGATCTTGCAGACCTTCGCCGGGGCATATGGGAGTGCGCCGCCGGTCTTGTGGAGGCACCGGAATCGGCTCTTCAGCATGCCAAACGTCCTCTCTATCACTCGCCTTGTCCGGCCATGGGCGGTGTTGTAGCGGAGCTGGGCCGGCGTGATGGGGTTGCGGAGAGGTGTCAGCAGCCAAGGCATGTTGGGATAGCCAGCGTCCCCTAAATGGAAAGCACATGGATATCGTTAGAACTGGCGAAGCGGTAGTGCTGCTCGGCCAAACAGAATACAGGACAGACAGACTGTACCCACCAACAACACATGCACGTTCGTTGCGCAGCTGCATCATCATATCAGGCATCCCGCTACGCCTCATGATGTAGGCATCGTGTGCTGATCCTGGAAAACGAGCACAGACATGTGAAATCACCATGTTGGACAGACACACCACAAGGGCATTGATGGAGTGGTAGTGCTTCCGATTGCGGTACGCCACCTCCCGTGCGTGTGGTGGTACCAAACCTACATGTGTCCCATCTATGGACCCAATGACATGGGGCATCCCTCCCAGGGCATAGAAACCACGCTTGACCTCAGTCATCTGTTCAGGGGTTGGGAACTTGATGAAGTCATCCAGGTGAATCAACATGGCCTCCAAGAAATCATGCAGCACACCGCTGAACATGCTCTGGGACATGCCACCAACATGAGCTATGGTATATTGGAAGGTACCCGTGGCAAGGAAATGTAGGGCAGCCATTACCTTCAGCTGGGGTGTCAGTGCCGTAGGATACCTGTGCTGCGGTTGCAGGTGTGGTGCCAGTCTCGCCGTCAGCTCCAGAATCAACGGTTGGGTGAAGCGGTAGAGCCGGATCCTGTCATTCTCCTGCATGGTGGCCAAGTCTGGAATTCTTCGGGCAACAGGAGGCGCTCTGCAGTAATTTGGAAGTGACAAGGAAGAGTGAGTGCACTACGAGAACAACTCATGTCTACTGAGCACATGTAAATCTGCCAATACACACATGCCACATAGGGAGTCAGGCATGTGCTACATGCCCAGGACACGTATGGATGCAAGGTGACACTCCTTCCAAGACCCAGCTACACACGGTGATTGAGAACCTCCCCATGCCACGCCATGGGAATAGCTGTGTCCCAGTGCAAGTGCACTGCCCGACGCAAGACAGGAGTGACATACACCCACACATCAGCAGAAGTGTGATGCTGATTGCAGAGACTGGCAGCGGAACACTTGAGCCACAGGTCACATGACATTACACTAGTCCAGCCCACACACCTTGCCATGAAGGTGCACATGTCATGACTCCCCACACATTCCTTGTGAGTTTGCTGACATGGCCTTGTCACGCTACTCCGTGTCCCTTGCATACATGTGCACCTCACATCCGGTAACACATGTGGCATGGTGTTGGGAACAGTGTGCAATGACAATCTACACACAGCCACATGTTGGTTGCTGCAACGGCTGCAGCTTTTGAGGGTGCAACAACATCAACCCGATGTAAATCCCGGACACATATATGGCATAGTCACATTGTGCACTGTGGGTAGTGATGAGTCATGTGTCATGACCCCTGTACCGGGCATCATGGGACACTTCCGTGTGTTGGTGTCCGTGCCATGCCAGTGACGCTCACCCCAAGTGCGCAGTCCCACATGCACACATGTCAAAGGAGTCAAGGGCATGCCTGGCACACATTGCACCCTCACACAGTACACATGTACACATCTCATCATACATCTGGTGCCTTCTCCACTCAGGAGGCATGTTCCACATCACAGCCTGTGACACCTGTGCCCAACACATGTGGTAATGCACAGACGATGCCTTGGTGTCCATTCCTGGACAAGTATGTCCATCCATGGACAAGTATGTCCGCCCTATTCCGACATGTGTGTCGCCTATCACCACAGTGATGTGTAAAATCCACCGTACTGCTGCTGAGAGGGCCTGTGCATGTTCCCAAATCACTGTGGGAGTGCTGCCGTATGTGTACCCATCGTGATGGCGAGCGTAGATGCGAGTGTACGGTCCGTACCACTACGGGTACGCATACGCGTGCAGACCCATAGTGATAGTGAGCGTAGATGCGAGTGTACGGTCCGTACCACTACGGGTACGCATACGCGTGCAGACCCATAGTGATAGTGAGCGTAGATGCGAGTGTACGGTCCGTACCACTACGGGTACGCATACGCGTGCAGACCCATAGTGATAGTGAGCGTAGATGCGAGTGTACGGTCCGTACCACTATGGGTCTGCACGCGTATGCGTACCCGTAGTGGTACGGACCGTACACTCGCATCTACGCTCACTATCACTATGGGTCTGCACGCGTATGCGTACCCGTAGTGGTACGGACCGTACACTCGCATCTACGCTCACTATCACTATGGGTCTGCACGCGTATGCGTACCCGTAGTGGTACGGACCGTACACTCGCATCTACGCTCACTATCACTATGGGTCTGCACGCGTATGCGTACCCGTAGTGGTACGGACCGTACACTCGCATCTACGCTCACTATCACTATGGGTCTGCACGCGTATGCGTACCCGTAGTGGTACAGACCGTACACTCGCATCTACGCTCACTATCACTATGGGTCTGCACGCGTATGCGTACCCGTAGTGGTACGGACCGTACACTCGCATCTACGCTCACTATCACTATGGGTCTGCACGCGTATGCGTACCCGTAGTGGTACGGACCGTACACTCGCATCTACGCTCACTATCACTATGGGTCTGCACGCGTATGCGTACCCGTAGTGGTACGGACCGTACACTCGCATCTACGCTCACTATCACTATGGGTCTGCACGCGTATGCGTACCCGTAGTGATAGTGAGCGTAGATGCGAGTGTTCGGTCCGTACCACTACGAGTACGCATACGCGTGCAGACCAAAAGTGATGGAGAGCGTAGGCATGCATGTACGGGCCGTTGCCATGCATTTGGGGTGCCCTAGGGCCCCCACACGCACCGTACCTGTGTGTGATGCTCCAAATTACATGGGGGACAAGTATTAAGGCCTACATGCATGCTGGTTGTCATGGAGACCAAGTTCAAAATTGGAAATTGTTCTGGAAGGTGCACAGCAGAAGTCAGTTGGGATTTGTCTACTTTGTTGCAATGTGTTTGTGGGGCTGACATCATGCAGGAGAATGAAACCGATAGAGAACCCACAGACTGCTAGGTTTGAAGGGATTGGTGGAAACATAGGATGCAAATGTGAGTGACCAATCTCTCTGTACTCCTGTGCATGAGACTGGGCAGAAGGGCACATATAAGGCAGCCAGGTCCCATGAGGGAGCACTTGCCTGCACATCTTTGCATTCGTCGACCCAGCTGCTGCTACTGATTCCCTGGAACCATGTCAAGGGCTGTGGAGAGGACACAGCCATTCACCCTGGAGGAGAACATGGCTCTGCTGGATGTGATCCTCCCACAGTACTCCATGCTGTATGGGCGACCAGGTTATCAGGTGAGTGCATAGGCCACTGCCACAGACTGTCCCTATGTGGTGACTGTGACTTCTGCCATTGCGTCCAGGTGTAACACACATGCCATGTACTGTCGGGGGGGTCCCAGGGGGGGGGGTGCCTGATGTCTCCCAGCAGTGCCCTGAGACAGGAGGGGTGGGGGCCTATCACTCACAGCAGTGCCCTGAGACAGGAGGGGTGTGTGCAGAGTCCTCCCAGCAGTGCCCTGAGACAGGAGGGGTGGGTGCAGAGTCCTCCCAGCAGTGCCCTGAGACAGGAGGGGTGGGTGTGGAGTCCTCACAGCAGTGCCCTGAGACAGGAGGGGTGGGTGTGGAGTCCTCACAGCAGTGCCCTGAGACAGGAGGGGTGGGGGCCTATCACTCACAGCAGTGCCCTGAGACAGGAGGGGTGTGTGCAGAGTCCTCCCAGCAGTGCCCTGAGACAGGAGGGGTGGGTGCAGAGTCCTCCCAGCAGTGCCCTGAGACAGGAGGGGTGGGTGTGGAGTCCTCACAGCAGTGCCCTGAGCCAGGAGGGGTGGGTGTGATGCACAGTGTGAGCCTAGATCATTGATTGTGACATTGCCATCATTCCACCTGTGTACCCACTGTGGCACGTACTGCTTTTTCCCTCACCAGGGGATGATGTCCCTATGACAAAGGTGCAATGCGTTGGCTGCATGACATGCCTTGTTGTTACCAGCTAATTTGTACCCATATGTCTCTCTGTGACATGTGGCTGGTGTATTGATGTGGTGTCACTTGTTCCTCCTCACAGGTAGGCGCCACTGCCAAGGAGCAGATCTGGCTGACCGCCGTCAGTGCCGTGAGGGGTGTGGATGGTCGGAGGCGGCGCCTGGCCCAGGTGAGGAAACGCTGGCAGGATATCCGGTGCTGGACGCGGAGGATTGCACGGCTCCTGCTGGGGGACTCACCTGAGAGCCACAAGAACCGCGGCCGCCGCCGTCTGAGCCACCTCCACAGGCGTGTGCTGCCGGTGGTCTTTCCAGACCTGGAGAGGCGCTTACAGGCGATGCAGCAGCCGGAAGGGGGTAGGTACATGTGTGTTTGTTGTGTGTCACCGGCATTTGTAAGGGCACAGTAGCATGAATCCACTGGCAGGGTTTAAAGGTGCTGTGCAGATCCTGTTTGGCCCAGTATAGCGCTGTGCCCCTGCCACCCTTCCCCTCCTTGCAATGTGTTCCCTGGTCTGTGTGTAGTCACTCCTTCCCAGGGTAATGTAGGCTGGCGCTTTGTCCACGGGAACAATGTCTGTAGCATCATGTGTGGGGGTGGTGTGTAACAGGTTGTGGGACCTTGCCTGTGCACTGTCAAGTTCACTGCATGTGGGTTCCATGTCAGTTGGCACTGATGCTGACTCCAGACATGGGAGTTGGTCTCTCATGTGTCATGCCTTACAGCGCGCATGTCCTATGTAGTGGCCTGTGACATGATGTGCATGACTGTGCGATACACATAGTGCAGGGATGGTGACGTGTGTTGCTGTCATTACCATTCAGTAGCATGTAGTTGCGTGCCCACTACTGTCCCCTGGGGCACCTTTTCCTCAGTGGTGTATGTGTCATCATGAACGTGGCCACTGTCAGTGTCTACAGCGTAAGTTGTGCTCTGTGCCATTGTCCCCTGTCACCATGTATATAGACGTGCTAATTTGTACAGGTGTCCACTGTGCAGCCTGACCTGATTGTCCTTCTTCATACTCACAGTTGCCAGTGCCTGTGTGTCTTGTTATACTCATCTGAGGATGGGCACTGGTACCTCATTATTTGTACAGGCGCACCTTGGCTGTTTGGCGTCCAATCTTGCTTTTTGCCTGCCCCTGTGTGTATCACCCAGACCATGAGATGTTGGTGCCACCTGTGTCTCCACAATTTGCCTCGTGTAGGGTCTTGTTGGGGCGGGCAATGCCTATGTGTTAAATCCTGATTACCACTTGCTGGGTCTGGGCAGTGTGTGATGTGCCTGGACACACACGCAATGTGCAGTGACCGAGTCATGTTGTGCATGTTTTCAGCATTACCTATGCAGCATGTGTCTCAAGTTCATGGATATGGTCCCTGGTCATCGGTATTTTCGCAAACGCTGTGTGGTGCAGATGCAGTGCTGGATTGTCCCCAGGACCTGGGTGCTATGTCAGACTCCTTTTCCTGTGTTTCGCTATTGTCTCATGCTCTCCATGGTATTTCAGTGGCATGGTGGCTCAACCAACTGTGTGTTGCATGCCCTACATCGGTACCCTGTTCAGTAGATGTTAGGGATCTTCCTTTTCAGGCCATGCAATGTTACCTATGTAGATTGGACTCATGTGATAGATGTGTACAGGTGTCTGAATAATTTCTGTCTCTCCACCCTGCCCACAGCATCGTCGGGGGACACAGAGGGAGACATGGACACAGACCAGGCGGAGGGACCGAGCACCAGTGCCAGCCGTGACATCGGGGCTGGCACATCGAGTGGGACAGAGGCGGAGGAGAGTGTGGCCGAGGACCTGTCGACTGGCACATCAGACTACGAAGCTGACAGGTCCGGGGACGATGTCTCCGAGTGGGCGGAGGCTGCACCAGCAGCTGACAGCGGAACAACACCTCGCACCGCCCCCTCAGTTTCCACCAGCCGCCTCCCACTTGCTCGTGTCCCTTCCCAGCGTGCCCGGTCACAGCATGTCTCCTTCCTGCCAGGCACCGCGCCCCCTGCCCCTGTCTCCACTGCTGCCGCCAATGCAGAGTCTGTGGACATCCAGCGGCAACTGCAGGTTGGTCAGGCTGCGATCCTTAATGTCCTCCATGCCCACGGCAAAACCCTCACCAACATCGAGGCTTTCTTGGAGGGCATTCATTCATCGCAGGCTGACCAACGCAACTTGCTGAGGTCCATCGACTCCACACTGACTGCAGCAGTGGGTCTCCTGCAGCGCGACCTCCCCCCACCTACCCCTTCCCCATCCACACTTCCCACTCCCATGCCTGTCACACGTACACCCAGACGTCGGCATGCACCCACATCAACGGACACGGGCACCACACCAGCAGGGAAGGTCCACCGCACTCCTCCTGACACGCACACACAGGGTGAGGTAGGCACACCCACTGGGTCGGGGGGCAAACGTGTGACACGCAGCCATAGTGGGAGTCCGCATTCCACCCAGTCCACTCCCTCCAAATCCCCTCCCCTCAGCTCTCCTGGCCACATCTCCCCCAAGGACTCCTTCATGGCCGCTCTGTCCCTGAGCCCCACAGTTACACCACCACGCAAGCGGTCACGGAGGTCCCCGGTCAGGGTGGTTGAGTCTCCCCCCCTGTCTCCACCCTCCCCCGGTGGCGCTGCGACCCATCCCTCTGACCCCCCCCCCTCCTTGGGGCCTGAGGTCCCTTCGGGTGCAGGGGACTCCCTGGATGACCTTGCAAAGGTGTGTAGTGCCATCCTGGCCTCCGCCTTTGGCACTGACCCACCCCCTGTGGTGGACTCCTCCATCCCTGCACCCACAACGCCGCCCCTTTGCCCTGATGTCCCTGCGGTGCCTGTTGCTCCCCCCCCCCCCTGATGCCCTCACCAGTGTGGAAGACGATGCCATTTGACTGTGCAGGCAAGGTAGGGGACACGCATCCCACTGTGTCCCCCATCCAGCTGAGAATCATTGACTGCCCTATGGGCTTTGTGAAGATTGAACTGCCTGCGATCCACGGACATTGTGCTCCTGCAGAATAAAGCTTAATTTTGTTTTCATTATCACACTACTGCTATGCTGGTATTGGTGTTGGTGGGGCTGCTACATGGTTTTGGGTGGTGTGTAAGGGTTTGGGTGTGTGGGATATGTAGTAGTGTACTGCTCATTGGTGGGACCCTGTGATCTGTGTGCCATCACAAGGTGTTGGCTAACTTTCTTTGTTCATGTAGGCAGTTACTGCATGGTGCACTTGTCCAAGGGTGTATTCCTTCCTCTGTGTACCCAGCTTTCTTCCCTGCAGGGTGTTCCCAATGTTTAGCGCAGAGCTGTGTCTACATGAGCTGTGTGTGTGACGGAGCCCTTCTACTTTGGCCATGCATGCAGGGCCATGTCTCCACCTGCGACAATCGTGGCATCCTTGGTGATCACTGTACTTGTGTGTGGAGTCTGTTGACATGAGTTCATGGGGACATGTTCCCTTGTAGCCAGTATGCATGTGGATAATTCTGGCCTCACACACATGTGTTACACCCCTCCAGTCTCAGGGCACTGCTGGGAGGACTCTGCACCCACCCCTCCTGTCTCAGGGCACTGCTGGGAGGACTCCACACCCACCCCTCCTGTGTCAGGGCACTGCTGGGAGGACTCTGCACCCACCCCTCCTGTGTCAGGGCACTGCTGGGAGGACTCTGCACCCACCCCTCCTGTGTCAGGGCACTGCTGGGAGGACTCCACACCCACCCCTCCTGTGTCAGGGCACTGCTGGGAGGACTCTGCACCCACCCCTCCTGTGTCAGGGCACTGCTGGGAGGACTCCACACCCACCCCTCCTGTCTCAGGGCACTGCTGGGAGGACTCCACACCCACCCCTCCTGTGTCTGGGCACTGCTGGGAGGACTCTGCACCCACCCCTCCTGTGTCAGGGCACTGCTGGGAGGACTCTGCACCCACCCCTCCTGTCTCAGGGCACTGCTGGGAGGACTCCACACCCACCCCTCCTGTGTCAGGGCACTGCTGGGAGGACTCTGCACCCACCCCTCCTGTGTCAGGGCACTGCTGGGAGGACTCTGCACCCACCCCTCCTGTGTCAGGGCACTGCTGGGAGGACTCTGCACCCACCCCTCCTGTGTCAGGGCACTGCTGGGAGGACTCTGCACCCACCCCCCCTGTGTCAGGGCACTGCTGGGAGGACTCCACACCCACCCCTCCTGTCTCAGGGCACTGCTGGGAGGACTCCACACCCACCCCTCCTGTGTCAGGGCACTGCTGGGAGGACTCTGCACCCACCCCTCCTGTGTCAGGGCACTGCTGGGAGGACTCCACACCCACCCCTCCTGTCTCAGGGCACTGCTGGGAGGACTCCACACCCACCCCTCCTGTGTCTGGGCACTGCTGGGAGGACTCTGCACCCACCCCTCCTGTGTCAGGGCACTGCTGGGAGGACTCTGCACCCACCCCTCCTGTGTCAGGGCACTGCTGGGAGGACTCCACACCCACCCCTCCTGTCTCTGGGCACTGCTGGGAGGACTCTGCACACACCCCTCCTGTCTCTGGGCACTGCTGGGAGTGATGGGCACCCACCCCTCCTGTCTCAGGGCACTGCTGGGAGGACTCTGCACCCACCCCTCCTGTGTCAGGGCACTGCTGGGAGGACTCTGCACCCACCCCTCCTGTGTCAGGGCACTGCTGGGAGGACTCCACACCCACCCCTCCTGTCTCAGGGCACTGCTGGGAGGACTCCACACCCACCCCTCCTGTGTCAGGGCACTGCTGGGAGGACTCTGCACCCACCCCTCCTGTGTCAGGGCACTGCTGGGAGGACTCCACACCCACCCCTCCTGTCTCAGGGCACTGCTGGGAGGACTCCACACCCACCCCTCCTGTGTCTGGGCACTGCTGGGAGGACTCTGCACCCACCCCTCCTGTGTCAGGGCACTGCTGGGAGGACTCTGCACCCACCCCTCCTGTGTCAGGGCACTGCTGGGAGGACTCTGCACCCACCCCTCCTGTGTCAGGGCACTGCTGGGAGGACTCTGCACCCACCCCTCCTGTGTCAGGGCACTGCTGGGAGGACTCTGCACCCACCCCTCCTGTGTCAGGGCACTGCTGGGAGGACTCCACACCCACCCCTCCTGTCTCAGGGCACTGCTGGGAGGACTCCACACCCACCCCTCCTGTGTCAGGGCACTGCTGGGAGGACTCCACACCCACCCCTCCTGTGTCAGGGCACTGCTGGGAGGACTCTGCACACACCCCTCCTGTCTCTGGGCACTGCTGGGAGTGATGGGCACCCACCCCTCCTGTCTCAGGGCACTGCTGGGAGGACTCCACACCCACCACTCCTGTCTCAGGGCACTGCTGGGTGGACTCTGCACACACACCTCCGATTTCTGGATATGTGCGCTTGGCACATACACGGTGGGGTTACGCACACTGCATTAGAGGTGAGGGTACGAGTCTACTGACACTGGTGTGGTGGGGGTACGCTCCGTACGTCCGCGGGTGTGGGTACGGGTCGTACTTACACTGTTGGGCAGGGGGGTACGCTCCGTACGTCCGCGGGTGGGGGTACGGGTCGTACTTACACTGTTGGGCTGGGGGTACGCTCCGTACGTCCGCGGGTGTGGGTACGGGTCGTACTTACACTGTTGGGCAGGGGGGTACGCTCCTTGCATTCGCGGGTGGGGGTACGGGTCGTACTTACACTGTTGGGGTGGGGGGTACGCTCCTTGCATTCGCGGGTGGAGGTACGGGTCGTACTTACACTGTTGGGGTGGGGGGTACGCTCCTTGCATTCGTCGGTGGGGGTACGGGTCGTACTTACACTGTTGGGCAGGGGGGTACGCTCCTTGCATTCGCGGGTGGGGGTACGGGTCGTACTTACACTGTTGGGCTGGGGGTACGCTCCGTACGTCCGCGGGTGGGGGTACGGGTCGTACTTACACTGTTGGGCTGGGGGTACGCTCCGTACGTCCGCGGGTGGGGGTACGGGTCGTACTTACACTGTTGGGCTGGGGGTACGCTCCGTCGTCCGCGGGTGTGGGTACGGGTCGTACTTACACTGTTGGGCAGGGGGGTACGCTCCTTGCATTCGCGGGTGGGGGTACGGGTCGTACTTACACTGTTGGGGTGGGGGGTACGCTCCTTGCATTCGTGGGTGGGGGTACGGGTCGTACTTACACTGTTGGGCTGGGGGGTACGCTCCTTGCATTCGTGGGTGGGGGTTCGAGTCGTACTTACACTGTTGGCATGGGGGGTACGCTCCATGCATTCGTGGGTGGGGGTACGGGTCGTACTTACACTGTTGGGCAGGGGGGTACGCTCCTTGCATACGCGGGTGGGGGTACGGGTCGTACTTTCACTGTTGGGGTGGGGGGTACGCTCCTTGCATACGGGGTGGGGGTAGGGTCCGTACATATCCGTCCCCACGCTATGTGATGTTTGTGCGGCCCGTACCCAGGCCTTTGCCACGTGGGTGCGATCCGTCCCGCCATTGTTGGGGTGACGTGTGTGGGCGTGGTCCGACTCGTACCCACGCTCTTCAGGCGTGGGTACGGGACGTACCTGTCTGGTTGTGTTGCCGGTTCGCGTGGTGACGGACTTCCGTTGTGGCGGTCGCTGGATTATCAGGACACGCCCCCACCCCCTCGTGGTGACCAGGGCATGGGAGTCAGGTATGTCCAGGCCATGTGTAGTGTGTCACTCATGTGGTTGTTTTGTGGCCTGCCCTGGTAGTGCCACCCCCACCCCACCCCACTTTCCCCCCTCCCTTAGTTATTCTGACCTTCTGCGGCGTCTGCGTCGTAACCTGTAGAGGAGGTGGACTGCTATGAGGGCAGGGATGACTCGTAGGTTCGGGTCCATGTCTGTCCGTCACGTACTGGTCCTCCTTGTTCGCGTCGTCGTCTGTCCGTCGCGTACTGGTGGTCCTTGTTCGCGTCGTCCTGATTTCCCGGCAGTTTTTGGCTGCCGCAAAATATTCACCGTGCGGGGTGACGTCGGTGCGAATCGTGATTCCTGGGTCGTGAATGGCTGGCTGCGTGCGTCCCGACGTCAGGTCGGCGCTTTCCCGGATCGCATTGGTAGGTGTTTTTTGTTCGGTCGGTCTTTTTTACGATTCGTACGGTAATGGTGTACCCGTGCGAATCGTAATTCCATGTTTGTATATTTTGACGACCGGGTACGCGTCGGACGGAGAATATGCTCCGTCCGACGGTTCGTACCCGGTTTTTACCGGATTGTGATCGGCACCTTTGTGTTGCATCTTCACCATTCTTCTAGTACTCACAGTCTTTAGTCTACCACATAAAAAGCAACAGCACATCTTTATTATACATCATGCACCTTCAAATGTCTAAGTCATCTGAAAATACATATACAAGTAGAAACATACTTGAGATACAACTTAACAGACTCCACCTCCAAATCGAAATCAACAGTTAAAATTATGCGGTATACTACAAATGTACATATCCACACACTAAAACAAACTAGCAGAATCACTAATCAATCTTCCAATATACACATATTAGTATTCAAAATCTATTTCAAACAATGTTTTACTACAATAAAACAAACTACAATACACATCTGTACATTTATTAATATATTTCAAACACCACAGATTTTAAATAAACCTAATCCATAATACACCTCACAAACTTATAACTCACCTTCCAAATAGATTTGTAGAATTTAAAATATCACAAACTCATAAAAGATTTTCTTATGCACAGAATCAATGTAATGCACCAGTCTCAGCAAGGTAGACCCAATAATGGCAACATCTCCCTCTCTTTCTCCACACAAATACATGTAAGTAACAAATCACAAGCCTTCCTAGATAATTTCAAGTTCACCACACAATATTGCAAATTCAAATAGCAGGTGTGGTTGACTTTGCAATATATGAGCGTATCCTATCTACTGTAACTTTCATACATTTTTTTACTGACCAATAAGAAACATGCTTTTTAAAGAAAGAAACATGCACCCTATTTTTAAATGTACAATGTCCTTAAACACCCAATCAATTAGCTACTTTTTTAAAAACTGCATCTTGTCCACCATTTAGATACCTCTCGTTCTACCTCATGGACAGACAGCTCAGTGTGAAGAGAGCCTGCTGCATAGACCATCTTTTATGAGCATGTAACCTTGCTGCTTCATGACAGAGCTGTTTAAATGGACTGAGTAAGCAGCACTCTGAGACCCACTGGAGGGTTTTAAATGCATCATTAATTGTCTGCAACTTAGCAAACCCCACTGAAGGGGTGAAAGGAATCCAGGGCAAAACTACGAATACCAGAATTCCTTGTGAAAATACTCACCTGAACCCACTAGAGGGAAATAAAAAATGTACAAAATGTTGTGAGTCCCTTGGAAGTTATTTGCGGAAGTTGCAGGCAGCCTTTGACAAAGGAGCCAGGGGCTCTGAAATGCGTTAGGCAGAAGATATAAATCAGCGTGTAAACTTGCCGGTTCCCCTGAAGAAATTAATTCTGATGAATTGCCTGCCATGTGAGTGCTCCCTCGTGCACAGGACACCCTTGTTTTCAAAATCATCACGGCAGTCCGGCCGTGGAGGAGAGCACCCCCCAGAAAGGAATGTGGGGCGTGGAGCCAAGGAACCTTTCTTTGAATTTTTCGACATGACAGAGCTGTTTAAATGGACTGAGTAAGCAGCACTCTGAGACCCACTGGAGGGTTTTAAATGCATCATTAATTGTCTGCAACTTAGCAAACCCCACTGAAGGGGTGAAAGGAATCCAGGGCAAAACTACGAATACCAGCATTCCTTGTGAAAAAACTCACCTGAACCCACTAGAGGGAAATAAAAAATGTACAAAATGTTGTGAGTCCCTTGGAAGTTATTTGCGGAAGTTGCAGGCAGCCTTTGACAAAGGAGCCAGGGGCTCTGAAACGCGTTAGGCAAAAGATATAAATCAGCGTGTAAACTTGCCGGTTCCCCTGAACAAATTAATTCTGATGAATTGCCTGCCATGTGAGTGCTCCCTCGTGCACAGGACACCCTTGTTTTCATAATCATCACGGCAGTCCGGCCGTGCAGGAGAGCACCGCCCAGAAAGGAATGTGGGGCGTGGAGCCAAGGAACCTTTCATTGACCTTTTCGACATGACAGAGCTGTTTAAATGGACTAAGTAAGCAGCACTCTGAGACCCACTGGAGGGTTTTAAATGCATCATTAATTGTCTGCAACTTAGCAAACCCCACTGAAGGGGTGAAAGGAATCCAGGGCAAAACTACGAATACCAGCATTCCTTGTGAAAATACTCACCAGAACCCACTAGAGAGAAATAAAAAATGTACAAAATGTTGTGAGTCCCTTGGAAGTGATTTGCAGAAGTTGCCGGCAGCCTTTGACAAAGGAGCCAGGGGCTCTGAAACGCGTTAGGCAGAAGATATAAATCAGCGTGTAAACTTGCCGGTTCCCGTGAAGAAATTAATTCTGATGAATTGCCTGCCATGTGAGTGCTCCCTCGTGCACAGGTCACCCTTGGTTTCATAATCATCACGGCAGTCCGGCCGTGGAGGAGAGCACCCCCCAGAAAGGAATGTGGGGCGTGGAGCTAAGGAACCTTTCATTGACTTTTTCGACATGACAGAGCTGTTTAAATGGACTGAGTAAGCAGCACTCTGAGACCCACTGGAGGGTTTTAAATGCATCATTAATTGTCTGCAACTTAGCAAACCCCACTGATGGGGTGAAAGGAATCCAGGGCAAAACTACAAATACCAGCATTCCTTGTGAAAATACTCACCTGAACCCACTAGAGGGACATAAAAAATGTACAAAATGTTGTGAGTCCCTTGGAAGTTATTTGCGGAAGTTGCAGGCAGCCTTTGACAAAGGAGCCAGGGGCTCTGAAACGCGTTAGGCAGAAGATATAAATCAGCGTGTAAACTTGCCGGTTCCCCTGAAGAAATTAATTCTGATGAATTGCCTGCCATGTGAGTGCTCCCTCGTGCACATGACACCCTTGTTTTCATAATCATCACAGCAGTCCGGCCATGGAGGAGAGCACCCCCCAGAAAGGAATGTGGGGCGTGGAGCCAAGGAACCTTTCTTTGACTTTTTCGACATGACAGAGCTGTTTAAATGGACTGAGTAAGCAGCACTCTGAGACCCACTGGAGGGTTTTAAATGCATCATTAATTGTCTGCAACTTAGCAAACCCCACTGAAGGGGTGAAAGGAATCCAGGGCAAAACTACGAATACCAGCATTCCTTGTGAAAATACTCACCTGAACCCACTAGAGGGAAATAAAAAATGTACAAAATGTTGTGAGTTCCTTGGAAGTTATTTGCGGAAGTTGCAGGCAGCCTATGACAAAGGAGCCAGGGGCTCTGAAACGCGTTAGGCAGAAGATATAAATCAGTGTGTAAACTTGCCGGCTCCCCTGAACAAATTAATTTTGATGAATTGCCTGCCATGTGAGTGCTCCCTCGTGCACAGGTCACCCTTGTTTTCGTAATCATCACGGCAGTCCGGCCGTGGAGGAGAGCACCCCCCAGAAAGGAATGTGGGGCGTGGAGCTAAGGAACCTTTCATTGACTTTTTCGACATGACAGAGCTGTTTAAATGGACTGAGTAAGCAGCACTCTGAGACCCACTGGAGGGTTTTAAATGCATCATTAATTGTCTGCAACTTAGCAAACCCCACTGAAGGGGTGAAAGGAATCCAGGGTAAAACTACGAATACCAGCATTCCTTGTGAAAATACTCACCTGAACCCACTAGAGGGAAATAAAAAATGTACAAAATGTTGTGAGTCCCTTGGAAGTTATTTGCGGAAGTTGCAGGCAGCCTTTGACAAAGGAGCCAGGGGCTCTGAAACGCGTTAGGCAGAAGATATAAATCAGCGTGTAAACTTGCCGGTTCCCCTGAACAAATTAATTCTGATGAATTGCCTGCCATGTGAGTGCTCCCTCGTGCACAGGACACCCTTGTTTTCATAATCATCACGGCAGTCTGGCCGTGCAGGAGAGCACCGCCCAGAAAGGAATGTGGGGCGTGGAGCCAAGGAACCTTTCTTTGACTTTTTCGACATGACAGAGCTGTTTAAATGGACTGAGTAAGCAGCACTCTGAGACCCACTGGAGGGTTTTAAATGCATCATTAATTGTCTGCAACTTAGCAAACCCCACTGAAGGGGTGAAAGGAATCCAGGGCAAAACTACGAATACCAGCATTCCTTGTGAAAATACTCACCTGAACCCACTAGAGGGAAATAAAAAATGTACAAAATGTTGTGAGTCCCTTGGAAGTTATTTGCGGAAGTTGCAGGGAGCCTTTGACAAAGGAGCCAGGGGCTCTGAAACGCGTTAGGCAGAAGATATAAATCAGCGTGTAAACTTGCCGGTTCCCCTGAAGAAATTAATTCTGATGAATTGCCTGCCATGTGAGTGCTCCCTCGTGGACAGGACACCCTTGTTTTCATAATCATCACGGCAGTCCGGCCGTGGAGGAGAGCACCCCCCAGAAAGGAATGTGGGGCGTGGAGCTAAGGAACCTTTCTTTGACTTTTTTGACATGACAGAGCTGTTAAAATGGACTGAGTAAGCAGCACTCTGAGACCCACTGGAGGGTTTTAAATGCATCATTAATTGTCTGCAACTTAGCAAACCCCACTGAAGGGGTGAAAGGAATCCAGGGTAAAACTACGAATACCAGCATTCCTTGTGAAAATACTCACCTGAACCCACTAGAGGGAAATAAAAAATGTACAAAATGTTGTGAGTCCCTTGGAAGTTATTTGCGGAAGTTGCAGGCAGCCTTTGACAAAAGAGCCAGGGGCTCTGAAACGCGTTAGGCAGAAGATATAAATTAGCGTGTAAACTTGCCGGTTCCCGTGAAGAAATTAATTCTGATGAATTGCCTGCCATGTGAGTGCTCACTCGTGCACAGGTCACCCTTGTTTTCGTAATCATCACGGCAGTCCGGCCGTGGAGGAGAGCACCCCCCAGAAAGGAATGTGGGGCGTGGAACTAAGGAACCTTTCATTGACTTTTTCGACATGACAGAGCTGTTTAAATGGACTGAGTAAGCAGCACTCTGAGACCCACTGGAGGGTTTTAAATGCATCATTAATTGTCTGCAACTTAGCAAACCCCACTGAAGGGGTGAAAGGAATCCAGGGCAAAACTACGAATACCAGCATTCCTTGTGAAAATACTCACCTGAACCCACTAGAGGGAAATAAAAAATGTACAAAATGTTGTGAGTCCCTTGGAAGTTATTTGCAGAAGTTGCAGGCAGCCTTTGACAAAGGAGCCAGGGGCTCTGAAACGCGTTAGGTAGAAGATATAAATCAGCGTGTAAACTTGCCGGTTCCCGTGAAGAAATTAATTCTGATGAATTGCCTGCCATGTGAGTGCTCCCTCGTGCACAGGTCACCCTTGTTTTCATAATCATCACGGCAGTCCGGCCGTGGAGGAGAGCACCCCCCAGAAAGGAATGTGGGGCGTGGAGCTAAGGAACCTTTCATTGACTTTTTCGACATGACAGAGCTGTTTAAATGGACTGAGTAAGCAGCACTTTGAGACCCACTGGAGGGTTTTAAATGCATCATTAATTGTCTGCAACTTAGCAAACCCCACTGAAGGGGTGAAAGGAATCCAGGGCAAAACTACGAATACCAGCATTCCTTGTGAAAATACTCACCTGAACCCACTAGAGGGACATAAAAAATGTACAAAATGTTGTGAGTCCCTTGGAAGTTATTTGCGGAAGTTGCAGGCAGCCTTTGACAAAGGAGCCAGGGGCTCTGAAACGCGTTAGGCAGAAGATATAAATCAGCGTGTAAACTTGCTGGTTCCCCTGAAGAAATTAATTCTGATGAATTGCCTGCCATGTGAGTGCTCCCTCGTGCACAGGACACCCTTGTTTTCATAATCATCACAGCAGTCCGGCCATGGAGGAGAGCACCCCCAGAAAGGAATGTGGGGCGTGGAGCCAAGGAACCTTTCTTTGACTTTTTCGACATGACAGAGCTGTTTAAATGGACCGAGTAAGCAGCACTCTGAGACCCACTGGAGGGTTTTAAATGCATCATTAATTGTCTGCAACTTAGCAAACCCCACTGAAGGGGTGAAAGGAATCCAGGGCAAAACTACGAATACCAGCATTCCTTATGAAAATACTCACCTGAACCCACTAGAGGGAAATAAAAAATGTACAAAATGTTGTGAGTTCCTTGGAAGTTATTTGCGGAAGTTGCAGGCAGCCTTTGACAAAGGAGCCAGGGGCTCTGAAACGCGTTAGGCAGAAGATATAAATCAGTGTGTAAACTTGCCGGCTCCGCTAAAGAAATTAATTCTGATGAATTGCCTGCCATGTGAGTGCTCCCTCGTGCACAGGTCACCCTTGTTTTCGTAATCATCACGGCAGTCCGGCCGTGGAGGAGAGCACCCCCCAGAAAGGAATGTGGGGCGTGGAGCTAAGGAACCTTTCATTGACTTTTTCGACATGAAAGAGCTGTTTAAATGGACTGAGTAAGCAGCACTCTGAGACCCACTGGAGGGTTTTAAATGCATCATTAATTGTCTGCAACTTAGCAAACCCCACTGAAGGGGTGAAAGGAATCCAGGGCAAAACTACGAATACCAGCATTCCTTGTGAAAATACTCACCTGAACCCACTAGAAGGAAATAAAAAATGTACAAAATGTTGTGAGTCCCTTGGAAGTTATTTGCGGAAGTTGCAGGCAGCCTTTGACAAAAGAGCCAGGGGCTCTGAAACGCGTTAGGCAGAAGATATTAATCAGTGTGTAAACTTGCCGGCTCCCCTGAAGAAATTAATTCTGATGAATTGCCTGCCATGTGAGTGCTCCCTCGTGCACAGGTCACCCTTGTTTTCATAATCATCACGGCAGTCCGGCCGTGGAGGAGAGCACCCCCCAGAAAGGAATGTGGGGCGTGGAGCTAAGGAACCTTTCATTGACTTTTTCGACATGACAGAGCTGTTTAAATGGACTGAGTAAGCAGCACTCTGAGACCCACTGGAGGATTTTAAATGCATCATTAATTGTCTGCAACTTAGCAAACCCCACTGAAGGGGTGAAAGGAATCCAGGGCAAAACTACGAATACCAGCATTCCTTGTGAAAATACTCACCTGAACCCACTAGAGGGAAATAACAAAATGTACAAAATGTTGTGAGTCCCTTGGAAGTTATTTGCGGAAGTTGCAGGCAGCCTTTGACAAAGGAGCCAGGGGCTCTGAAACGCGTTAGGCAGAAGATATAAATTAGCGTGTAAACTTGCCGGTTCCCGTGAAGAAATTAATTCTGATGAATTGCCTGCCATGTGAGTGCTCTCTCGTGCACAGGTCACCCTTGTTTTCGTAATCATCACGGCAGTCCGGCCGTGGAGGTGAGCACCCCCCAGAAAGGAATGTGGGGCGTGGAGCTAAGGAACCTTTCATTGACTTTTTCGACATGACAGAGCTGTTTAAATGGACTGAGTAAGCAGCACTCTGAGACCCACTGGAGGGTTTTAAATGCATCATTAATTGTCTGCAACTTAGCAAACCCCACTGAAGGGGTGAAAGGAATCCAGGGCAAAACTACGAATACCAGCATTCCTTGTGAAAATACTCACCTGAACCCACTAGAGGGAAATAAAAAATGTACAAAATGGTGTGAGTCCCTTGGAAGTTATTTGCAGAAGTTGCAGGCAGCCTTTGACAAAGGAGCCAGGGGCTCTGAAACGCGTTAGGTAGAAGATATAAATCAGCGTGTAAACTTGCCGGTTCCCGTGAAGAAATTAATTCTGATGAATTGCCTGCCATGTGAGTGCTCCCTCGTGCACAGGTCACCCTTGTTTTCATAATCATCACAGCAGTCCGGCCATGGAGGAGAGCACCCCCCAGAAAGGAATGTGGGGCGTGGAGCTAAGGAACCTTTCATTGACTTTTTCGACATGACAGAGCTGTTTAAATGGACTGAGTAAGCAGCACTCTGAGACCCACTGGAGGGTTTTAAATGCATCATTAATTGTCTGCAACTTAGCAAACCCCACTGAAGGGGTGAAAGGAATCCAGGGCAAAACTACGAATACCAGCATTCCTTGTGAAAATACTCACCTGAACCCACTAGAGGGACATAAAAAATGTACAAAATGTTGTGAGTCCCTTGGAAGTTATTTGCGGAAGTTGCAGGCAGCCTTTGACAAAGGAGCCAGGGGCTCTGAAACGCGTTAGGCAGAAGATATAAATCAGTGTGTAAACTTGCCGGTTCCCCTGAAGAAATTAATTCTGATGAATTGCCTGCCATGTGAGTGCTCCCTCGTGCACAGGACACCCTTGTTTTCATAATCATCACAGCAGTCCGGCCATGGAGGAGAGCACCCCCCAGAAAGGAATGTGGGGCGTGGAGCCAAGGAACCTTTCTTTGACTTTTTCGACATGACAGAGCTGTTTAAATGGACTGAGTAAGCAGCACTCTGAGACCCACTGGAGGGTTTTAAATGCATCATTAATTGTCTGCAACTTAGCAAACCCCACTGAAGGGGTGAAAGGAATCCAGGGCAAAACTACGAATACCAGCATTCCTTGTGAAAATACTCACCTGAACCCACTAGAGGGAAATAAAAAATGTACAAAATGTTGTGAGTTCCTTGGAAGTTATTTGCGGAAGTTGCAGGCAGCCTTTGACAAAGGAGCCAGGGGCTCTGAAACGCGTTAGGCAGAAGATATAAATCAGTGTGTAAACTTGCCGGCTCCCCTGAAGAAATTAATTCTGATGAATTACCTGCCATGTGAGTGCTCCCTCGTGCACAGGTCACCCTTGTTTTCGTAATCATCACGGCAGTCCGGCCGTGGAGGAGAGCACCCCCCAGAAAGGAATGTGGGGCCTGGAGCTAAGGAACCTTTCATTGACTTTTTCGACATGACAGAGCTGTTTAAATGGACTGAGTAAGCAGCACACTGAGACCCACTGGAGGGTTTTAAATGCATCATTAATTGTCTGCAACTTAGCAAACCCCACTGAAGGGGTGAAAGGAATCCAGGGCAAAACTACGAATACCAGCATTCCTTGTGAAAATACTCACCTGAACCCACTAGAGGGAAATAAAAAATGTACAAAATGTTGTGAGTCCCTTGGAAGTTATTTGCGGAAGTTGCAGGCAGCCTTTGGCAAAAGAGCCAGGGGCTCTGAAACGCGTTAGGCAGAAGATATAAATCAGCGTGTAAACTTGCCGGTTCCCCTGAAGAAATTAATTCTGATGAATTGCCTGCCATGTGAGTGCTCCCTCGTGCACAGGACACCCTTGTTTTCAAAATCATCACGGCAGTCCGGCCGTGGAGGAGAGCACCCCCCAGAAAGGAATGTGGGGCGTGGAGCCAAGGAACCTTTCTTTGAATTTTTCGACATGACAGAGCTGTTTAAATGGACTGAGTAAGCAGCACTCTGAGACCCACTGGAGGGTTTTAAATGCATCATTAATTGTCTGCAACTTAGCAAACCCCACTGAAGGGGTGAAAGGAATCCAGGGCAAAACTACGAATACCAGCATTCCTTGTGAAAATACTCACCTGAACCCACTAGAGGGAAATAAAAAATGTACAAAATGTTGTGAGTTCCTTGGAAGTTATTTGCGGAAGTTGCAGGCAGCGTTTGACAAAGGAGCCAGGGGCTCTGAAACGCGTTAGGCAGAAGATATAAATCAGTGTGTAAACTTGCCGGCTCCCCTGAAGAAATTAATTCTGATGAATTGCCTGCCATGTGAGTGCTCCCTCGTGCACAGGTCACCCTTGTTTTCGTAATCATCACGGCAGTCCGGCCGTGGAGGAGAGCACCCCCCAGAAAGGAATGTGGGGCGTGGAGCTAAGGAACCTTTCATTGACTTTTTCGACATGACAGAGCTGTTTAAATGGACTGAGTAAGCAGCACTCTGAGACCCACTGGAGGGTTTTAAATGCATCATTAATTGTCTGCAACTTAGCAAACCCCACTGAAGGGGTGAAAGGAATCCAGGGCAAAACTACGAATACCAGCATTCCTTGTGAAAATACTCACCTGAACCCACTAGAGGGAAATAAAAAATGTACAAAATGTTGTGAGTCCCTTGGAAGTTATTTGCGGAAGTTGCAGGCAGCCTTTGACAAAAGAGCCAGGGGCTCTGAAACGCGTTAGGCAGAAGATATAAATCAGCGTGTAAACTTGCCGGTTCCCCTGAAGAAATTAATTCTGATGAATTGCCTGCCATGTGAGTGCTCCCTCGTGCACAGGACACCCTTGTTTTCATATATATATATATATATATATATATATATATATATAGCGATAGATAGATTGATATATATATATATATATTATCTACTGGCGCTCGCCAGTAGATAGTTATAGTTAGGACCGTGTTTCCATAGGAAATCTGAAAATTCTATTTTGAATAACTTTGGCGCCGGTTGACGAATCTTCACGAAATTTTCAAAACTAATGGGGCGCTCCGCTCAGCTCCTACCCTGAAAGTCTCGGGGGGATTCGTCAAGCGGGGGCCGAGAAAAAAGGGGGCCCCAAAACGCGTTTTCCCCATGCATTTTTCGATAGGACCTTTAGTCGAAGGTACAGCCCAGGCTGTACAGAATTACTTGAAATTTGGCAGAGAGGTAGTCCTCAGGTCAGGGATGTGCCTTTTGCATATATGGAGTCAATTTGTTCAGTAGTTCCAGAGAAAATTGCATTAAAATGCACATACATATCTATAGCCGCGCACCGTGCGCGCACCGTGCGCGCACCCTAACGTGCGCGAGCGTAATTCTGATTGGTCAACGTTCGAATCGGTCGAAATCAGGAAGTGTCGGCTGCCATTTTGTTTGTTTTCAGTGTGAGAGTGGAAAAGGAAGGTGGCGAACGTGAAAAGGGGGCAGGGTCGAGAGTTCCTAACCCCCTAGCCTTGGTTAGGGGGTCCCTGAAGGACCCCGAAGGCAGAAAAAAAACATTAACATTTTTTTTTTAAATCGCGGGCGTGCGCGCACCGTGCGCGCATGGTGAAAAACCATTAAAAAACAAAAACAAATTTTAATAATAAATTTATTGAAAAATAAATATATAAAAGAATAATAATACATACATAACTTAGCATTTAAAAAACCATACAAATTCACTGAAAAAACCATAGGTTTCACAAACGTTATAGTTAGGAATTAGCATTTAAAAAACCTTGCAAATTCACTTAAAAAACCATAGGTTTCACACATGTTATAGTTAGGTGGATATTTCACTCGTAAAAAACCAATGAAATTCCCCCGTTATAGTTAGTTGAGATAACTATAACTCGCGCGACCGCCACTCTATCACAAGGATGATGTCATCAGTGATGTCATGAGTGATGCCACTGACCATGTCATGAATGATGTAATATGTGACATCATGAGCAGAGGATTGCGGGCACGCGAGTTATAGTTATCTAAACTAACTATAACGGGGGAATTTCATTGGTTTTTTACGAGTGAAATATCCACCTAACTATAACATGTGTGAAACCTATGGTTTTTTAAGTGAATTTGCAAGGTTTTTTAAATGCTAATTCCTAACTATAATGTGTGTGAAACCTATGGTTTTTCAGTGAATATATATATATATATATATATATATATATATATATATATATATATACATATATATAAATATATATATATTACCTACTGTCGGTTGCTAGTAGGTAGTTATAGTTAGGACCAAAGTTTCCATAGGAAAAGCGTTTATGTTTTGCAAATAACTTTGGCGCTGCTTGATGAATCTACACGATCAGGGTGATACGTCAAGCGGGGGCAGAGAAAAAAGGGGGGCCTCAAAACGTGTTTTCCCCATTTTATGTCTATGGGGATTCTTCATATTTTGAACACGACTGTAGCCCAAACTGCTGGACGGAATTACACCAAATTTGGCAGAAAGCTAGATGTTGGTCCACAAAGCATGCATTTTGTGCTTTGGTGAAAATCCGTTCACTAGTTTTAGAGAAATTAAAGTTTAAAACATATAGATATCTGGGAACACGAGTCCTTGCGTGGACTCGCGGATCCAACTAAAATTTGATTAGCTGCCAATACTTCAACCAGGAAGTGTTGGCAGCCATCTTGGGACTCGGCTTGAAGCAGAGTTCCAGAAAAAAGTAAAAAATAAAGAAAAGGGGGCAGAGTAGGAATACCCTGACCCCCCCAGGTACGGTGGGGTCCCATAGGGACCCCGCTGGGGATTAAAAGCTTTTTGTATGAAAGTTTGCCGCAAACTTGCGGGTTGATCTGCAGATCCGTGGCAAAATAAAAAAAAAAAGATACAAGGGCTCTCGCGCATCTTTTTTTTAAAGCCCCAAGTGGGCCAAATCCGAGGGGCATGAGGGTAATCTCGGAGGGGGGCTCATCGGGCCCCCTCCTAGGCTTTTCTAAAACCCCAGGGACTGCCACCTCCCCAGGGCATTGTAGTATACAAATGCAGGGGGGGCCAAGCGCTGCCTGCCCGGGGGACATAAACATTTTATTATGTAGAATGGGGGAGGCCCCGCGGAACGCCACCTCCCTGGGGCACAAACTGAATACTTAAGGGGGTCCATTGCAGACCCGAGGACAACCGCCTCCCTGGGGCTAGATACTTGAAAGAAGGGGGATCTTGGGAGCCATCTATCCCTCCTGTTACCTCCAGTAAGTCCCACACAGCGGGATTGCTAAGAGGCTTCCGGAGTCCATGCCCTCTTTCCCCACCATTTTACTCCTGAGGCACCTTGGGGGCCAAGAAGCACTTCTGGTACCTCCCATAAGTCCTACACAGTGGGATTCCTGACAGCTGGTCGGAGGCACTGCCCCTTTCTCCACTACTCTGCAAACACAACTACTACTTAAAAAAACATAGAAATGTACTGAAAAAAATAAAGGTTATAGGGACGTTATGGTTAGGAATTAGCATTTGAAGAACTTCAATTCACTGAAAAAAACAAAGGTTACAGGGATGGTATAGTTATGAAATGGAATAAAACAAAGTAGAAATTCACTGAAAAAAAAATAGGTTACAAGGATGTTACAGTTAGGCCCAGGTTTCATTCATACAAAACCATAGAAATTCAGCACTGTGCTAACTATGACTCGTGCCCTTGCAATGCATGGGTAATTACCTCAAATATTACCTCACTCATGACATGGTCAGGGACTGATGACATCTCAAATGACATTCCTGATGATATCATCCACAGAATCTCTGACGCACCCACTCACATCCCCATGTAACCTTTCATGCAGCTACTCCAACTTCCACATTCCCATTCTCAAACCTATTCACACACCCATATCAGTACTTACACAGCCACTAATTCATAGATCAGCACACACATCTACCTACTCACCCATACAGCCACTCATATATCCACTCTCTCATTAATACAGCTACTGACAGATCCATTAATACACCCATACAGCCACTCACACACAGTCAGTCACCCATAGAACTACTCACACACTTATTAACTCACCCATAAAATTTGGAATTTCCTTGAAAACTCCAAGTCAGGAGTTGAAATGCCCCATGGGAAGGGAGGATTTGATGGGACACCTGTAGTCACACTTGCCTCACGGTGCGTCCCTCTTGGATCTCCTAAAAACAGTCCTCTTCTCTTCCCCCCGGGAAAATTCCAAATTTTAGGTAGAGATTGACAAAGGTCATCCTACATGGTGGTCACATCTTAATCTTAAGAGATTAGATAGGAGCCCTTATATCTCGTCCTGATGAAAGACATGGACCCTCCGGGCCTACACAGCAGAAACATGTTGACGGCACGGATGGGGATGGGGTACTAGACCCCAGGTCCCCACACTTTACTTTTAATACTAAGCAAACACCTAACAAATAAATTGTATTTGGCATTTGCTTTAATTTTTAAACCTCTCACTTTTTCACAGGCCCCCCCACTTAGCTCTTAGAAGTGCCTCCCTGTCTTGTGAAGGCCCGCTCTCTATCAAACGCGGTTTCTAGAGAGCGAGGACTGCCAATGATGAAGCATGACACCTGGTGGTGTGTGAAGACAGTCCTTCACATTTTTTTAGACGCCGGGCGCCCCACTTAAGTAAGCGTAGTGCACCTTGTTTCACATATAGAATCATATATATATTCAGGGTAGCTTCTTTTGTGCGTACATGTCTTACTTGGAGGCCAGCTTACCCTGAACACCCCATAGCCTCTAGTTCCCTCCCCTAGCAAGCACTAGGTTTTAGTGTGTGTATAAGATCAGTAACATAACTGATGACAACTCAAATAACATCACTGATGATATCATCTACCGAACCACTCACATACCCATTCATACCCCATCTAACCTCTCATACACCCACTCACATGCCCACACAACCACTCACATACCCATTCACAGATCTATACAACCACTCACACATCCACTCACTCACCCATACCACTCTCACACCAACTCTGTCACCCATATAGACACACATACCCACTCACTCACTCATAGAGCCACTCATATACCCACTCACATACCTATACACACAGTCAAGCAGCTTCTCACTTACTCATACAGCCACTTACACACCTACTTCCTCACCCACACAGCCGCTCAGTGACCCATACAGCCACTTATACACAAACCCACAAACCTATCAATCAATCAAAGTCAATTTTACAGCGCTCAGCTGCCTCAACAGAGGTGTCTCACCTATGCAGCCACTTACACAGCCACTGACTCACTCATACAGCAACTGACAGAGCCACTCATTCACCCATACAGCTACTCACACACCCACTAACACATCCATACAGCCACTCACACACTCATACAACGACTCAGACACCCACCCACACACTGATACACATAGTCACACAGCCACTCAGATAAGATAATACTAGAAATAGTATTAATAATTATTAGTACAGAAACAATAGTAATTTAACTTATGCAGTAGTTTAGCATATATCTTTGAGTCTGAAAAACGTTTATACAACACAAACTCTCTCTGAATCAGTGACATCTGGTGGCCAATAAAAGTGGTAAGGTGTAATCCTTGGCTCAAACTCCAATGAGTTTCTTCTTGAAGGGTTCGCTCACACTTTCTTGCACTAAGGGCCTAATTTACAAAGATTTGACATAGGGCAGTGCCACAAGTATTTTTACTGCACTGCCCTATGCCAAATTGAAAGAGCAGGAATGCACCATATCTACGAGATATGGTACATTCCTGTCCTTTCAGCCATCCAGGCGCACAATTTGGTGCCCAGCGCCAATGCTGGCTCACTTGCAACCATGGTGCAAGGGTGTCTGCATTGTTGGCAGGATTGTTTTTGTGCAGGAAGGGACACCTTTCTGTACACAAACAATCCATGGAGAGGTTTTCCTTGTTCTATGTTTGCTACAGAATGCAGTACAAATGGAAAGAGGAAAAAAGAGGAGAAATGAAAACATTTCTCCTCTTTATGCTTGCTCTGGGTAGGCATAAGGTTTTGGCCCTGCCACAGGTTTACGTGACTTTGTAAATCTGGGGCAGTGTCAAAATCCATGGGTGTTCCATGTAACACCAAACGCAACGCCCATGGAATGCCTCCTTGACGCAGAGTAAGGCAATGCAGCGCTTTGCGCTGACTTGCCCTCCATATCTATAAGGCCATGCAAAGCCACGCTGGGTGGCTTTGCATCAACTCATAGATATGATTGAGAGGCCTTCGCCAATAGAGTGTCTAAAAAAGTGATGCTGTGGTGGCGGAGGTGTCTTGTAAATAACACCCTAAGTTTATTGTCTCACTAGGACTCACTCAGGTTCCCTCTGTCTCACTAATTCACACAGTCCCACTCATTCAACTCTGACCCACTCTGTCTCCCTCAGTCCAACTCATTCTGAATTACTCAGTCTTACTGTGTCTCATACACAGTTACACTCAGGTACACTCTGTCCTTCTCCCTCATTCACATTCATTCTCACACATCCTTGACCTTAGCGTCAGTCATTCTCACTAACTCTGAATCACTCCTTCACCGACTCTCTCTCACTTTAGCTCACACACATAACCACACAGACATGCTCACAATGCTGGTATTGGCACAGGCACCTTCATGTACTTGTGTCAGCAATCATACAATGTCACTAGCTGCTACAGTTTGTTGCTGGGCCTGTATTTTATTTTTATTATACTAAAAGTGAATAATAATTTACTCTTGATACAATACAAATGGACCACAAAACATGGGGGGTGTAGTGTAGCTGTTGCACCCATAAAGGAGAGCCACCACTGGTCCAGTGACCTATCCATCAAACTAATACACCCACTCAATCATCCATCCTTTTACCAATCCACCCTCTTTCATTCATCCATCCTTTCAATCTTCCAACCATCCATTTGCTCATCCATCCATCCACCTTTTCGCTTTATCTATCCATCCTTTCACTCCACCCATCTATCATCCCCCCTTTGGCTCATCCATCTATCCACCCTTTCATGTTCTATGGAGTCGAGATAAGGAGCACTCTACATGCTCAGCTCCATATCGGGTTTTTTCAAAATGAAACCAAATGCAGTACTAAACATGTGTTACTTCCAGGAGAGCAGCCCCCTGCACCGCCCTACAGCCTGCCCCTTGGTGATGATCAATACATTGTTGCCACCCACTCCATCCTTGTCCTCATCGGCCTTCCCCACCCCCAGCCATTGAAGTGAATGGAGCTTTGGTCACTCCTCCCAGGGCCACCGTTTATGCTCCCCAAAAGCAACCAGATCCATGGCTTTCTAATTCAGCACTCCCTCTCCAATGACATCTCTACTGAAGTTTGTGCCTGCAGATCAAAGAAAATCTCGCCCGGTTCACACTTGCGAGTAGGACAACAGCAAAGTTCAGTAGAGTTCACCCAAGAGATTCACCACTGTCTTTGGTTTTTTAATTTTGTAATTTCTTTTCATCTGCTCTGTCTTTATGTTCCCTGCAGTCACCTCTCCCCAGAGGGTGGCACGGCAACCCCCCTTCTGCCCATGAACTCCAGTCAGTGGCCCCTGCACTGGATGATGTCATGAGTGATGTTATTTGAGATGTGACCATATCATGAGTGATGTAATATGTGAAGCCATAAGCAGTACATTACAGGGGTGTATTATAGTTAGCTCAGGTAGGTATAGCTGCTGAATGTTTATGGTTTTGTGTGCGTGTAAAATCTGAACCTAACTATAATATTCTTTTAACTTTTGTTTTGTGTGTATATATATACGTCGCCAGTAGATAGTTATAGTTAGGACCGTGTTTCAATAGGAAATCCGCAACATTCTATTTGGAATAACTTTGGCGCCGGTTGACGAATCCTCGCAAAATTTTCAAAATAGGTGGGGCGCTCCGCTCCGCTCCTACCCTGAAAGTCTTGGGGGGATTCGTCAAGCGGGGGCTGAGAAAAAAGGGGGGTCCCAAAACACGTTTTCCCCATGCAATTTTCCATAGGGACCTTTAGTCCAAGGTACAGCCCGAACGGCTGAACAGAATTACTTGAAACTTGGCAAAGAGGTAGTCCTCAGCTCAGGGATGTGCCTTTTGCATATATGGAGTCAATCTGTTCAGTAGTTCCTGAGAAAATTGCAGTTAAAAGCACATACACATCTATAGCCGCGCACCGTGCGCGCACCGTGCGCACACCATGCGAGCACCGTGCGAGCACCCTTAACGTGCGCGAGCGTAATTCTGATTGGTGGTTTCATGTCACTCAACGTTCGAATCGGTCGAAATCAGGAAGTGTCGGCCGCCATTTTGTTTGTTTTCAGTGCGAGAGTGAAAAAGGAAGGTGGCGAACGTGAAAAGGGGGCAGGGTAGAGAGTTCCTGACCCCCTAGCCTTTGTCAGGGGGTCCCTGAAGGACCTCGAAGGGTGAAAAAAACATTTTTTTTTTCCAAAAATCGCGGGTGCGCGCACCGAGCGAGTACCGTGCGCGCACAGTGAAAAACCTTTAAAAAAAAAAAGCTATATAAAAAATATAATAAAACATACATAACTTAGCATTTAAAAAGCCGTACAATTTTACTTAAAAAACCATAGGTTTCACACACGTTATAGTTAGGAATTAGCATTTAAAAAACCTTGCAAATTCACTTAAAAAACCATAGGTTTCACACATGTTATAGTTAGCTGGACATTTCACTCGTAAAAAACCATTGAAATTCCCCCGTTATAGTTAGTTCAGATAACTATAACTCGCGCGGCCGCCACTCTATCACAAGGATGATGTCATTAGTGATGTCATGAGTGATGCCACTGACCATGTCATGAGTGATGTAATATGTGACGTCATCAGCAGTGGATTGCGGTCGCGCGAGTTATAGTTATCTGAACTAACTATAACGGGGGAATTTCAATGTTTTTTTACGAGTGAAATGTCCAGCTAACTATAACATGTGTGAAACCTATGGTTTTTTAAGTGAATATATATATATATTTCGGCTGTTGGGCCTTGATCACAGGTGAGTAAAATTGCAATCACTGGGTAGTGCTTTTATCCATGCACCTACGTGGTTAGTGTCATAATCATTCAGTTTCCAAAAGGCATCTGTATTGCTTTCAAATATGTACTTGCCATCACAGCGTCTTCATTACCACAATGTATATTATATTATTTGCAGTGCATTTTGTAATTTCAAATAGAGTGTCCACATGCATGTTAATTCAAATATTTCTTGGCCTGCTGGAAACCCGAAAAAACTCTAGCGAGAAAGTGGTCTCTCTCCCTCTTCCCCCTTACGCACCTCATAAAGAGAAATTCCAAGGCAAATCCATTTATGTCCGGTACCAGGCAAGCAGGTCATGCCCCCTAAATATGAACACAGTAAGACTCCATTGTGGGAGCCCCCAACCCTACAGGGTTGTCTTCTGTGTACGGCAATGGAGATCCCATAACATTAATCCAACACAAGAGAAGTGCAGAATCCCAATTTCGGAATAAAACTATGCTTTTATTTCCTCCTTGAAAGTGGCTGCAACCTCATGTCCTTATGGATTTCGGCTGTTGGGCCTTGATCACAGGTGAGTAAAATTGCAATCACTGGGTAGTGCTTTTATCCATGCACCTACGTGGTTAGTGTAATGATCCTTCAGTGCCTAACATGCATCTGTATTGCTTTCAAATATATACTTGCCATCATAACGTTTTCATTACCACAATGTATATTATATTATTTGAAGTGCGTTTTGTAATTTCAGATAAAGTACCCATATACATGTTAATTAAAATATTTCTTGGCCTGCTGGAAATCCGAAAAAGTCCAAGAGAGAAAGTGGTCTCTCTCTCTTCCCCCTTTCTCCACTCGTAAACAGAAATCCCAAGGCAAATCCATTTATACCGCATACCAGGCAAGCGGGTCATGCCCCCTAAATATGAAAACAGTAAGACTCCATTGTGGGGGCCCCCAACCCTACAGGGTGTCTTCTGCGTACAGTAAAGGATATCCCATAACATTAATTCAACACAAGAGAGGTGCAGAAGCCCAAGGTTGGAATAAAACCATGCATTTGTTTTCTCCTTGAAAGTGGCTCCAACCTCATGTCTTTATGCGTTTCGACTGTAGGGCCTTGATCACATGTGAGTAAAATTGCAATCACTGGGTAGTGCTTTTATCCATGCACCGATTTGGTTAGTGTCACAATCGTTCAGTTCCCAAAATGCATCTGTATTGCTTTCAAATATGTACTTGCCATCATAGCGTCTTCATTACCCAAATGTATATTATAGTATTTGCAGGACATTTTGTAATTTTCAAATAGAGTGCCCACGTGCACATTAATTAAAATATTTCTGTTGATAGCCAGTTGGTAGTTATAGTTAGGACCACATTTTCCATTGGAAAATCATTTTTTGTTTTGCCAATAACTTTGACACCGCTTGACGAACCTTCACGAAATTTTCTAAACACATCTCCTTTGTGGTACAGCTGTTATGCTGAAAGTTTCGGGGAGATCTGTCAAGCTGGTGCAGAGAAAAAGAGGGGTCCCAAACCGTGTTTTTCCCATGTTATGTGAAGGGGGATTTTTCATTTTTTGAATATTACTACAGCCCGAACCGAATTACACCAAATTTGGCAGAAAGCTAGATAGATGTTGGTCTAGAAAGCGTGTTTTTTTGTTTAAATCAATTCAGTAGGTTCAGAGATATTTAAGTTAAAAAAAAGATGGAAATCTGGAGACGTGAGCCCCATGCAGTGGACTCACAGATCCTACCTGTTAGACCCGGCCCTCGTAAGATAGTCAGACCTGACCCCTGCACCTCACGCCAGCACCGAGCCCACGGCCTAGCCGATCCTTCCCACCAGAACCCACACACCCGACCCGGACTTCCCCCGTCCGTGGCCTTCCTCCTTCGGCCACCCCGGGCCCGCGTGCCCACATCATGCACCAAGATGGCCGCCCGGCCCCAGCGCGACCCTAGCCTAAGGGCGCCACTCCGGCTGGAGGACATCGCGCTCCCCTTGGGATGAGAAAGGGAGGAGCAGTTTCCATCACACCTCTGCGCTTCCCTGGGCAGGTGGGTTTCGATCGACCCGCCGGCCTCCCCGAGGGCTGGCTCCACGCCTGCTGGGTGTCTGGGGCTCCTCCCGACCCGGCCCTGAAAGGATCAAAGGACAATGGCAGGAAACCCCCAACAAGCGACCCCCAGGTGACAAGACCCCTGCCTGCACAGACTCCGGACATCAAAGAGGAGTCGCCCTAAAACAAGGGGTGCCCTGGGACTGTCCGGCAGGTTCGCCTTGGAAACACCTGAGCCCTGCTGAGTGACTCGGGGCTCCCTGAAGATCGTAAGACCTCCGAACTTGTGCTTGAGCCCTGCTGAGTGACTCGCGGCTCCCTGAAGATCGTAAGACCTCCGACTTTGTGCTTGAGCCCTGCTGAGTGACTCGCGGCTCCCTGAAGATCGTAGGACCTCCGAACTTGTGCTTGAGCCCTGCTGAGTGACTCGCGGCTCCCCGAAGACCGTAAGACCTCCGAACTGATACTCGAGCCTGCTGAGTGACTCGCAGCTCCCACAGACTCTCTTGGTCCCGCCGGGCCCCACGACGACAAGCGTATCCCCCAGCTCGAGGATTGTGAGCTGTGCGCCGGGTACGCTCCTGCATTTGATTCTTATCCCCAAAGACTGTCCCGCTACCTCCTAACCCCCCTCCAAGACTTTGTGAGCCCTCGCTCTACTTGTATATATTTTGCCTTGCTGATCATTAAGATCCTCTCACTCCGATATGATAAAGATTTGCTCTTAAGAACTCCTTGTGTAGTGTCTCTCTGTCGTGTGGTGCCGAGTGTACGATCCTAGAAACGAGGTTCCTCCCCTGAGGAGTCTCCCGCCAGTGCCCGGCTACGATACCTCGAGGGTGGGTCTCAGGGCAGTCAGGGCCCCTTCCGGGCCCCTCTGAGGTCGCCTTCTAACATTGGTGGCAAGCGACGGGATTCGGGCCCATAATCTAGAGATCGTACCGTGAACGGCTGACGCACTACCGACAAAGATGGCAGAAGGAAACGCCGTGGTTCTCGTAGAAGACGACGCCAGTACCGTGTTCCAGGTGGAACAGCTGGAAGAGTACACTCACAAAGAACTAAAGCAATTCTGTAAGGAACTCAGAATCGCTACCACTGGTCTCAACACCAAAGAAGATATGCAAAAGGCACTGAAAGCTTGGGTGGATTCTGGAGCCTCCCGCCCAGAAGGAGCAGGGGAGCCCCACGACGAAGCTGGACCCTCCCAAAGAGAACGCAGCAGCAACCAGGTGCGAGGCTTCGTACCAGACGGGGGCCTATCCCCGGAGGAACTCGCAGACAGAGAATTAGAGAATCAGAGAATTAGCCCATCACGAGCTCGAATTAGCCAAACTCAAAATTGAGGGCGAGTTGAAATTAGCTGAGAAAAAGCTAGCAGTAGAACAGTTGCGAGTACAAGGAGAACTAGAAGAGAAGAAACTCCAACAAGAACACGAGGGAAGGAGACTTCAACTGGAACATGAACGCAGCTTGAAGGAAATAGAACTGAAAGCAAGAAGCGAAGAAGCGCGGCCCCCGGGGAACCGGGAGGCGGCCGCCCCGACGGAGCAGAAGGTCCACATCCCCAAGGATTTGGTCACAGAAAATTACAAAAATGATGACATTCAGCAGTGGTTCCGGGCCTACGAGGTCGCCATGACCTCCCATCGGGTCCCGCAGAAGGATTGGGGGGCTGGGTTATGGGGACGATTCCTGAGCGAAGGGAGAGACACCCTGCTCGACCTACCCACCTCCATGCAGACCTCCTATGAACACATGAAAGCGGCCCTCTTCACAAGGTACGGCCTCACCCCGGAGATGTACCGCCAGCGGTTCCGGGACTGCAGGAAGATCCCGGGTACCACCTGGGTGGAATATGTGAATTTCTTCAACCGCGCCTTCGATGGGTGGATCAAGGGCAGCAAGGTAACCACCCTGGAAGAACTAACAGACCGTATGTTGTGGGAACACCTGGCTGCCAACTGCTTTGTGGAACTACGCCAGCATCTGCTCGACAGCAAGCTCACGGACCCGAGAAAGCTGGCTGTCGAGGCGGATCGCTGGACCAACACCCGGGTCTCCCGGGGCCCTGTAGGAGAGTACCCCCGAGCCAGTCAGGGACCACCCCGCCAGAGAGGGGGGGGAAACCAGGGAGGGCAGAGAGAGTCCCAGGCTAGTCCCCCAAAGTCCCAACCTCCACCTTTCCCGGCACCCCCACCAGCTGTATCCGCCCCCCCCAAGACGGGGGCACCGGGTAACCATCACTTGTTTCCGTTGCCAGAAGCCCGGGCATTAAGCCAACGACCCTGAATGCCCCATGGCCCCACGCACCACCCAGGCAGCACCCCCCGCTAGACAGATAGCCAATGTAGCCCTGGGGGAGGAGGTTGAGGAGGCCGAGGAGTGGAAACCCGCCGCTATGGCCCTAGTGTCCTTAGGAGATAGAGAGATGGTCCCTGGGAGCCTCCTGCCCTCTAACACAAAGAAATATGGGCAGCTCGTAACGATCAATGGCCACCAAGTAGAAGCCCTCCGTGACACCGGGGCCAGCATCACCGGTGTCCTCAGCCATTTAGTCCACGAAGACCAGGTCCTCCCCAACGTATTTTGCCCTGTCATTTCAGCCGACAACACAGAAAGCCTATGTAAGGTAGCCCTGGTGCCCTTCGAGTGGGGAGGGGTGGTCGGTGAACTGAAGGTCGCAGTGAGAACCTCCCAGCCCGTTGACTGTCTCCTGGGGAACGACCTGGAAAGTTCCCCCTGGGGACAAGTTGAGCGCAAGACCCACCTAGGGATGATGGGCCTCCCTGAGTGGGTGTGCGCCACCACTCGATCCATGGCGGCTCGACTGACCCCCCTGAGGGACGTCGACGATGCCCCGACCCCTGAAGGTGGGATGGTCCCGGCCGAGGGCCCCCACATCCCCCCACCAGAAGAGTCGATCGCCAGTGACGAACCCCCGCCTTCCGACTCCACCCCAGACACCGAGTTAGGCGATCGGCCCGAATTAGCCCAGTGGCGCCACGAGGGGGGCCCCTCCCGGGAGAAGTTCTGCCGAGAGCAGGTTACCTGTCCCTCCCTGGTCGGGCCCCGGCAACAGGCAGAGGCCCAGGCCGCAGGCGACCAGACGGGGACGCACCGGGTGTATTGGGAGAATGACCTTTTGTACAGCGAACAGAAGTCGGTGGAGCTAGGGTCCGGCCGGGTGCTGGTGGTACCCCTACGCTTCCGAAACCTCCTCCTGGGCTTGGCCCACGACGTTCCCCTCGCAGGCCACTTGGGTCAGGACAAAACATACAGTCGCCTCATGACTCACTTCTACTGGCCCAGAATGAAAGCGGATGTGGAAGCCCACTGCAAGTCCTGTCCCACGTGCCAGGCCAGTGGGAAGAGTGGAGGGAAGCGCAAGGCTCCCCTCCAACCCTTCCCTGTCGTCAGTACCCCTTTTGAGCGGGTCGGGATCGACATTGTAGGACCTCTGGACCCCCCAACTTCCCAGGGGCACCGGTACATCCTCGTCCTGGTGGACCATGCCACCCGTTACCCTGAGGCCATCCCCCTGCGCACCGTCACGGCCCCCGTGGTGGGCCGGGCGCTGATGGGGATCTTCTCCCGCATGGGTTTTCCCCGCGAGGTCGTGAGCGATCACGGTACCAACTTTATCTCCCGATATATGAAGTCCTTATGGCAACAGTGCGGGGTGTCCTACAAGTTCACCACCCCGTACCACCCCCAAGGAAACGGCCTGGTAGAGCGGTTTAACCGGACTCTGAAGGGGATGATCGCGAGCCTGGAAGAGCCCCTCCGGCGTAAGTGGGACCTCCTGCTCCCCTGCCTCCTATTCGCATACCGAGAAGTTCCCCAGAAATCCTTGGGTTTCAGCCCCTTTGAGTTACTCTACGGGCACCCCGTCAGGGGGCCCCTCAGCCTGGTCAAGGAAGAGTGGGAGGCGGGGCCCCGAGGCCCCCCCCGAGATGTGTTCCGTTATGTCCTGACCCTCCGAGATCAGACTAGGAGGTTCCGGGAGATGGCAGAGGCCAACCTAGAGGCGAGTCAGGAGGAGATGAAGCGCTGGTACGACCAGAACGCCGCGCTAGTCGAGTTTCAGCCGGGCCAGCTGGTGTGGGTCATGGCCCCCGTGAAACCCTGCACCCTCCAGGATAAATGGACCGGGCCCTTCAAAGTAGTTGAGCGGAAGAGCCCGGTCACGTACTTGGTAGACGTCCAGTCACCCCGGGACCCCCTCCGGGTCCTCCACGTGAACCGCCTCAAGCCCCACTTTGTGCGGACGGAGCTGAGCCTCCTACTGGCCAATGACGACGGGTCCGAAGAAGAGTCAGATCCTCTCCCTGATCTTCTGTGCACCAAGGAGAAGGACGGTTCCGTAGAGGGAGTGAACCTCTCCCCGTCTCTCACTCCCCAGCAACGTGAGGATTGCCGCCAGCTCCTGGGGCAGTTTCCGGACCTTTTCTCCCTGGTCCCCAAGGTCACCGACTGGTGTGTCCATGATGTGGATACCGGGGACAGCCTGCCAGTGAGACACCGAGCCTACCGAGTCCCTGATCGGGTCCGGTCCTGTATCCAAGCCGAAGTCTCGAAAATGTTGACCCTAGGCGTGATAGAACCCTCAGACAGCCCCTGGGCCAGCCCCGTGGTCCTGGTCCCAAAAGCAGCTGCCCCCGGGGTCGCCCCGGAACTCCGCTTCTGCGTGGACTACCGGGGACTCAATGAAGTCACCCGAGCCGATGCCCACCCCATTCCCCGAGCCGACGAGCTCATTGACCGGCTCGGGGCTGCTCGGTTCCTCAGCACCTTCGATCTCACCTGCGGCTACTGGCAAATTGCGCTCACAGAGGGAGCCAAGGAGCGGTCCGCCTTCTCCACCCCGGATGGGCACTATCGCTTCCGCGTGATGCCCTTCGGGATGAAAAATGCCCCGGCCACCTTCCAGCGACTGGTAAATAGAGTCCTGGCCGGGCTGGAAAAATTCAGCGCTGCATATCTCGACGATATCGCAGTTTTTAGTTCCGAATGGAGTGAGCACCTCCAGCACCTCCGGAAGGTGCTAACCGCCCTACGCCAGGCGGGCCTCACCGTGAAAGCCAGCAAATGCCAGATTGGGCAAGGTTCGGTAACCTACCTGGGGCACCAGGTCGGAAGCGGGCAGGTCGCCCCTCTACAGCCCAAAATCGACGCCATCCTAGCCTGGGAACCTCCCACTACCCAAACAGAGGTCCGAGCCTTTCTGGGCCTCACGGGCTACTACCGGAGATTCATCCGGAATTACGGCAGCCTGGTCGGTCCCCTCACGGGACTCACGTCCAAGAAGCAGCCCAAGAAGGTACAGTGGTCCCCTGCCTGCCAAGAGGCGTTCAATGCCCTGAAAACGGCCATGTGTACGGCCCCCATCCTCCAGGCCCCCGTCTACTCCAAAGAGTTTGTGGTACAAACTGATGCCTCCGAGCATGGCATCGGGGCAGTCCTCTCCCAGGTAAATGACCAGGGTCTAGACTAGCCCGTGGCCTTCCTCAGCCGAAGGCTGTTGCCCCGGGAACAGAGGTGGAGTACCATCGAGCGCGAGGCGTTCGCCGTTGTCTGGGCCCTCAAGAAACTACGCCCTTACCTGTTCGGCACCCATTTCAGGGTCCAAACCGACCATCGCCCCTTGCGATGGCTCATGCAGATGCGAGGAGAAAACCCCAAGCTTCTGCGGTGGTCAATCTCCCTCCAGGGAATGGATTTCACTGTGGAACATCGCCCTGGTACGGACCACGCCAACGCCGATGGCCTCTCACGATTCTTCCGCCTCAGCGAAGAGAACCCCCAAGAAGATGGGTAGTTCTCTCCGGCTTTCAGCTGGGGGGGACGCGTGTTAGACCCGGCCCTCGTAAGATAGTCAGACCTGACCCCTGCACCTCACGCCAGCCCCGAGCCCACGGCCTAGCCGATCCTTCCCACCAGAACCCACACACCCGACCCGGACTTCCCCCGTCCGTGGCCTTCCTCCTTCGGCCATCCCGGGCCCGCGTGCCCACTTCATGCACCAAGATGGCCGCCCGGCCCCAGCGTGACCCTAGCCTATGGGCGCCACTACGGCTGGAGGACATCTCGCTACCCTTGGGATGAGTAAGGGAGGAGCAGTTTCCATCACACCTCTGCGCTTCCCTGGGCAGGTGGGTTTCGATCGACCCGCCGGCCTCCCCGAGGGCTGGCTCCACGCCTGCTGGGTGTCTGGGGCTCCTCCCGACCTGGCCCTGAAAGGATCAAAGGACAATGGCAGGAAACCCCCAACAAGCGACCCCCAGGTGACAAGACCCCTGCCTGCACAGACTCCGGACATCAAAGAGGAGTCGCCCTATAACAAGGGGTGCCCTGGGACTGTCCGGCAGATTCGCCTTGGAAACACCTGAGCCCTGCTGAGTGACTCGCGGCTCCCTGAAGATCATAAGACCTCCGAACTTGTGCTTGAGCCCTGCTGAGTGACTCGCGGCTCCCTGAAGATCGTAAGACCTCCGAACTTGTGCTTGAGCCCTGCTGAGTGACTCGCGGCTCCCTGAAGATCGTAAGACCTCCGAACTTGTGCTTGAGCCCTGCTGAGTGACTCGCAGCTCCCCGAAGACCGTAAGACCTCCGAACTGATACTCGAGCCTGCTGAGTGACTCGCAGCTCCCACAGACTCTCTTGGTCCCGCCGGGCCCCACGACGACAAGCGTATCCCCCAGCTCGAGGATTGTGAGCTGTGCGCCGGGTACGCTCCTGCATTTGATTCTTATCCCCAAAGACTGTCCCGCTACCTCCTAACCCCCCTCCAAGACTTTGTGAGCCCGCGCTCTACTTGTATATATTTTGCCTTGCTGATCATAAAGATCCTCTCACTCCGATCTGATAAAGATTTGCTCTTAAGAACTCCTCGTGTAGTGTCTCTCTGTCGTGTGGTGCCGAGTGTACGATCCTAGAAACGAGGTTCCTCCCCTGAGGAGTCTCCTGCCAGTGCCCGGGCCCCTCTGAGGTCGCCTTCTAACACTACCAAATTTTGATTGGCTGTCAACACTTCAACCAGAAAGTGTTGGCAGTCATCATGGGACTCGTCTTGAAGCCAAGTCCCACAAAAAAAGTAAAAAATAAAGAAAAGGGCACGGTAGGAATACTCTGATCCCCCACATATGGTGGGGTGGGTCCCACATGGACTCTGCCGGGGGTTAGGAGTATTTTTTTTATTTTTATTTTGCCACTAATTTGCGTAGAGAACACATGGATCTGCGTGGAAAAAAACATAAAAAAGATGTGCAGTCGCCTACTTGTCTTTTTTTATGAAGCCCCCGGGTGGGCCAAATCTAAATTATGTGGGGGCGTGCCCACTTGGCACCGAAGGGAGCGCCTCCTCCCCAGGCCAAACAATAATAATATGGCCTCCTTTACAGCCCTGGGGACTGCCAACTCCCTGGGGCAAATAAAAATATTAGTGTGGGGGAGGCCCGTATGGACTTCCCCATTACCATCTTCCTGGTGCTTTGACTTTAATTGATGGGTGGTCCGTGTGGACCCCTCTGCAGCCCAAGAACTGCCACCCCCTTGGGACAATTAACCGAGAAATGCAGGGGCCCCGTGCAGCCCGCTGCAGCACAGGGACCACCACCTCCCTGGGGCTTAAATAATATATGGAAGCGGGTATGTTGGGGACCCCAGCCCTGGGGACCACCACTGTTCCCTGGACTAAATGAAACAAAGGAGGGGGGCCATGCGGCACCCCTCCTGGAGCCATAGATGGCCTAGGGGACCACCACCCACCAGGGCCGGCTCCTGCTATGTCCCAGGGTGCTCACCTCAGGGACATAGCTGTTTGCTATGGCTTGGTGGGAGCTTTAACGCTCCCGCCAAGCCATAGCATACTGTGCTCTGCTCTGAGCATGCAAGAGCATTTCTCCCTTGCTTGCTCAAAGCGTTGCACATTTGCTTTGACACAGAAGGGGCTGCATGTTAGCATCTCCCTGTATAAAAGTAATTCCAGACCCTGCGGTCCCCAACACTAGCAAGTGGGCGCCCTGGGTTAGACCAGGGCATCCACAACAGAGGGCTGGCCACGGGGTATAGGGTACACGGGTCCGAAATCAGCAGAGGAGGGGAGCCACCGCATACCCCTCCGATGATTTAGATAAAATAAAAGACTAGGCCGGGCCTTGGGAGATGGGGTCCCCAGGGTTGAAATCGGCCCAGCAAGGGGGCCACTCAGCCCCCTCCCTTTTAGCTTAAAAATATATATATATTTTTAAAGGCCAGGCCCTGGAGGATGGGGTCTTTGGGGCCAAAACTGGCGCAGGAAAGGAGTGGCACATGGTCGCCCTCCCTGAATACATTAAAAAAATTCCAGCAAGTTGCCGGAGGCCCCGCCCCCTTTCTTCACCACTCCGCAAATGTGACTCCTGGCGCACTGTTGGTTGGGAGATGAAGTCTCCTTGGATGCTGAGGGTCCTTGGTGGCCAACAAGACCTCCTGCTACCTCCAGTCCCACAAAGTAGGATTGCTGAGAGGCCTTCGTAGGCCATGCCCCCTTTGTCCACCACTCTGCAACGTGCCTCCTGGTGCACCACTTGTTGGGGAAGGAAGTACCCTTGCCTCCTGAGGGTCCTTGGGGGACAGAAACTCCTCCGGTTACCTCCAGTAAGTCCCACACAGCGGGACTGCTGAGAGGTGTTCGGAGGTCACACACCCTTTTTCCACCACTCTGCAAACATGCTTTCTGGTGCACTACTAGTTGGGGGATGAAGTCCCCTTGAATACTGAGGGTCCATGGGGGTGAAAAAGCCCTCCTGTTACCTCCAGTAAGTCCCAAACAGCGGGATTGCTGAGCTGAGCTGAATATAACTCATGGCTCCGCAATGCACTGCTTATGACCTCATATATTACATCACTCATGACAATAGTCAGTGACATCATTGATTACATGTAAAAAATATATCACTGATTAGAGATCCCTCATAAGCAAGAAATTGTCCTAAAATGTTTGTTTTTACCCCACTGTGTGATCTATGGCGGATCTAGACCCCAATTAATAAAACACATATACCCACTCACAGACCGACACACTTACGCAAACACTCATATACCCACACACATACACCCACACAACCAATCACACACCCATACAGCCACTCTCAGGCACACACAGCCACTCATATATCCACTCACAGACCTGCTCACACACCCACTTACACACCCACACAACCACTCACATACAGCCAATCACACTCTCACTCATAGACCTACAAAATCCCCCACACACCCACTCACAGACCCACACTGCCACTCACACAGCCACTCACTTACACACTCATACAACCCCAACACATCCATAGGCCAATCACATACAGACCCACAAAACTACTGACACACCCACTCCTAGACCCTACAGCAACTCATACATGTCCTCACATACCTATTTATACACCCACACAACCACTCACTCACCCATTCAGCCACGCACTCACAGACCCACAAAACCACTCACACCCACTCACAGAGCCACACAGCCACTCATGCACCCACTCACACACCCACTTACATACCCACACAACCACTCACACTCATACAGCCACTAACACACCCACTTATAGATCTACAAATCCAATCACTGACCCACACAGTCACTCATACACTCACTTATACAACCACTCACACGCCCATACAACCACTCACACACCAACTGACAGACTCACAAAACCACTCACAAACCCACTCACAGATGCTTTAGCCACTCACACATGCACTCACACACCCACTTACACACCCACTCACAGACCCACACAGCCACTCACACAACTACTTACACACCTACATAACCACTCACACACTGATACAGCCACCACTCATAGACCCTCAAAACCACCCACACAGCCACTCGCACACCAACTCACACAACCATTTACACGCTCAGACACCCACTTACATACCCACAAACACACACACAATACACTCACACACCCACTCACAGACCCACCAAACCACTCACATATCTACTCACAGGCCCACACAGCCACTCTCACCCACTTATACACCCACTCACACACCAACTCACACAACCACTCCTACACTCATACAACCACTTGCACTCACAGACACACAAAACCACTCCCACTCACAGACCCACAAAGCCATTCACACACCCATACTGCCACTCACACACACACTCACAGACCCACAAATCGACTCACATGCCTACACAGCCAGCCTCACAACAACTCACACACCCACACAGCCACTCACATACCCACAAAACTAAAACCACTCACACACCCACACAGCCACTCCCACACCAACTCACACACCCACACAGCCACTCACACACCCACATAGCTACTCCCACACAGGCAGTGAAACACCTATAGAAATTGCAATAGCACATATTTGCATTAAATGTGTTGTTGTTTTAGTATTTAATGTGTGTTTTTGGTTGTATCCATAAACTTTATCAAAAAAAGAAAGACTTGATGCTTTGCATTTATAGAAAGACTGCATAGTTACCTCACCTTAATTTGGTAATGTTTAGTTTTAAAATATATAATAAGAATTAATGTGTGAATAAAATCTATTTATCAACCTGTGAAAATGTATATATTAGTAAACTGAACTTATGGGTCAAATTGTAGTATAATTTTTTTTTTAAACGGTGAAATTCACTTAAAAAAGATTACAGAGATGTTATAGTTAAGAAGTACCATAACAAAAACACAGAAGTGCATGGAAAAAAAAATAAAGGTTACAGGGCCATTATAGTTAGGAGATAGAATAAAATGATACCTTAGAAATTCACTGAAAAAACAGGGGTTACTGGAGCGTTATAGTTAGGTTCAGATT